>NC_086446.1:761847918-762169584 GCF_028390025.1 Pseudophryne corroboree
AGCTTCAAGAGACCCATGAAGAAGGCCAGGGAGCAACACACCACTCTCCCTGAAAGAACACCCCAAAACCAGTGGACCCCGCAACATCCTTAAATAACTGCAGGTGGGCATTAGAGACAGGCCGGAGTGGCCACAGCAATTCCAAATTAAAGTCAACTAAGAAAGAGGACCAAACTCTCAGTTCATCTTTGATCTCTCTGGACAATCGAATGGTGTGATGTGCCCCAGACACTCCCGCAGTGACCCTCTCCACTTTACGGCAGAAAACCCTCCACATGGGAATAACCCTGCAGGTGAAATTGAAGGAGCCCAGAAGTGACTGAACCTGATGCGGCCTGACCCTGCCTTTACACAAACAGTCCTGTATTTGGCTCAAAAGTTTCTGAACCTTGTCTGTCAAAATGCGGCAGCAACCCGCTGCTTTATCCACCTTGATACCCAGGTAGGAAAGGCAGCATGTGGGACCTTTAGTCTTGTTATGGGCTATGGGGATCCCCAACCTAGCAAACAGGGTATCTGAATAAAACAACTCCTGGCAAAAGTTGCTATCTCTTGGCCCTATAAAGAGAAAATCATCCAAATAGTGGGCGCTGCCCTCATAACCGATGCCTGTACGGATGCACCAATGCAAAAAAACTGCTGAACATCTCAAAATAGGCACAAGAGATAGAACATCCCATGGGCAAACATCTGTCAATATAGTACCTAACGCTTAACTGAAAACCCATGAACCTAAATGAGTCAGGATGATGGGGAAGGATTCAAAAAGCCGACTCAACATCTAATTTTGCCAACAGGGTGTGGGGGTCAAAGCCCCATATCAACTCCAGGGCCTCATCAAACAACTGATAACGGACCCTGCAGAATTTCTCAGGGATGGAGTCATTAATGGAACCCCCATGAGGATGAGACAGGTGTTGTATCAAGCGGAATTTACTGGGGACCTTGTTGTGCACCACCCCTAAAATGGAAATGCACAACCCTGACAGAGGTACGCCGTCAAAAGTTCCACACATGCGTCCCAATTGTACTTCCCCCTTCTGTCTCACCACATGGGGGAAGTCCCTCGACGACTTCAAATTCCTGCGTGACGTAACCTGGACTGTATCGGAAATGGGCAAGTGGGAGCCATAACAAAAACCATCCAACAAGAACTTGGCATCAACTTTATTAGGATAACTAAGCAAACACTTAGCCAGTTCCTGTACAGCTATGGGAGAAGGGTATTTACTTAGCACCTCTGCTAACCTCTCCCTGCGCTGGCTGGTGGCCCCTGCCTGCTGACTTGCAACCTTTTGCCAGGTGATTGGCTCTGCAAACCCTACAGGAGTGTCGAAAATTACACTTCACTCCCCTGTTGCATTTTGAGCCGTTAAACGAAAACACAACCCTTTACCCTGGGGGCCCATTGTACTCTTACCACCAACAGATGCCTTTTTCCCCTTATTAATCCTCTCCCTCATCCATTTCCTCAAACCCCTGGTCACCGTAGTGTTGGTGCAATGTTCCATTTCTGTAAAGAAAAGTGACTCCACGGGAGTAGCCAACCTCGTCGGATCTTTCCACTTGCCAACCTACTTTGCCACTGCATGTGCAACCAATTTCTCTAGCTTGCATGGGTGCTTGGGAGAATCAGACCCGTCGCTGCTGGCAGAGGAATCGGAAGAGGAACCATCAGATGTTGTTTGAGAAACCTCCTGCTCACCTGATCCAGAGGGGCCTGGAATCTCGGATGCATCTGCTGGCTGAACGCCAGCGGAGACTGAAGCCACTCTGTTCGTAGGGACCGACTCCATAGCCACCTGTCCATCCACGTCCGCAACCGGCGGAGAGTCCTGCACCGACGATGCACTGGCTGCAGCTTATGAATAGAAACAACAGTGTTTAGAGTTCAGATAACCCAGCCATCACACCAGAAGGAGCAGAAGCAGTGGGTTACAAACTATCAGCAACTAAAACTGATGCAGGAAGAGCAAGCAAACCGGGAGATGACACCTGAGCCAGCAATGCACCAACTGGAGGGGGGCACAAAGGCGAACTGCCAGCTTGACAGTATTGTGGGAAGGCCGGGCCTACCGCACCATAACCTCCATGCCAGGGGTACCCGAAAGGCAATGGTGACTGCTGCGCAGGGGGATACAGGACTATATTTGTCCATGGGTAGCGCAGCGTATTGGAATGACAATGCTAAAGCCGGAACACTGGGAGTGTGGCAAAAATTTTGAGCTATCCCGGTTGACCAAACTGACTGAACCACTTGAGGGGTGGAGACTAATGGGGACAACATCAGGGTTGCCGGAGTGCAACATAGGCAGCTGAAAGTAATGTTGATGTGTGCTGCTGGTTGCGGTGAATGCCTGCAAACCTGACCCAGGCACTGAATAACCGCCGCCAGCCATGGACCCACATGCAGACACAACAGCCAGCTGAAAAGGTACAGAAAAAGCAGCTGCGATTGAGCAACTAGTGTGAGGCAGCTGCAAACTACCAGAATGAACAGCACGTGGCACACTAACATCATCCAAAATGGTGCCGGCAACCTGCTGTCCATGCTGCCTATATGGAGAAACTAAAATATTGGACGCAGTAACAGCAGCAACTGCTGGGGATGCAGCCCCAACCTGACCCCCAGACCAGGCTGCTGGCTGCCCGGCCCCAAGGGAACTATCATGAGTGCCTGCACCCACAGACACCATCCAGGGCTTATCACTGCCAGGCGTGGGTAGCGCAGCTGCTGCAGGGACAACTGGGAAGCCCGCACCCCACCCATTGTATATAGATGCGGACGGGGATGCCCAGTCCCCGCCACTTGCGCCACTGATGCTCACACCAGAATCCGCACAGCGGGTCCCACTAACTGCTGGACCAGCCAAGACGCCCGGCGTGCCAGGTCCTTGGGCTAATGAGGTCGCGGCCGGAGCAGGGAGCGCAGCAGTGCACACCACCTGCTCTCCAGCCGCAGCTCTCATTGCACCAGTTTAAGCCACAGATGCGGAGGGAGCCAGGGAGCCCAGCACATGATCTTCGGACCCAGCAGCCGCCGCCCGACCACGGGCATTCTACCAAGGGGGAGCCGCGTCAGCTAGGTGATGGGGGGCGGGAGATTTGCCGGGGCCTAGGCAGGATAAACTAAAGAGGAGAGTGGACTAAATGAGCTGGGAGTGTAAGGGGAGATACAACATGGGAGAAAAATTAAGAAACAGGAGTGGAAACAAGAAATGAGAGTATGAGAAAATAAATCAAGGAAGGAAAGTATCAAAAGGTACAGTATGCAATGCAATGTGACTCAGCCTTCCAAACCAATAAGAGGGCTTAAAGCACTCAAACCTCTCATTATAAAGGATACTAAAGCCCTCCTACCCTCTCCTACTGATAGGTCAAGCCTAAACCAATAATAAACAACCTAATACCTTTGATCTGCCTAGCAACATAGCATAACTAACCAATCACAAAAATCAAAGACTCTTATATGTTTTTGTGCCTATTTAGCTCTCTCCCATTTTAGTTAATTGTGTAAATGTCACTTATGTTCATTTATGGTTTCATTACTAATTTCATCCCTTCTCTCCTTCCCAACAGCACAGAATGGTTTACATTACTTCATAGAAATTCTACAAATCATACAGGTTTCTATGGTGAGAAGGGGAAAAAAAAATCAAGGTGGAATTATTATTATTAATTACTGGGGTGAGTGGTTCTCTGCTAAGGAAGAAAGTAGGCAGAGGAACTTACATGCGGTCACGTCTATTGGATGTTCACCAGTACTAAGAATCTTTGATCCTGATGTCACCTGCAGAAAACGGTAATAGTGTTATAGGACAAGTGTTAAATAAAAAATGACACAAACAGGGACAGATTCAGGGTTTGGAGCAAAACAAGAGACAAACAAAAAAGAGAATTTACACCTTGGCAAAGCCATGCTGCACTAAAGCAGGGCACACTTACAAATCTGAAGAGAGATTTAGAGTTGGGAGGGGTGTGTTCTAGCCGAACTCTAAATTGCAGTATAAAAATAGCGCTGTCCAAGGTACTGTATGCACACGTCAAAGCAAAGGCAGCCGGTACTTACCCTAATAATGGGGTCATTCCAACCCGCTTGCATGCAGCAGTTCTTCGCTGCGGTGTGAACAGGTTGGGACTGCAGCTGCGCGTCGCCCGCCAGCACAGAAAGTGATCACAGTGGCGATTGCATGAAGAGTGACAGGCAAGAGGCAACTGACCGTTTTCAAGGCATGGTGAGGTGAACACAGGCGGATCTAGGCATTTGGAGGGCGGACGTCTGACGTCAATTCCGGGATCTTCGTCGCTGGATCCGTCGCACAGGGTAAGTAACTCATACCCTGGTCTTGTTTTGCAGGAAAAAATTTTAGCATAGCAGGGCTGCACAAGTGATCGCAGCCCTGCTATGCTAAAATACACTCCCCCATAGGCGGCGTCAAAGTTGATCGCACGAGCAACAAAAAGTTGCTACGTGCGATCAACTCGGAATGACCCACTATTTTAATTTTCCCCTTCCCCCTTGTCTTGCAACATGGCTTTATCTTTGACTTGTTTTGCTTGCAGTCAGGTGATGGCTCCAGAGGTAGAGCTGCACGTAAGTTCAATTTTTAACAAGGGGAGCCACACCATCTGCCACCAACTGCCACTTCAACCTGACTCACTGGCAGTTGGTGAGGCTCTCCTACTTGAAATTTCAACTGACCTGCAGCCCCAACTAAGGAGCCGGCCCTGCTCGCAACTCTGAGTCAGCCTTTTGAAGAGTATGATTGCTGTAATTTGGACGTATAGGTTTTATTATAAAGTTTTAAAGTCAAACTAAAGCTCATGAAATGATTTATTTCCATGATCATTGATCTTGGCCCATTCCTTCACTAAGGTTCCTACTATGATAGCACCAGCTGCTGCCACCACCAAAATCACCAGTTACATAGACACTCCTCTCCAAGCTCTTCCAATACTCACAATGTGGATGAAATTGGCAGTGGTTTCGCCTTCCTTCAGGGAATCTTTGCCAAATGAATATTGAATGTTTAGATCATAAGTCTGTCCGCATTGCAGATCTTTTTGAGGATTCTGTATGTGAATAAAGTTATCAATCCGGGAATAGAGCCGCGTGATTGTGTAATAGTCATATCCGTAATTAGGCACTACACAATTGGAGTCAAAGCACTGTTCTGGGTTCTTGTAAATTGCCTGTATGGATTGAAGATAGAGTCATACATTCTCATACAATGGTAAATGCTTAATAGCAGATATCTGGTCCACAGAAGTGAATTGAGAAGGACATACAGGTACAAAGGACACTTTCACAAGATCTCCTAGCAACTTGTTTTATGAGCTGCTCAATCAAATCAAAGACATAGCTATTGTTTTCCAGCCAGTGATAATTATTACTTCTGACCCTATCCTATTCACAGTAAAACATTCCATTGTTTGTGGGTATTATGACTGCATATGCAGCAATGGCTATATAGCTTGGGCATCCAGTCAGGATTCCAGCAGTCCGGAATACTGACCGCATGATCCTGACAGTAAGTACAGGGGTTGGGTACTAGGCGGAGGGTTAGGGTTAGGCAGCGCGGAAGGAGGGTATGGGGTGGTAAGGCTAAGCTGCACTGGAGGAAGGTTAGGGTTAGCATGTGGGAGGGGACATTTAGAGTTAGGCTGTGAGATGGGAGGGTTAGGGTTACGCTGTAGGATTGGTGGGTTAGGTTATAGTACTTACCAGGATCTGTTTGTATTTTTACCCTTGGGGTGCCGCTGACAGCACTCTGACGCTTTGGGTAGTGACTGCCGTGATCTTGATATTAACCCATAGCTTATACCCCATGTTCTACAATATTTTGTACCTTTTTCTTGCTTTGTTTGCATGGTTTCGGCCATTGGGGGTCACTCCGAGTTGTTCGCTCGCAAGCGGCTTTTAGCAGCTTTGCACACGCTAAGCCGCCGCCTACTGGGAATGAATCTTAGCTTATCAAAATTGCGAACGAAAGATTAGCAGAATTGCGAATAGACACTTCTTAGCAGTTTCTGAGTAGCTCCAGACTTACTCGGCATCTGCGATCAGTTCAGTGCTTGTCGTTCCTGGTTTGACGTCACAAACACACCCAGCGTTCGCCCAGACACTCCTCCGTTTCTTCAGCCACTCCCGCGTTTTTCCCAGAAACGGTAGCGTTTTTTCACACACTCCCATAAAACGGCAAGTTTCCGCCCAGAAACACCCACTTCCTGTCAATCACATTACGATCACCAGAACGAAGAAAAAAACTTGTAATGCCGTGAGTAAAATACCTAACTGCATAGCAAATTTACTTGGTGCATTCGCACTGCGGACATTGCGCATGCGCATTAGCGACTAATCGCTCTGTTGCGAAAAAAAATAAGGAGCGAACAACTCGGAATGACCCCCAATGTACTTTGTACTACAGTATGTACAGTTTAATGGGAACTAACTATGTTGGTTATACAGTAACTGAAGTTTTCTAGACCAGCATGTAAATAGGGCCAGGGAACAAATGAGACAGGACAGTTACAGTTCAAGTAATGTTTTTTAAGTGATGAATCTACTAAATCAGATGTTTGAAGTTCATACTGTGCAGTGCCATCCTCAAAGGTGGTCAGATTCTGAAGAGTCAGTCCATTAAGTTGCAGTTCTACTGGTTGGTTAGCTAAAGGCCGTCCAACACTATCTTTTACTAAAATCTGTAGGTTTGCAAAGTATAAATGTAAGAGAAATCATGCAAGAGGGAAACAGTAATATAGGTAGGTAAACTGACAGTACATGAAGGTTGGGTGATGTCACAGAACATAGTAAAATAGTTTAGAGGGTGAAAATGTACATAATGCATTAAACAATTAATGTAAATATACTCATCAGTGCTTAAAGTGGTCTTGGAGAGGTGGTGGAACTAATTTCCCCCACCATCTACCCCTCTCATTAGGCAGAGCCAGGACCAGTACTAAGGATTAGGCATGGCATGGTCTCAAGGATTTGTGTGGCTACACAATAGTACCCCCAATTCAAATTACGCCTCACTTCAGAACTATTTTATTCACATTACACCGCATGTAATGTCCCTGATTTATATTACCAACATATTAGTGCCCCTTATTCATGTTACAACACACAGTACTGCCCATTATTCACATTACATCAAACATTAGTGCCCCTTATTCAGTAGTGTCCCTTATACACAATATACACAGTAGTAGTGCTCCTTACACATAATGCCCACAGTAGTGGTGCTTATACACATAATGCCCACAGCAGTGCCTCTATAAAATCTCTTCCTCTGTCACTCCAGCAACTCACTGCCCATGTCCCTCCAGCAGCTCTATGCCCTGTGTCCCTCCAGCAGATTTCCTGCCTCTCTGTGGTCCTCCAGCCCCTTCTCAACTTGTCTTCAGCCTGCACAGAACCTAGTCCTCTTAGTGGCTTTTCTCCACTTCAGCAGCAGTGATGCTATGACATCACTTGCACTGTGCCAGAAAAGGAAGCCACTGGGACCTGAGGAGGGGATGAACTGTGTCCTACAGACACAGCTTATGTGAGTACCAGGAGGAGTGGGCCCTAGGCAGAGGACCATGGAGCTGCCAGGACTTGAGGAAGGGGAATGTAGCTCATCTGTGCAGGGCCATGAATAAGGTGGAAATATCTCCACCTACCATTAAAAGTGGTGGAACTCAGTTCCACTCAGTCCCCCACTTTAACCCCTGACCCTCATCTAAATAGAGCAAGGATATTTCTTAAACAGAATTGTCTCACCTCCACATGATAAGGAAGTCCCTGTTTGTAATATGGCGACATAAGATTACGATTAAAAGAGGCTGTGGCCAATTGGGAGGTGATACTGATGTATTTGGATTCAGTCATTTGGACCCCTTTCAGAATAAAAAACACATAATAAAATAGAAGAAACAAATAAGAAAGAAAGAAAAAATCATAAAGGTTAATTTGTAGATGGAGGAATACAAACAGTGCGTTATGTCACATTTACTTTAATAGATTCCAAATACAATACATCGGTTGTTCCCAAATTGGGAGGGGTACCACGGATTGGTGGTCCAGGACCAAATCAAATTATATACGGTCAATGAAATAGGCAAAACAGCTGGTGGCTGGCAACATAAAATATGTGGGAAAACAAAAAGTACAACATGGCCTGTCCACCACCACATAGCTGAGCCTAAGGAGGACAGGTAAGCGCAATTTACTTCATTTCATATTTTTTTCCCAATTTTCTCAATAAGAAACTTTTGACCTAGTGTTGCCATGATACAAAATACTGACACTCTAGTGCACAGTGATTCAAGAAAGTTTACACAACAATATTTAGGAGACCCTCCTTACCACTCAGACCCCATATATAGTATACAGAAACTAGATTTATCCTGCAAACATAACAATAGGACACAAGCTTGCACAGAAGACTTGGTTCTAACAAGGCAGCAAGAGGGCGCTTACTTCCCAGTTTATTCCAAAATATATACAGTATAAAATATTAAAGCAGGAGTGTTGTTGAATTAAAAAGCCCCAAAACATACTCTAATGCAAACTAAGGGGCAGATTCAACAATGAGTGATATTCTTGTTATCACTCGATACGAATTATAAATGGTGCTCAGTCAATCAGCTCCTAACTGTCATTTTTCAAACACATGACAGTTAGGAGATGATGGGCTGGAGCACAAGTTATCATTCGTATCAAGTGATAACAAGAATATCACTTATTGTTAAATCTGCCCATAAGTAATAATAATAATAATAACAATAAGAATAATAATTATAATAATTATAATAATTTTATTTATATAGCGCTCTTTCTCCAATAGGACTCAAGGTGCTTACAGTAAAACATGCTTAAACCACCACCACCCGGCTAGATTGCCTCAGTTCCAAAAAAAGAAGGATTTCCTCTTAAAATAAAGGACTCATGGACGTGACCAGAAAATCTCACTTTGATCTGTCCCATGATCGAACATCTCACAGGGCCTCATAAAGAGACCTAATCGACAATATCCTCTCACATAAATTGAGAGAATGGGTATAATCTTTCAGCAAAGAGGAGAGGTCTGACAATTCATTATAGGGCTAGAAGGCCACAGCTCTCTAACAAGTGTGGCATTGCTGTCCATGGGTTATGGATTCTCTTTCCAAGGTTATATATGAACAGAATGAGAATATCTACACAAATAATTAATTTACCTGTATCCTCCTCTGTTACAGTTAACTGCATAGTGAGGGCCATCTGGTTGCCCGACCGATCTTGCTGGAAAGGAGTCAGGTCAAGGTCTCCATTAAATGTACCATTGGAGTCCAACTGTAAAGCAGATAACAAAAAGTAGACATTAGTGGAGAAAATGTGGTCTACCATATGCCATATTGGCACTGCCAAACCACTACAGTATGTTCTATTGTGGTATGAGAGAGGACACATCACTGAGGTCTAGCTAAAGTCCTGCATATGACAGCGCTAAATCTAAGCCATTATTCAGAGTTTTTAGCAAGCCCCCAAAAAAGTTAGTAATTGCGAAAAACCATGCGGGTCATTCCGAGTTGTTCGCTCATTGCCGATTTTCGCTATGCTGCGATTTGTTGCAAATTGCGCATGTGCAAGGCACGCAGGGCACATGCGCTTAGTTATTTAACACAAAACTTAGCAGTTTTGCTGTGGCTTCTGCGGCACTTTTCAGTCGCACTGCTGTTTGGTAAATGATTGACAGGAAAGGGGCGTTTGTGGGCGGCAACTCAGCATTTTCCCGGCGTTTGCAAAAAAACGCAGGCGTGTCAGGGAAAAACGCGGCAGTGTCTGGAGAAATGGGGGAGTGGCTGGGCGTGTTTGTGACGTAAAACCAGGAACTAAATGGACTGAGCTGATCGCAATCTGTGAGTAGGTCCGGAGCTATTCAGAAACTGCTAAGAATTATTTATTAGCAGTTCTGCTAATCTTTTGTTTGCTATTCTGCTAAAATAAGATACACTCCCAGAGGGCGGTGGCCTAGTGTGTGCAATGCTGCTAAAAGCAACTCGGAATGAGGGCCCATGTGCACTGTGGGTGGGGCAGATGTAACATGTGCATAGAGAGTTAGATTTGGGTGGGGTGTGTTCAAACTGAAATGTAAATTTTAGTTTAAAAATAAAGCAGCCAGTATTTACCCTGCACAGAAACAAAATAACCCACCCTATTCTAACTCTCTCTGTATGTTAGATATGCCCCACCTGCGGTGCAGCATGGTTTTGTCCAGCTACCAACTTTTTTGGTTTACTAACAAGTCTGAATAACCCCCCCCAGATCCCCATTGTCCTCACACTGTTCTTGAGCACTAATTTTCCCAACCCCATTCTCCATCATGTATCTCAGGCATGCTCATGCACACAGAGCCGGCCCTAGGTATAGGCAAACTAGGCAATTGCCTAGGGCATCTGGTATGCCTAGGGGCACAAGCAGCTTCTGCTGATTAAAATGATATGCAGCATGCTTATATTCTGTGTGTAGCATTTCATATGCAGATACAGCCACAGACGCATACAGTATATAGGCATGCCACATATCATTTTAATCAGCAGAAGCTGCTTGTGCATCCTAGCCACATAGCAATGCAAATAAGATGCATTTTCGTAAAAAATAGGTACCCGACGTTAGCAGAGTTGCCAGTTGACTATATATGTGTCATTATGTGTATAAGGGCATTAATAATGTGTAACATATGTGTAAGGGGCACTATGTGTGTCATTATGTGTATAAGGGCACTAATAATGTGCGGCATATGTGTAAGGGACATTATGTGTGTCATTATATGTATAAGGGCATTAACAATGTTCAGCATATGTGTAAGGGAAATTATCTGTATAAGGGCATTAATAAGGGTTGGCATAATGTGTAAGGCGCATTATGTTTATAAGGACATTAATAATGTGTGTCATATGTGTAAGGGGCATTACTGCGTGGTTTATGTGTATAAATGCATTGCCAATGTGTGGCATTATGTGCATAAGGTGCTCTACTGTGTGGCGTAACGTACAGAAAGGGCACTACTGTGTGGTCTAATGTGAATAAAGAGCAATATGGTGTGGTGTAATGTGAATAAGGAGAAATATGGTGTGGTGTAATGAGAATAAAGAGCTATATGGTGTAGTGTAATGTGAATAAGGAGCAATTCAGTATGATGTTATGTGAATGAGGGGCACTACTGTGAGGAGTAACGTATATAAGGTAAAGTGGTACTACTGTGTGATGTAATGTGAATAAGGGACACTATCATATAAATTGCGAATAAAGTAGCCCTACTGTGATGTATAACGTGAATTGGGGGTACTATTGTGTGGCCATAGCCCTTGCCAGCAAAAACACATACCTTTTTGGGCTGTGCGCCAAATGTGCACACTGTTCTTATTTAAATTACAGGGGTTAGGAAAAAAAAGGACTGCTATGGGTGGGGGGTGATGGTGCTGGGAAAGGGGTGCAGGGTCAGAGGCGGAACTAGCGGTGGTGCTAGGGGGCACCAGCCAAAATCTTGCCTAGGGCATCATATTGGTTAGGACCGGCTCTGCATGCACACTCCTGTATGCATGCTGGGCTATTGTTGTTAAGCCTCACTCTGTGATCATTCTGTGATCTGAGCCTTAGGGACAATGCTATCATGCACAGAGTCTTTAATTGTTGTGTCTTTTGATTCTCTTTTGTATACTTGAAAAACAGGCCCCAGAACCTTTGCAATTTGGTTGCTCAGTGTCCAGGAGAAGGGAGCAAAGTGGAACTCAATTGCTGGCACCATCTCATTAACAGAGAGCTTAGCAGTAGAAAATCAACTCAGCCCTTTCACTGTGTATACAGTCACTCTGTGGTACAACAAATGGCAAAGCTTGGTGCTGCACTGGGCTTGTTTAGTGCTTACACAAATTCATTAAGTCTACAATAGAGAAAGTCCTGAGTAACACGGAGATGGGTCTCAATTGGAATGTGTAGGGTGCAAAAGATCTGGGGGTATATTCACTAAAAGTTGATTTTGGGTCCATTCAAAATTGACCAGACTAGAAAGAATATTCCCACAAACTTATTACTATTGGCCAAAACAGGTCACATGCACTGTTTTACCCACAAACACCTTCAATCCTGGGCTAATTTGAATATCCACAATTTAAAAAAAAAAAATCACTGCTGTGCCTTTCAGTTAGGGATGAGCGGGTTCGGTTCCCGAACTTTGTGATCCGAGCCAGTATCAGAATCCGGCTCTGGTTTTCCCACCTCACTCAGATCCTAAGAGGCCAAACGTCATCTTCCCGCTACTGAATTCTCACGGGTTTTAGATTCTATACTGTATAAGTCCGGTGCATTGGCACCATCTTCATTCCTGCTGTGGAGAGTGTACTGGACGGACGTGTCCATCTCCAGTACAGTCACTGTATTGTCTGGCATGGTGTGGGGCGGGTGGTCTGTGTGCCGTATCTGTAAAAGGATTGCTCTCTCTGTGTGCCGCATCTGAAAAAGGGGTGTTATCTCTGTCTGCTGTATCTGAAAGGGGTGATCTGTCCATCCATACAGGACCTCTACCCAAGTGTAAAATTAAAATAATAAAACCTAAATACAAAAAGCCTAAATTTATAATTATAAAAAAATAATATTTTTGTTGTTTGTGCTGTACCCCAGTGTACTATACAATTTTTTTTTCATAAGTACTGTGACAATGCCAGTCAGACCGGAGTATATTATTTCCAACTCATACAGGTATTGTGCGATACTTTTGGTGAAGCTAACCACAGTGTGTAATTATTATACTTTCTTTTTACTCAGTTGTGCTATACTGTAACCGCTGGTGTGTTATACTAAAATACTTCTACATACCGTATTTCTGACTCATTTGTGCAATGCTGTCGTTGCAGTCAACCACAGTGTGTAATTATTATCTATATTTCTGACTCATTTTTGCCACGCTGTTGGAGGACATACAATTAAAAGATCAGGAACCACTTCCTACTACTAGTGCTGAAGCTGCTGCCACTAGTCATGACATTGACAATGCAAGCCTGTCAACGTTATCTGCTAAGGCTGATGCCCAATGGCGTAGAGGGCATGTAAAATCAAAGAAGCAATATTTTATGGTGATAAATAAAAAAAAAAAAAAGTGACAAGGAAAGCTAAGAGGGATGGTTGGACAGAATAGGGTTGAAGAAGTAAGTTGTAGGGTGAAATTAAATGGTTATTGCATACATATATGAATACAGAATGCACTCCGCTGCCGAAGGGAGGGCGGTTATGGTTAGGCACTAGAGAGGGGGGTGTAGCCATAGCCACCACTCCCCGACTCTTAGTCCTAGCCTCCACCCTGGTGTCTAAACCCTAGCTGCCACCACAGGTGGGTTATTGTAGGGGACAGGGTTTAGGGCTAGGCATTCTCATAGTCAGGATGCCTTTATTGTCATCCCAAGCGCTGGTAACCTGTATTATACCCATTAATACATTGGGCCGGATGTAATAGCTTGCAGACGGACAGAGCTACAGAACTGGTTTCAAATCAGGTTGGTTGGTTTTGCCTGCTTTAAAAATACAAATAAAAAAAGTATGAGTTTGGCCGGAGTCTTGGAGCTCCGGCCGTCTCGCAAGCCATTACATCTCGACCATTAATGTATATTTTCCTTTTTTAATGTGTGTGAATGTGTGTGTGTGTGTGTGTGTGTGTGTTTTGGGAGGTCACGCTACAATTCTGTGCAAAGTTAGATCAATAAATAAGGAACAACTGTCTGTTGGCTCCAAATTACCAATGAAAAAAAGCATCATGACAATTCCCCTGCGATTACAGGCATTTGCACACTTGCGGTCAATAATCCTGATGCAGCCCAACTGGATCTGTAAGATTATGCTGTCAATCACCATGAAAAATGTTAAATGACATGAGTAGCCGTGTAATAAAATGGGACAATCCTTCTGAAGGCAAACACATTCCCCAGTGTGACGGGTCTTACATAGGACATTAGCTACTATGAGACATTAACAATGGTCAAAGGTGGAACTTACATCGCCAGTGTTGTAAGCGCAAATACTACCAGGATTCCTTTTGCCGGGATTTTCTAGATAATACAGAATTGGTGGCCTGCACACTTGTACTGTGACTGTTCCCCGGACACTCTGACCATACATGTATCTAGGAAAAATAAAACACAAAATAAAATGTTTAGCATACCTGGTCTCCTGTCTCCCTCTGCAGACCCAATTCCTTCTAAAATAGCTTCTTCCTCAATAAACTAATGATTTATATATATATATGTGTACAGTCTGCCCACACAGAGCCGGCCTTAGGCATAGGCAAACCAGGCAAATGCCTAGGGCATTTGGTATGCTTAGGGGCACCAGCAGCTTCTGCTGATTAAAATGATATGCGGCATGCCTATATTCTGTGTGTGACTGCGGCTGTATCTGCATACAAAATGCTACATTGCAGTGTATGCCTGTAATGTAGCATTTCGTATGCAGATACAGCCGCAGTCGCACACACAATATAGGCATGCTGCATATCATTTTAATCAGCAGAAGCTGCTTGTGCATCCTAGCCACATAGTAATGCAAATATTATGATGCATTTTCATAAACAAAAGGCGCCAGAGTTAGCAGAGCTGCCAGCTAACTCATGCCAGGCATCTCCTGCAGAACTAGTGGCGGTGCTCGGGGGCACCAGCCAAAATCTTGCCTAGGGCATCATATTGGTTAGGGCCGGCTCTGTGCCCACATTTACCTTGTCCCCTGTTAGGAAGAACCTGTATTCTGGAAGCAGACACCAGGTGGTTGGCACGACCCAGAACAGAGGCGCAGAGTCTAACACACTGGGGGTGTTCACCAGGGAACACCGCAAGGGGATTTTGGCTTCGCTGCCCCTGATGTGCAGGTCACAGCCCCCTGCCTGGGTCACCTGGTATCTGCACAGGAGCACACTAGGTATTAACAGGATAACTTACCTGGAGAAATGCACCTGGTAAGGCAGGGGTTAATTGCAGAGTGACTGACACAGCAGGGCTAATGGCAGAGGTTTGATGAGAGCTGAGCTCGGTCACAGAGGGAAACTTAAGCTTGCAGGCTGTAAGTTCTGGATAGCAGAGCTGGAATTTGGCAGGATTCACAGGGGTTTGTTTGGAGTCTGGATACAGAATTGCAGGTACTGAATTGAGATGAACTTGCAGAAAGGTCTGTGTGATTAGACTGCTGTTTGCAAAACTGGACAGGTGCAGGATTACTGAGGCAAGGTGCAAGACTGGCTGGAATGGTACACGGATATCTTGAAGCAGGGATTCCAAGGCAGAAGGACACACTGAATATATAATTGTAGTAGATACAGGTCCAAGATGAACTGGGTGCAGGACTGGCAGGATATTGGGACCAGTTACTAGTACACAGGAGACTGAGAACTTGCACAGTGTGCAGTGTCAACGTGCTGAGCTCACAAAAACAGGCTCTAAGGAGTCCGGACTAGATACTGACTCTCTCTGAAACTGAAACTCTAATCACTTGCACGGTGGTATGTGGATACTCCCTAGTTAAAGGGAGATAGACCAATCACATGATAGTCAGGCTGGAGTTGCAGGTAACGAGGTCCAGGTGATCAGTTAGGGAGCAGCCGGATCCAGGTGCTAATCAATGCAGAAAGCAGAACTGACAGATTTGCAGCTGCTGCACACATAAAAGTACCCCTCCTTCAGGGGTGGACTCCGGACACTCCACCTGAACCAAGGGGAACTAATAACAAAACAAGAACAAGGATTGACAAGACAGACTCAATTCCTCCGACGAGACGACTTCTTTTTCTTTTTCCCAGGTTGTTTAGATGTGAACACAGTAATGCCAAATATAATGTCTGAACTGATGGTACCTTCAACCAAAGGAATTTCATTGGCTTCAGAGTTGTAATCTGAGTTGAAGTCCAAATCCAAAGGAAGGATTACGGTTTTCTTCTTTGCAACAGATGGCACTGGAGAAGAAATATTGCAAGACTGAGCATAGGTAGGGCTCTTGACAGATTGGTTGGATACTGGATATTGGGGGTCATGCTTATTCATAACTTCAGAAGACTGAGACAGAGAGGCACAGCCGAAAGTTAATTTCCAGACTTCTGGTCTTGGTGGAGATGTTATTTTACTTTGATCTATCTGAATCTGAATATCCATAGACACTTGGTTCTTATTAACTAAATTTTTCATGTTGGAGACTGAATTCCTGGCCAAAGACATAGAACCCCCAGGAGATCCAGAAGAAACTAACTCTGGCCCTCCAAACCTCTTGAACACCGCTTGACAGAAGGCATTCAGGTCCTGTAGAATTGGATCACAGGACTTGATTGGCCCATCTCCTAGCCTCCCCTCTGAAAGACATGAGAAGAACATGCACAACTTCTGCCTGAGAGAAACAGAGTGTAGCCATAAGCATAGTTTGCCACATTAACTTGTAAAACTCTTCCAGTTCATCATAGAAGAATACTAGATCTGGGTCTTGGTGTTCAGAAGCAGACTGTGAGCTTTGCAGTTGGAGATTCTTCTCCGATTTTTCCAGTTTGGAAGCTTGATTGGAAGTCTTTTCAGAAGTCTTTTCTAAGGATAAAGCATGGACCATCCCTCCTGGGGTCATGGCTGGATTCTTCCCTTCAAGGGACTTGATAGGATTAACTTCCCCCAGGGTCACAGCTGAAGTTCCTCCCTCTGGAATTAAGACAGGAATCTCTTCTCCTGGGGTCCCAATAGGTCTTTCCTCTTCAAAGGTCAAGACAGGAATTCCCCTTTCAGGGGTCTTGATTGGCATTCTCTCTTAATAGACTTTGGCTGGAATGATTTCTTCAGAGGTAACGACTTGAATCACCCTTCTTGGGGTCTCAGCTGGAGCCTCCCTGGCTGGGGTCAAGAAAGGAACTACATCTTCGAGGGTCATAACTAGAGTCCCCTTTCCTGAGCCTTGACTGGAATCGCCCCCTCTGGAATCTTGGTTGGAACTCCCTCCTTCAGAGGAACCTTCCTTCCATGGGTTTCAGGAGGATATGATGTACATTCAGGAACTGCAGAATCGGATTCCTTTTCTAGGACTATGCAATCATATTCCCCCTCAAGGGCTCCAGGCTTGACTGCTCCTGCCGGAGTCTGACCATCACACATCCCCTCTAGAGTCTTAACATTGGACTTCCCTTCTGGAGTCAAGATATCAGCTACCCTTTCAGGGGTCAAGCCAAAAGCAGGAACATTAAGTACTTCTCCTAAGGCCTGGATATCGACTTCCCCTCCAGGGATCAAAACATTGAACACGAAGTTGGATGCCTCACTTGAGGATAAAGAAAGGGATTCATATTCTGAGGCAGAACCATAGCTCTCCGCATGTGGGATCTTAACATTGGATGGGACATCAGATATTTCCTCTAGGGCTGGTGAGACAGATGCCCCTCCTAGGGCTGGACACTCGGAGCCCCCACCTGGGGCTGTACACTCAGAGCCCCCACCTAGGGCTGGACACTCAGAGCCCCGCCTGGGGCTGGAGTGTTCGATGCACTTCCTAGGGCTGAAGAACCAGGGTTTACCCTGGAATAGAGGGATTTACAAAGCCTTGATTGGTTCCCAAGTCTTAACTTGGGTCTTCGGGTCAAGGGACCCCAGTTGTAGTCTGGACTCTCCTTTTGGGAACCTTTGGCACCTTAATTGGACGTTAGGGAGTTTGAAATGACAGTTTCAGTGGAATTACCGGCCTGGACCTTAATTAGTCGAGAGTTGTCACTTTTTCCTGACCTGCAAAGGGAGCAGTCCTTTATGAATTGAGTAGCGTTTCCGCATTATATACAAAGCAGGAGCTCCTTTCATCACTGGCGCTCAGCCTCAGAAAGTTTGGGGTGCCAAATACTCTGGAATCTTCTTTCCATCAGCTCTGGAGGAGTCACAGTGCAACTAGGGGGAACCAGAGTCGGCGGCCTCTTCTGCTTCATTAAGTATGGAAGTGACTCTCACGGTGTCCGAAGTGCTTCTAATCACTTCTGAAATTAAACTATTTAATTCAGAACATGGTTTAAGCAATTGCTGTAAAAGAGACTGAACCATCTTCAGTTGTTCAGGACTCCCACTGCGGGCAAACTGAGGAGATAATGAACAGTCATCTTGAGAGGTGCCCTTTACCCTTTGTCCACAAGACTGACAAAGATTGGAGTTGATAGAAAAAAATTTGCATGCAGGAATCTGTTGCTCAGAGCATCTACATGAATTGTGAGGCCTAGGAAGGCTTGTGACTAAAGAATAAGCATATCTTCACAGACTTTCCCTTTGTTGTGCAAAATCTGACCAGATTCACTTCCTGGATTCTGGATTGAAATGGAAAACTGGATAGGATTAGATATGACTGGACTTGAATTTGCCTGAACCTGAGTGGATTTGCCTGGACCGGAGTGAATTTGCCTTGACCGGAGCAGGACCCCTCTTGCTATTCTCCAGTAAATGGGCAGTGAAAATGTTAGGAAGCACCTATATTCTGGAAGCAGACACCAGGTGGTTGACGTGACCCAGAACTGAGGGGCGGAGTCTAACACACTGAGGGGTATTCACCAAGGAACCCCGCAAGGGGATTTGGGCTTCGCTGCCCCTGATGTGCAGGTCGTGTCCCTCTGCCTGGGTCATACTTGCCTACCTGACCCTCTCCATGAGGGAGAAAATGCTCTGTTCCTGGACTTTCCTGGTAATGTATGATTGCCATCACCTGTGGTGAAACACTTTTCTTATCAATTAGCTAGCTCACCACAGGTGATGGCAATCATACATTACCAGGAAAGTCCAGGAACAGAGCATTTTCTCCCTCATGGAGAGGGTCAGGTAGGCAAGTATGGCCTGGGTCACCTGGTATCTGCACAGGAGTCCACAAGGTATTAGGATAAGTTACCTGGAGAAATGCAGCTGGTAAGGCAGGGGTTAATTGCATAGTGACTGACACAGCAGGGATAAAGGCAGAGGTTTGATGAGAGCTGAGCTCGGTCACAGAGGGAAACAAACTTGCAGGCTGTAAGTTCTGGATAGCAGAGCTGGAATTTGGCAGGATTCACAGGAGTTTGTTTAGAGTTTGGATACAGAATTGCAGGTGCTGAATGAAGATGAACTTGTAGAAAGGTCTGTGTGATTAGACTGCTGTTTGCAAAACTGGACAGGTGCAGGATTACTGAGGCAAGGTGTAAGACTGGCTAGAATAGTGCACTGATATCTTGAAGCAGGGATTCCAATGGTATACGGGAAGACGAAAGAAAGACTCTGTGTTGGGGCACGCTTGCTATATGAATTACTTAAAACTTAAGATTTATTAGAGTTTATAAAAGTTTATACACAGAAAAAACACACAATAAAATGTCACCCCTTCATCCAGTGTTGTGAGTACTTTAATAATTGCAGTTGAAAATGCAAATTTATATATTTATTAGGATGCACCTGAGGTGAAAGTATTAAAACTAGAATATTATTGGATATTCCGGAGATGTAAACAGATGTAATAATCTTAATAATTAGGACTTAAAATTGTCCATTTGGGTAGCACCTTCTGATAAGTGAAATCTTCTGGTACATATTATTTACTGCAAGTAAGTATAATATAACCTGAAAGAATAGGTTGGTTGGATAGAATAGGTGGTAAGGATCATAGGTTGCTCCAACACTTCTGCTTTTTGTAGTAGACAAGAAGATATTTCTCTAACGTCCTAGTGGATGCTGGGGACTCCGTAAGGACCATGGGGAATAGACGGGCTCCGCAGGAGACAGGGCACTTTAAGAAAGAATTTGGATTCTGGTGTGTTCTGGCTCCTCCCTCTATGTCCCTTCTCCAGACCTCAGTTTGAATCTGTGCCCGGACGAGCTGGGCTACTTAGTGAGCTCTCCTGAGCTTACTATAAGAAAGTATTTTGTTAGGTTTTTTTTATTTTCAGAGAGATCAGCTGGCAACAGACTCTCTGCAGCGTGGGACTGAGGGGAGAGAAGCAGCCCTACTCACTGAAGATAGGTCCTGCTTCTTAGGCTACTGGACACCATTAGCTCCAGAGGGATCGTACACAGGATCTCACCCTTTGTCGTCCGATCCCGGAGCCGCGCCGCTGTCCCCCTCGCAGAGCCGGAAGACAGAAGCCGGTGACAGAAGCAAGAAGACTTCAAAAGCGGCGGCAGAAGACTCCAGTCTTCAAACTGAGGTAGCGCACAGCACTGCAGCTGTGCGCCATTGCTCCCACATTAAACCCACACACTCCGGTCACTGTAGGGTGCAGGGCGCAGGGGGGGGGGGTGCCCTGGGCAGCAATTAAGAACCTCTTGGCAAAAATCAGTATATATACAGTTGGGCACTGTATATATGCATGAGCCCCCGCCATTATTTTACACACAAACGCGGGACAGAAGCCCGCCGCTGAGGGGGCGGGGCTTCTTCCTCAGCACTCACCAGCGCCATTTTCTCTCCACAGCTCCGCTGAGAGGAAGCTCCCCAGGCTCTCCCCTGCAGATTCACGGTAGAAGAGGGTAAAAAGAGAGGGGGGGGCACATAAATTAGGTGCAAAAACATTATATACAGCAGCAACTGGGTTAACACTAAGTTACTGTGTGATTCCTGGGACATATAGTGCTGGGGTGTGTGCTGGCATACTCTCTCTCTCTGTCTCTCCAAAGGGCCTTGTGGGGGAACTGTCTTCAAAAAAGAGCATCCCCTGTATGTGTGTGGTGTGTCGGTACGCTTGTGTCGACATGTTTGACGAGGAAGGCTATGTGGAAGCAAAGCGGGAGCAAATGAATGTGGGGTCGCCGCCGACGGCGCCGACACCTGAGTGGATGGATATGTGGAAGGTTTTAAGTGATAATATTAATTCCTTGCATAAAAGGTTGGATAAAGTTGAAACCTTAGGACAGTCAGGGTCACAGCCCATGCCTGATCTTATGTCGCAGAGGCCGTCAGGGTCTCAGAAGCACCCACTATCCCAAATTGTTGACACAGATACAGACATTGATTCTGACTCCAGTGTCGATTGCGATGATGCAAAGTTACAGCCTAAATTGGCAAAAGCCATCCGTTATATGATTATAGCAATGAAGGGGTGGTATTCATGTGACCGCCGGTCAGCTGACCGACAGTCACATGACCTCCTCCGTGAGCCCGACGGCTCACTATCCCGATGGTCGGCATGCCGACCAACAGGGACTATTTCCACTCGTGGGTGTCCACGACACCTATAGAGTGGGAATAGAACCCGTGGCGACCGCAGGTCGCCACCGAGCCCGCAGCGTAGCGAGCGCAGCGAGCCCGCAAGGGGCTTGCTGCACTCGCCCCTCCCCGCCGGGATCCTGGCGTCGGTATGCTGCCGGGATCCCGGCGTCGGTAAGGTGACCGGCGGTCAGGAGACCGCCGGTCACCAGTACTACACCCCAATGAAGGATGTGTTGCACATCACAGAGGAAACCCCAGTCCCTGACAAGAGGGTTCATATGTATGGGGAAAAAAGGCAGGAGGTGACCTTTCCCCCTTCACATGAGTTCAATGAGTTATGTGAAAAGGCTTGGGAATCTCCAGATAAAAAACTGCAGATTTCCAAACGGATGCTTATGGCGTATCCTTTCCCGCCAACGGACAGGTTACGCTGGGAATCCTCCCCTAGGGTGGACAAAGCTCTAACACGCTTATCCAAGAGGGTAGCCCTGCCGTCACAGGATACGGCCACCCTAAAATATGCTGCGGATAGAAAGCAAGAGGGTACCCTGAAGTCCATTTACACACATTCAGGTACCTTACAAAGGCCGGCAATTGTGTCGGCCTGGGTGTGTAGTGCTGTAGCAGCATGGACGGATTCCTTATCTGAGGATCTGGATACCTTAGACAAGGATACTATATTAATGACCCTGGGGCATATAAAAGACGCTGTGCTGTATATGAGAGATGCTCAAAGAGACATTAGCCTTCTGGGCTCTAGAATAAATGCAATGTCAATTTCTGCCAGAAGGGTCCTGTGGACTCGGCAATGGACAGGCGATGCCGACTCAAAAAGGCACATGGAGGTTTTGCCTTACAAGGGGGAAGAATTGTTTGGGGAGGGTCTCTCGGACCTGGTCTCCACAGCTACTGCTGGAAAGTCAAATTTTTTGCCATATGTTCCCTCACAACCTAAGAAAGCACCGTATTACCAAATGCAGTCCTTTCGTTCACAAAGAGGCAAGAGAGTCCGAGGTGCGTCCTTTCTTGCCAGAGGCAAGGGTAGAGGAAAGAAGCTGCACAACACTGCTAGTTCCCAGGAACAGAAGTCCTCCCCGGCTTCCACTAAATCCACTGCATGACGCTGGGGCTCCACAGGCGGAGCTAGGCCCGGTGGAGGCGCGTCTCCGAAATTTCAGCCACAAGTGGGTTCACTCCCAGGTGGATCCCTGGGCAATAGAGATTGTGTCTCAGAGATACAAGCTGGAATTCGAGGAGATGCCCCCTCACCGATACCTCAAATCGGCCCTGCCAGCTTCCCCCTAAGAGAGGGAAATAGTGTTAGCTGCAATTCACAAATTGTATCTTCAGCAGGTGGTGGTCAAGGTTGCCCTCCTTCAACAAGGAAAGGGTTATTATTCGACCATGTTTGTGGTACCGAAACCGGACGGTTTGGTCAGACCCATATTGAATTTAAAATCCCTGAACATATACCTGAAAAGGTTCAAGTTCAAGATGGAATCGCTCAGAGCGGTCATCGCAAGCCTGGAAGGGTGGGATTTTATGGTGTCTCTGGACATAAAGGATGCATACCTTCATGTCCCCATTTATCCACCTCATCAGGCGTACCTCAGATTTGTGGTACAGGATTGTCATTACCAATTCCAGACGTTGCCGTTTGGTCTCTCCACGGCACCAAGAATATTTACCAAGGTAATGGCGGAAATGATGGTGCTCCTGCGAAAGCAGGGGGTCACAATTATCCCATACTTGGACGATCTCCTCATAAAGGCGAGGTCCAGAGAGCAGTTGCTGATCAGCGTAGCACACTCTCGGGAAGTGTTACAACAGCACGGCTGGATTCTAAATATTCCAAAGTCGCAGCTGATTCCTACAACGCGTCTGCCCTTCCTGGGCATGATTCTGGACACAGACCAGAAGAAGGTTATTCTCCCGACGGAGAAGGCGCAGGAACTCATGACACTGGTCAGAGACCTCTTAAAACCAAAACAGGTGTCGGTGCATCACTGCACGCAAGTCCTGGGAAAGATGGTGGCATCGTACGAGGCCATTCCCTTCGGCAGGTTCCATGCGAGGACCTTTCAATGGGATCTGTTGGACAAGTGGTCCGGATCACATCTACAGATGCATCGGCTGATCACCCTATCCCCCAGGGCCAGGGTGTCTCTTCTGTGGTGGCTGCAGAGTGCTCACCTTCTCGAGGGCCGCAGATTCGGCAGTCAGGACTGGGTCCTGGTGACCACGGATGCAAGCCTCCGAGGGTAGGGCATTCACACAGGGAATACATTTCCAAGGTCTGTGGTCAAGTCAGGAGACTTGCCTTCACATCAATATCCTGGAACTAAGGGCCATATACAACGCCCTAAGTCAAGCGGAGACCCTGCTTCGCGACTAATCGGTGCTGATTCAGTCAGACAACATCACCGCAGTGGCTCATGTAAACTGCCAAGGCGGCACAAGGAGCAGGGTGGCGATGGCGGAAGCCACCAGAATTCTTCGCTGGGCGGAGAATCACGTAAGAGCACTGTCAGCAGTGTTCATTCCGGGAGTGGACAACTGGGAAGCAGACTTCCTCAGCAGGCACGACCTCCACCCGGGAGAGTGGGGACTTCATCAAGAAGTCTTTGCGCAGATTGCAAGTCGGTGGGAGCTGCCACAGGTGGACATGATGGCATCCCGCCTCAACAAAAAGCTACAGTGGTATTGCGCCAGGTCAAGAGACCCTCAGGCGATAGCTGTAGACGCACTAGTGACACCGTGGGTGTTCCAGTCAGTTTATGTATTTCCTCCTCTTCCTCTCATACCCAAGGTGCTGAGAATCATAAGAAAAAGAGGAGTGAGAACAATACTCATTGTTCCGGATTGGCCAAGAAGGACTTGGTATCCAGAGTTGCAAGAAATGCTCACAGAGGACCCATGGCCTCTGCCTCTAAGACAGGACCTGTTGCAACAGGGACCCTGTCTGTTCCAAGACTTACCGCGGCTGCGTTTGACGGCATGGCGGTTGAACGCCGGATCCTAGCAGAAAAAGGCATTCCGGATGAGGTTATTCCTATGCTGATAAAGGCTAGGAAAGACGTGACGGCTAAACATTATCACCGTATATGGCAAAAATATGTTGCTTGGTGTGAGGCCAGGAATGCCCCTACGGAGGAATTCCAGCTGGGCGGTTTCCTTCACTTCCTACAGTCGGGAGTGACTTTGGGCCTAAAATTGGGTTCCATTAAGGTCCAGATTTCGGCCCTATCCATTTTCTTTCAAAAAGAACTGGCTTCTCTTCCTGAAGTCCAGACGTTCGTAAAGGGAGTGCTGCATATTCAGCCTCCTTTTGTGCCTCCAGTGGCACCTTGGGATCTTAACGTGGTGTTGAGTTTCCTGAAGTCACACTGGTTTGAGCCGCTCAAAACCGTGGAGTTAAAATTTCTCACCTGGAAGGTGGTCATGCTATTAGCCTTGGCTTCAGCTAGGCGTGTGTCAGAATTAGCGGCTTTGTCACATAAAAGCCCCTATCTGGTTTTCCATATGGACAGGGCAGAATTGCGGACCCATCCACAATTTCTGCCAAAAGTGGTGTCATCTTTTCATATGAACCAACCTATTGTGGTGCCTGTGGCTACTCGTGACTTGGAGGATTCCGAGTTACTAGATGTGGTCAGGGCTTTGAAGGTTTATGTAGCCAGAATGGCTAGAGTCAGGAAGACTGAGTCGCTGTTTATCCTGTATGCACCAACAAGCTGGGTGCTCCTGCTTCAAAGCAAACTATTGCTCGCTGGATCTGTAACACGATTCAGCAGGCTCATTCTACGGCTGGATTGCCGTTTCCAAAATCAGTAAAAGCCCACTCCACAAGAAAGGTGGGCTCTTCTTGGGCGGCTGCCCGAGGGGTCTCGGCATTACAGCTTTGCCGAGCGGCTACTTGGTCAGGTTCAAACACTTTTGCAAAGTCCTACAAGTTTGATACCCTGGCTGAGGAGGACCTTGTGTTTGCTGATTCGGTGCTGCAGAGTCATCCGAGCTTTGGTATAATCCCCATGGTCCTTACGGAGTCCCCAGCATCCACTAGGACGTTAGAGAAAAATAAGATTTTACTCACCGGTAAATCTATTTCTCGTAGTCCGTAGTGGATGCTGGGAACTCCGTAAGGACCATGGGGAATAGACGGGCTCCGCAGGAGACTGGGCACTCTAAAAGAAAGATTAGGTACTATCTGGTGTGCACTGGCTCCTCCCTCTATGCCCCTCCTCCAGACCTCAGTTAGGATACTGTGCCCGGAAGAGCTGACACAATAAGGAAGGATTTTGAATCCCGGGTAAGACTCATACCAGCCACACCAATCACACCGTATAACTCGTGATACTATACCCAGTTAACAGTATGAAATATAACTGAGCCTCTCAACAGATGGCTCAACAATAACCCTTTAGTTAGGCAATAACTATATACAAGTATTGCAGACAATCCGCACTTGGGATGGGCGCCCAGCATCCACTACGGACTACGAGAAATAGATTTACCGGTGAGTAAAATCTTATTTTCTCTGATGTCCTAGTGGATGCTGGGAACTCCGTAAGGACCATGGGGATTATACCAAAGCTCCCAAACGGGCGGGAGAGTGCGGATGACTCTGCAGCACCGAATGAGAGAACTCAAGGTCCTCCTCAGCCAGGGTATCAAATTTGTAGAATTTAGCAAACGTGTTTGCCCCTGACCAAGTTGCAGCTCGGCAAAGTTGTAAAGCCGAGACCCCTTGGGCAGCCGCCCAAGATGAGCCCACTTTCCTCGTGGAATGGGCTGTTATTGATTTAGGATGCGGCAATCCAGCCACAGAATGCTCCAGCTGAATTGTGTTACAAATTCAGCGAGCAATAGTCTGCTTAGAAGCAGGAGCACCTATTTTGTTGGGTGCCTACAGGATAAAAAACGAGTCAGTTTTCCTGACTCCAGCCGTCCTGGAAATATAAATTTTTAAGGCCCTGACTACGTCCAGTAACTTGGAATCTTCCAAGTCCCTAGTAGCCGCAGGCACTACAATAGGTTGGTTCAAGTGAAGAGCAGATACCACCTTAGGGAGAAACTGGGGACGAGTCCTCAATTCTGCCCTATCCATATGGAAAATCAGATAAGGGCTTTTACATGACAAAGCCGCCAATTCTGACAGACGCCTGGCCGAAGCCAAGGCCAATAACATGACCACTTTCCACGTGAGATATTTCAAATCCACAGTTTTAAGTGGCTCAAACCAATGTGATTTTAAGAAACTCAACACCACGTTGAGATCCCAAGGTGCCACAGAAGGCACAAAAAAGGGGCTGAATATGTAGCACTCCCTTTACAAATGTCTGAACTCCAGGCAGTGAAGCCAGTTCTTTCTGGAAGAAAATCGACAGAGCCGAAATCTGGACCTTAATGGAACCCAAATTTAGGCCCATAGTCACTCCTGACTGTAGGAAGTGCAGAAAACGACCCAGCTGAAATTCCTCTGTTGGGGCCTTCCTGGCCTCACACCACGCAACATATTTTCGCCAAATACGGTGATAATGGTTTGCGGTTACTTCTTTCCTGGCTTTTATCAGCGTAGGAATGACTTCCTCCGGAATGCCCTTTTGCTTTAGGATCCGGAATTCAACCGCCATGCCGTCCAACGCAGCCGCGGTAAGTCTTTGAACAGACAGGGCCCCTGCTGTAGCAGATCCTGTCTGAGCGGTAGAGGCCATGGGTCCTCTGATATTATTTCTTGAAGTTCTGTGTACCAAGCTCTTCTTGGCCCATCCGGAACCACGAGTATCGTTCTTACTCCTCGTTTTCTTATTATTCTCAGTACCTTTGGTATGAGAGGCAGAGGAGGGAATACATAAACCGACTGGTACACCCACGGTGTCACTAGAGCGTCCACAGCTATTGCCTGAGGGTCCCTTGACCTGGCGCAATATCTAGTTTTTTGTTTAGGCGGGACGCCATCATGTCCACCTGTGGCCTTTCCCAACGGTTTACCAACAGTTGGAAGACTTCTGGATGAAGTCCCCACTCTCCCGGGTGTCGGTCGTGTCTGCTGAGGAAGTCTGCTTCCCAGTTGTCCACTCCCGGAATGAACACTGCTGACAGTGCTAAGACGTGATTTTCCGCGCATCGGAGAATCCTTGTGGCTTCTGCCATCGCCATCCTGCTTCTTGTGCCGCACTGTCGGTTTACATGGGCGACTGCCGTGATGTTGTCTGATTGGATCAGTACCGGCTGGTTTTGAAGCAGAGGCCTTGCCAGACTTAGGGCATTGTAAATGGCCCTCAGTTTCAGAACATTTATGTGTAGGGACGACTCCTGACTTGACCAAAGTCCTTGGAAATTTCTTCCCTGTGTGACTGCCCCCCAGCCTCGAAGGCTGGCATCCGTGGTTACCAGGACCCAGTACTGTATGCCGAATCTGCGGCCCTCTTGAAGATGAGCACTCTGCAGCCACCACAATAGAGATACCCTGGTCCTTGGAGACAGGGTTATCAGCCGATGCATCTGAAGATGCGATTCCGACCACTTGTCCAAGAGGTCCTACTGAAAGGTTCTTGCATGGAACCTGCCGAATGGAATTTTGCTTCGTAAGAAGCTACCATTTTTCCCAGGACTCGTGTGCAGTGATGCACCGATACCTGTTTTGGTTTCAGGAGGTCTCTGACTAGAGATGACAGCTCCTTGGCTTTCTCCTGCGGGAGAAACACTTTTTTCTGTTCTGTGTCCAGAACCATCCCCAGGAACAGCAGGCGTGTGGTAGGAACCAGCTGTGACTTTGGAATGTATAGAATCCATCCGTGCTGTTGTAGCACTTCCCGAGATAGTGCTACTCCGACCAACAACTGCTCCATGGACCTCGCCTTTATAAGGAGATCGTCCAAGTACGGGATAATTAAAAACTCCCTTTTTTTGAAGGAGTATCATCATTTCTGCCATTACCTTGGAAAAGACCCTCGGTGCCGTGGACAGTCCAAATGGCAGTGTTTGGAATTGGTAATGGCAATCCTGTACCACAAATCTGAGGTACTCCTGGTGAGGATGGTAAATGGGGACATGTAGGTAAGCATCCTTGATGTCCAGGGATACCATGTAATCCCCCTCCTCCAGGCTTGCAATAACCGCCCTGAGCGATTCCATCTTGAACTTGAATTTTTTTATGTATGTGTTCAAGGACTTCAAATTTAAAATGGGTCTCACCGAACCGTCCGGTTTCGGTACCACAAACAGTGTGGAATAGTAACCCCGTCCTTGTTGAAGTAGGGGCACCTTGACTATCACCTGCTGGGAATACAGCTTGTGAATTGCCTCTAGCACAGCCTCCCTGCCTGAGGGAGTTGTCGGCAAGGCAGATTTGAGGAAAACGGCGGGGGGGAGACGCCTCGAATTCCAGCCTGTACCCCTGAGATACTACTTGAAGGATCCAGGGATCCACCTGTGAGCGAGCCAACTGATCGCTGAAATTTTTGAGGCGGCCCCCCACCGTACCTGGCTACGCCTGTGGAGCCCCCGCGTCATGCGGTGGACTCAGAGGAAGCGGGGGAAGAATTTTGATTCTGGGAACTGGCTGACTGGTGCAGCTTTTTCCCTCTTCCCTCGTCTCTGTGCAGAAAGGAAGCGCCTTTGACCCGCTTGCTTTTCTGAAGCCGAAAGGACTGTACCTGATAATACAGTGCTTTCTTAGGCTGTGAGGAAACCTGAGGTAAAAATTTTTCTTCCCAGCTGTTGCTGTGGATACGAGGTCCCAGAGACAATCCCCAAACAATTCCTCACCCTTATAAGGCTCTATGTGCCTTTTAAAGTCAGCATCACCTGTCCAGTGTCGGGTCTCTAATACCCTCCTGACAGAATGGACATTGCATTAATTCTGGATGCCAGCCGGCAAAATATCCTCTGTGCATCCCTCATATATAAGACGATGACTTATGTTCGCAAAATAGTATCCCTGTTTGACAGGGTTACAGACCACGCTGCAGCAGCACTATCTGCAGGTCTCAGTCTAGTACCTGAGTGTGTAAATACAGACTTCAGGATAGCCTCCTGCTTTTTATCAGCAGGTACCTTCAAAGTGGCCGTATCCTAAGACGGCAGTGCCACCTTTTTTGACAAACGTGTGAGCGCCTTATCCACCCTAGGGGATATCTCCCAGCGTAACTTATCCTCTGGCGGGAAAAAGTACGCCATCAGTAACTTTTTAGAAATTACCAGTTTCTTATCGGGGGAACCCACGCTTTTTCACACTTCATTCACTCATTTGATGGGGGAACAAAACACTGCCTGCTTTTTCTCCCCAAACATAAAACCCTTTTTTAGTGGTACTTGGGTTAATGTCAGAAATGTGTAACACATTTTTTATTGCCGGGATCATGTAACGGATGTTCCTAGTGGATTGTGTATATGTCTCAACCTCGTCAACACTGGAGTCAGACTCCGTGTCGACCTCTGTGTCTGCCATCTGAGGGAGCGGGCGTTTTTGAGCCCCTGATGGCCTTTGAGACGCCTGGGCAGGCGCGGGCTGAGAAGCCGGCTGTCCCATAGCTGTTACGTCATCCAGCCTTTTATGTAAGGAGTTGACACTGTCGGTTAATACCTTCCACCTATCCATCCACTCTGGTGTCGGCCCACAGGGGGCGACATCCCATTTATCGGCATCTGCTCCGCCTCCACATAAGCCTCCTCATCAAACATGTCGACACAGCCGTACCGACACACCGCACACACACAGGGAATGCTCTGACTGAGGACAGGACCCCACACAGCCCTTTGGGGAGACAGAGAGAGAGTATGCCAGCACACACCAGAGCGCTATATAATGTAGGGATAAACACTATCACTGAGTGAATTTTCCCCAATAGCTGCTTGTATAAACAATATTGCGCCTAAATTTAGTGCCCCCCCTCTCTTTTTAACCCTTTGAGCCTGAAAACTACAGGGGAGAGCCTGGGGAGCTGTCTTCCAGCTACACTGTGAAGAGAAAATGGCGCCATTGTGCCGAGGGAGATAGCTCCGCCCCTTTTTCGCTGACTTTTCTCCCGCTTTTTTATGGATTCTGGCAGGGGTAATTATCACATATATAGCCTCTGGGGCTATATATTGTGATTATTTTGCCAGCCAAGGTGTTTTTATTGCTGCTCAGGGCGCCCCCCCCCCCAGCGCGCTGCACCCTCAGTGACCGGAGTGTGAAGTGTGTATGAGGTGCAATGGCGCACAGCTGCAGTGCTGTGCGCTACCTTGGTGAAGACTGAAGTCTTCTGCCGCCGATTTTCCGGACCATCTTCATGCTTCAGGCTCTGTAAGGGGGACGGCGGCGCGGCTCTGGGAACGAACACCAAGGACGGGTCCTGCGGTCGATCCCTCTGGAGCTAATGGTGTCCAGTAGCCTAAGAAGCCCAAGCTAGCTGCAAGCAGGTAGGTTCGCTTCTTCTCCCCTTAGTCCCTCGTTGCAGTGAGCCTGTTGCCAGCAGGTCTCACTGTAAAATAAAAAACCTAACATATACTTTCTTTCTAGAAGCTCAGGAGAGCCCCTAGTGTGCATCCAGCTCGGCCGGGCACAGAAATCTAACTGAGGTCTGGAGGAGGGGCATAGAGGGAGGAGCCAGTGCACACCAGATAGTACCTAATCTTTCTTTTAGAGTGCCCAGTCTCCTGCGGAGCCCGTCTATTCCCCATGGTCCTTACGGAGTTCCCAGCATCCACTAGGACGTCAGAGAAATAAGATTTTACTTACCGGTAAATCTATTTCTCGTAGTCCGTAGTGGATGCTGGGCGCCCGTCCCTAGTGCGGACTTCTTCTGCAATACTTGTATATAGTTATTGCTTAAATAAGGGTTATGTTTGTTGCATCAGGGTTGCTCTGATGCTTCGTTGTTGTCCATACTGTTAACTGGGTAAGTTATCACAAGTTATACGGTGTGATTGGTGTGACTGATATGAGTCTTGCTCTGGATTCCAAAATCCTTTCCTTGTACTGTCAGCTCTTCCGGGCACAGTTTCTCTAACTGAGGTCTTGAGGAGGGACATAGAGGGAGGAGCCAGAGCACACCAGTATCCAAATTCTTTCTTAGAGTGCCCTGTCTCCTGCGGAGCCCGTCTACTCCCCATGGTCCTTACGGAGTTCCCAGCATCCACTACGGACTACGAGAAATAGATTTACCGGTAAGTAAAATCTTATTATTTACTGCACCCAATATTCCCTAGTGGTCTCCCATCAAGGTACTGATCAGGCTTCTCAATGCTTTGTTTCCAAGATCAGATGAGATTGGGCGTGACCAGTGAAATGTGGCAGTAAAGTCCATGTATAACAAATTATAGAGTGTCTGGTTAATGACAAATACCAAGGATAGTAGTACTTCTGCTGTCCACTGGTTGTGCACAGATTCTCTGTTACCGAAGTATTGCAGAGAAATGATCCCCCGGCATATGGATGAGAGAGTACCGAAAGAGAATTTGGATAGTGAAAGAATAGAGTAAGGGCTCCGCCTTCTGCTGTCCACTGTCATATAATAAATATAGCGGACAGTGGATGAGAGAGGTGGGCTGGCTTAGTCTATTCACCAGAAAAATGTACATCTCTTGATAAAGGGGCAAAACCTTCCTAATAGGAGAAGGATAACACATGAAGGGAAGGGTAACACGTAAATACAGGGTCACTTAAGATCCGGACAGAGAGTTTCTCTCATGCCAAACAAGTATATGACGGTGTAAGTGTATAAGGATTGCACCATAAACGTTTCAAAATTAGAGCTGAGTGTCTGTTAGTGGACAGGTATGTAATAAATTCATGGACATATGATTTATAAGCACCAGTAATAACCCATAAATTCAAAAATAGGTCAAATTCCTGTTTTAGGTTACTAACAGACAAGCATGTAGTAGTACACATACATATGACTAGTTGGCATCAACAGTAATCCATAAATGCAATATTGCGTCAGATTCCGGTTTTTGTAAATATAACATATAACTAGCATATAGTGCTGTTATTATGAGAAATACACTGTGGATGCTTATCGATAAGGCTGAAATGCCTATTAGTAATCAAACATGTGATATGCCATATGCATACAGTTTATCAGCATCAGCAATGGCAACACATACAATCATATATCAAATTCCGGATTTTTGCGTTTATACCATGTGACCAGTATATAATCCCACAAAGTTTAAAAAGTATCAATCAATGAGCATTATTCTGCATTCTCAAGATGTATTAAAACAGATAATTAAATCTGATGCAAAAAGGATACATGCAATGAATCTGATACACATGTATAAGTAGCCACAAAATGTAGCTGTTCAGCAGAAGGTAGTAGCAAATTGTATAGTGGTATACTGTAGTTTACAGCTATATTGCTCAATAATTCAGTGTCACTATTCTATATTTCAGAAAAAAGCTTCAGGAAAATATTAGCAGCAAATATTATACAAAGAAGATAATTAATCTTTCTGTGCCCAAATGGGTGTATAGAATACCAGGAGATGTGTGGGCTGGACTGTGCACAGTCCCGCACCACTCATCCACAAACGGCCGTTTCACCTTTGGGTGGCTTGTTCACTGTGAGTGGACATGAAGAAAAGCTGCTGTATTTGAAATGCAGGGAGGGGGAAGACGAGTTTTCAAAACCCGCTCTCATTGGTTAAAGCATTCCGGGATCTCGTATAATCGGAATCCGCGTGTAACGCGTCACTTCTGTTTCCGTTCTACAAGTGCATCTGGCTGTTACCATCCAACCCGATCATGTGATCCATTGTGTATATGGGGTTGTCTAGCAACGCGGTCATAGCGACACTGCGCTGCACATGTCGGTTGCCAGGAAAATAGACGCTATGATATTCGTATAGTGGACTGAAGGAAATCGACTGATATTCTTTGGAATAAATTTATGTAAAATATAAACTTGTTTAAAGGTGATATTTCCAAGCATCTATGTGAGAAACAGACACCAGTCATGACGTCATGGTCATCATGGAAACCATGATCACAGACGTCATTATGTACAGATTAGGTTTGAAGTAAATATATTTGAAATGACAATAACATTTTTAGGTATGTTATTGACTATCTAAGCATGGTAATAATCATGACCAGATATTTACTGGCATGATAATGACAGTTAATAATAATTAAAGCGGTAAGTAGTATGTGATAACTTACTCGGAAAGATTTATAATTTTTGTTGATTTTGTGATAAGATGGATCAAAATACCAGAGTTGTGTGGTGATAGTAATATCATGTGATGGAAGGTAAATGTGTTCAAGAGCGGGGCAGTAAAGATCCCATAGATTATATATAAAAAGGGGGGGAGGGGTTTGAAATAAAACAAAGGAGAAGGTGCATATAAAGTTGAATGTAAAAATCAATCCCCTAGTAGAAGAAAGTATTAGTGATATTATAGGTGTACAACTTGTAGCTAAGGTTTATTAGGTGAACACAAGGGTGAAATAGAATTAGGTGCATGTGAAGCAGATAAATAATGTGAATCCCTGATATGGTAATTATTTAAGATAAAATGGGGACATACTGTGCTAGGAGGGTGGGCATGTATCTAAAGGGACGTGTTGTGCCATGTCTGAAGTACATTGGTGAATTGAATGGGAAAATGTGAGTGTAAATTCATACTCATATGCACAAGCATGTACATACAAGCACACATGTATCTAAGCTAATTTATATGAGCAAGCATATGTGCGTCCATCAAGGCCCACACAATTAAGCACATACACATGTGCAAAATTGGTAGTATTAGCTTATAGTTTACCCATTGTAGCAGGTAGGTAAAGTTTATAAGTGATAGATGATCAATTTAGATGAATACTTCATAATTAATGTATTCATTTAGGCCTTTTGGTGCTAGGCAGTTTAATTTGGCTGTCCAATCAGATTCGTGTCTGAGTAACTCTTGCATCAGATCTCCTCTACGTATCCCTAAGTTAATTTTCTCCAGTCGAAAAGCCTTCAGTTCACTCGGATTGCTATGGTGATGACTGTAAAAATGACGTGCTACAGAAGTTAGTTTTTACATCTTGGAGACATCCGCTGGGGCATTTCTCAGTGATCCAATGTGCTCCAAGATGTGTTGTTTTAATGCTCTGGTGGTGATACCGACGTATTTCATGTCGCAACTACAAGAAATACAGTACACAACTACAACTGCATTGCAGTTTATGAAATGCTCAATTGTGATCGTTTCTCCATAACGGTCGAGTAAGGTAAATGTTTTTACCATGTGTGGGCGCACTTTACAGGACCCGCAAGGGAAAGAACACTTGATGGTTGCCTTCTTTTTTGCATTTTTGGTAAAGTATCTGCTGGTGAGTTTTTCTTTGAGGTTTCTTGATCTTCTCCAGCTCATAGATGCATTTTGTCCTATATTTTGAGCTAAATCGTTGTCCAAAAGTAGGATTGGCCAGTGTTTTTCGAGGTATTCTTTGATTTCCCTCCATTCCCTACAGAAAGTGCCCACAAATCTGAGCGTATTATCCTGTTCTGTTGTTGTCTTTGTTTTCTGTAAGGTTTTGGTGTTTGGGAAAAATAGAGTTTCCCTAGGTGTTTGATTTGTATGCCATTTTGCTTTCTTAATCGAGCGATGGCTGTAGTCACATTCCCGTAATCTCAGTGATAGTTCTTCACTTTTTTTGCTTGAAAGTTTTGGAGTCCGAGCACTTCCTCTTGAGGCACAGGAATTCCCCTTTAGGGATATTCACAACCTTGGGTGGAAATTGTGCGCTAGTTTGGTGAAGGAGGCTGTTGGTAGCAGTCTCTTTGCGGTATAGTACCGTTTGTATCTGCCCATCAGAAGTTTTGTATATGTCAAGGTCCAGGAAGGACACTTTTATGGTGTGTCAACTTAAGGTTAATGTTATTGTTGTTTTATTCCTCAATAACTGACAGCAGCAAATTCCTATCTCCTTCCTATATCAAGATGAAATCGTCGATATTGCGCCACCAAGCGAGTACATGCTGAGTGTACCTCTCATTGTCAGGGTGCATTACGATCTCTCTCTCCCACCAACCTAAGTATAGGTTGGCGTACGTTGGAGCACACGCAGCTCCCATCGCTGTGCCACGAATTTGGAGATAAAATCGATCGTTAAAGGTGAAATAGTTTCGGATTAGTACAAATTCGAGCAGTTCAATTAATAGGTCATGGAATTCATTGTTGTCAGACATTTCTAAGAAATACCTTACAGCTTGTATGCCAGCCTGGTGGTTAAGCTAGTATACAGCAATTCCACATCTAATGTTACCAACAGATGTTCATCATCCAACTTGACGTTATGTAATTTCTGAAGTACGTCAGTTGTATCCCGTATATATGAGGGAGGATTCAAGACGTGTTGGCATAGATGTAAATCCAGGAAGGTACTTGGCTTTTCCAGAAGACCTCCCTGTCCTGATACAATGGAGCGTCCCGGTGGAAGGATGATGTTCTTGTGAACCTTAGGTAGTAGATATAGATTGGGAGTCTTGGGTTTAGTTGTAGTTAGATATTCCCTTTCTTCTTTGGTTAGAATGCCATGGGAATGTGCTCGATCCAAAATTATGTTCAAGGCAATCCTAAAATTGTCTATAGGATCAAAGAATATGTGTTTGTAGCACTGTTTGTCACCTAGTTGTCGCATTGATTCAATTATATACATTGATTTTGGTCACAGGTCTATATTGCCCCCTTTGTCGGACGGCTTGATCACTATGTCCGACCAAGACTGTATTTCTCGTAAGGTTCTTCTTTCTTGCTTGCTCAAATTGTCATCATAGTACTGTTTATTTTTGGACTTGAGGTATATCCTATCAAGATCTCTGGCTACTAATTCCCGGAATACTCCAATTTCTGCATGTACTCGCTTGGTGGTGCTATATCGATGATATCATCTTGATATGGGAAGGAGATAGGAATTTGCTGCTGTCATTTATTGAGGAATTAAACAACAATAACATTAACCTTAAGGTGACACACTATATAAGTGCTGACCCAGTGTCCTTCCTGAACCTTAACATATACAAAGCTTCTGATGGTCAGATACAAATGGAACTATACCGCAAAGAGACTGCTACCAACAGCCTCCTTCACCAAACTAGCGCACATTTTCCACCCACGGTTGAGAATATCCCTAAAGAGGAATTTGTGCGCCTCAAGAGGAACTGCTCGGACTCCAAAACTTTCATGCAAAAAAGTGCAGAACTATCACTGAAATTACGGGAACGTGGCTACAGCCATCACTCGATTAAGAAAGCAAAATGGCATACAAATCAAACACCTAGGGAAACACTATTTTTCCCAAACACCAAAACCTTACAGAAAACTAAGACAACAACTGAAAAGGATAATGCGCTCAGATTTGTGGGCACTTTCTGCAGAATCCATTGAAAAACACTGGCCAATCCTTCTTTTGGACAATGATTTAGCCCAAAATATAGGACAAAATGCATCTATGAGCTGGAGAAGATCAAGAAACCTCAAAGAAAAACTCACCAGCAGCCACTTTACCAAAAATCCAAAAAAGAAGGCAACCATCAAGGGATCTTTCCCTTGCGGGTCCTGTAAAGCGTGTCCACACATGGTAAAAACATATACCTTACTCGACCGTTATGGAGAAACGATCACAATTGAGCATTTCATAAACTGCAATGCAGTTGGAGTTGTGTACTGTATTTCTTGCAGTTGCAACAAGAAATACGTCGGTATCACCACCAGAGCATTAAAACAACACATCTTGGAGCACATTGGATCACTGAGAAATGCCCCATCGGATGTCTCCAAGATGAAAAAACTAACTTCTGTAGCACGTCATTTTTACAATCATCACCATAGCAATCCGAGTGAACTGAAGGCTTTTGGAATGGAGAAAATTAACTTAGGGATACGTGAAGGAGATCTGATGCAAGAGTTACTCACACACAAATCTGAATGGACATTCAAATTAAACTGCCTAGCACCAAAAGGCCTAAATTAATACATTAATTATGGAGAATTCATCTAAATTGATCATCTATCACTTATAAACTTTACCTACCTGCTACAATGGGTAAACTATAAGCTAGTACTACCAATTTTGCACATGTGTATGTGCTTAGATGTGTGGGCCTTGATGGACGCACATATGCTTGCTCATATAAATTAGCTTAGATACATGTGTGCTTGTATGTACATGCTTGTGCATATGAGTATGAATTTACACTCACATTTTCCCATTCAATTCACCAATGTACTTCAGACATGGCACAACACGTCCCTTTAGATACATGCCCACCCTCCTAGCACAGTATGTCCCCATTTTATCTTAAATAATTACCCTACAGTCAGGGCCGGTGCTAGGGTGTTCGGCGCCCCCCTGCAAACTATAATTTTGTGCCCTTCCATAGTTTACAAAGGGACAGCGTGCGGCAAAAAAGGGGTGTGGTCTCACAAGGAAGGGGCGGTGTGTGGAATAGAGTGGCACTCTGATTTTTAAATATTCAGTGCATGAGTGCCTTTTGTAAAAATAAGCAGGTTGGGGCTAGGTAACTGGCGGTGGGGGATCCCGGCGGTCAGCATACTGACCCCGGGATCCCGACCGCAGAATACAAGCTGGGTGGGGGGTGGATAGCACAACAAAGCCCCTTGCAGGCTCGCTGCACTCGCCACATGTTCTATTATCACTCTGTGGGTGTTGTGGACACCCACGAGTGGGAATAGTCCCTGTAAGTCAGCATGCCGACTGTAGGGCTTGTGATCGCTCGGGATCCTGGAGTCTGCATGGTGACCACTGGGATCCCTAGCGCTGATCACATGACCGGATCCCAAATAAGCATATCCACAGCAAAGAACAGCAGCACTCCAAGTCTTCTGACCACAGCAAAGAACAGCAGCACTCCAAGTCTTCTGACCACAGCAAAGAACAGCAGCACTCCAGTCTTCTGACCACAGCAAAGAACAGCAGCACTCCAGTCTTCTGACCACAGCAAAGAACAGCAGCACTCCAGTCTTCTGACCACAGCAAAGAACAGCAGCACTCCAGTCTTCTGACCACAGCAAAGAACAGCAGCACTCCAGTCTTCTGACCACAGCAAAGAACAGCAGCACTCCAAGTCTTCTGAGTAAACATATATTGAATGTGAACATGCTGACAAATCAACTCAAGGCTTTAAAGTCACGATTTCTTTTAAGGTGAACATGTTACAGAATAAACAAAATGGATTCACCTTGCACATTGAAAACGGGACTGTTAGGGCCTTGAAACTTTGGTGATTTGTCAGCATGTTAATTTATGTATTTAAATACACATGTGGGGATACTCACTTGAAAGTCACTGTGAGACAAGTGAGCCCCGAGACGCAGGAACAGAAGCACAGTCGGCGCTGGTGGGGGCAGCGAGGCGGAAGCATGCCAAGGAGGTGGTGTGTGCACACTTACAGAGGACAAGGCGGGGTGAGCTGGGCAGGGATGCTAGCGCTGGGGTTGGTCACGGAATTGTGACATCTGATCCCTGGTGCCAGCAACAAGGACGGTCCAGTCAGATACGAAGAGCCAGACTGGAGTCGAGATAATGAAATAAGGGGAGGAGGAGGAAGGGTGACGCTCTCCTCCCCCTCCGCTCCGGCTGGACTGCGGCACAGAAAGCAGCTGCTTGCTTATGCTATCTGTCCGGGTCGGGACTGGCAGCGCAGTGGCGGCCGGCATAAAATTAGTCAGTCTGACTCATTGTAATGCCGCGGCTGTGGCACCAAAGAGTCTGTCACTTACCAGAGACAGCAGGATCGATCTCACTCAGGGCTCAGCAGGCCGGCCAGGTGAGGGGAGCCGGGCACGGAGAATACTGTGTGACACACTGCTTGGCTTGCCTTGCCCCGGCCCCCTGCGCTGCAACTTGCTCTGAGGCTCTCAGCGGTGGCGATGGCCTGTGTCAGTGCTACCTGGCTGCGGCTGCGCAGATGATCGTCGTGGGTGCCGGGCGGAAGTACAGTTCTGATAACGGGATGCAGCCATCCACCCCGGCGCGGTATATGTAGTGGGGGCGATCGCTCTTTCCAGCCCTGTCTGGATCCGCCGATGGAGGAAGCTTCTAGCTGCCGGCGCCGCTGCCTGTCAATCAGTGTGACAGGCACAGCAGCCGGCAGCAGCAGGGTCCCAGGCGCAGCACAGGGATGCAAAACAGGCAGAGCGCCTCTCCTGCATGGCGCCTACCTGCTTTGCATCCCTTTGCTGAGCGGGTAGCGCCGGGCCTGCCTACAGTATACCACTATACAATTTGCTACTACCTTCTGCTGAACAGCTACATTTTGTAGCTACTTATACATGTGTATCAGATTCATTGCATGTATCCTTTTTGTATCAGATTTAATTATCTGTTTTAATACATCTTGAGAATGCAGAATAATGCTCATTGGGGGGTAATTCTGAGTTGATCGCAGCAGGATTTTTTTTAGCAGTTGGGCAAAACCATGTGCACTGCAGGGGGACAGATATAACATGTGCAGAGAGAGTTAGATTTGGGTGTGGTGTGTTCAATCTGCAATCTAAATTGCAATGTAAAAATAAAGCAGCCAGTATTTACCCTGCACAGAAACAAAATAACCCACCCAAATCTAACTCTTTCTGCACATGTTATATCTGCCTCCCCATTGATTGATACTTTTTCAACTTTGCGGGATTATTTACTGGTCACATGGTATAAACGCACAAATCCGGAATTTGATATATGATTGTATGCGTTGCCATTGCTGATAAACTGTATGCATATGGCATATCACACGCTTGATTACTAATAGGCATTTCAGCCTTATCGATAAGCATCCACAGTGTATTTCTCATAATAACAGCACTATATGCTAGTTATGTTATATGAACAAAAACAGGAATCTGACACAATATTGCATTTATGGATTACTGTTGATGCCAACTAGTCATATGTATGTGTACCACTACATGCTTGTCTGTTAGTAACCTAAAACAGGAATTTGACCTATTTTTGAATTTATGGGTTATTACTGGTGCTTATAAATCATATGTCCATGAATTATTACATACCTGTCTACTAACAGACACTCAGCTCTAATTTTGAAACGTTTATGGTGCAATCCTTACACACTTACACTGTCATATACTTGTTTGGCATGAGAGAAACTCTCTGTCCGGATCTTAAGTGACCCTGTATTTACGTGTTACCCTTCCCTTCACGTGTTATCCTTCTCCTATTAGGAAGGTTTTGCACCTTTATCAAGAGATATAAATTTTTCTGGTCAATAGACTAAGCCAGCCCACCTCTCTCATCCACTGTCCGCTATATTTATTATATGACAGTGGACAGCAGAAGGCGGAGCCCTTAGTCTATTCTTTCACTATCCAAATTCTCTTTCGGTACTCTCTCATCCATATGCCGGGGGATCATTTCTCTGCAATACTTCGGTAACTGAGAACCTGTGCACAACCAGTGGACAGCAGAAGTACTACTATCCTTGGTATTTGTCATTAACCAGACACTCTCTCATTTGTTATACCTGGACTTTACTTCCACATTTCAATGGTCACGCCCAATCTCGTCTGATCTTGGAAACAAAGCAGTGAGAAGCCTGATTAGTACCTAGATGGGAGACTACTAGGGAATATTGGGTGCAGTAAATATATCTTCTTGTCTACTACAAAAAGCAGAAGAGTTGGAGCAACCTATGATCCTTACCACCTATTCTATCCAACCAACCAACCAACCAACCAACCAACCAACCAACCAATTCTTTCAGGTTATATTATACTTACTTGCAGTAAATAATTTGTACCAGGAGATTTCACTTAACAGAAGGTGCTACCCAAATTGACAATTTTAAGTCCTAATTATTAAGATTATTACCTCTGTTTACATCTCCGGAATATCCAATGATATTCTAGTTTTAATACTTTCACCTCAGGTGCATCCTAATGAATATATAAATTTGCATTTTCAACTGCAATTATTCAAAGTACTCACAACACTGGATGAAGGGGTGACATTTTATTGTGTGTTTTTTCTGTGTATAAACTTTTATAAACTCTAATAAATGTTAAGTTTTTAAGTAATTCATATAGCAAGCGTGCCCCAACACAGAGTCTTTCTTTCGTCTTCCCGTATACCTATGTGTTCTACTGACTCTGGGAGCACCACCAACCTTAGTAATTTGACACCCATTCTGGGGTCCAAATAAGATATCTACTGATAGTTGCTTTTCAGGGACCTTACAGAATAGAGCCCTTTTACGAAATCACATGGTCTAGTGCGGCACCAAACAAACCCTTTTCTGGTGTACCCAGCAGGCATTCCAAAGCAGAAGGACACACTGGATATAGAATTGTAGTAGATACAGGTCCAAGATGAACTGGCTGCAGGACTGGCAGGAATACTGGGACCAGTTACTAAGACACAAGAGACTGAGAACTTGCACAGTGTGCAGTGTCAACGTGCTGAGCTCACACAAACAGGCTCTAAGGAGTCCAGACTAGATACTAACTCTCTCTGAAACTGTAAAATCTATCACTGGCACAGTGGTATGTGGATACTCCCTAGTTAAAGGTAGATAGACCAGTCACATGATAGTCAGGCTGGAGTTGCAGGTAATGAGGTCGAGGTGATCCGTTGCTAGGAAATAAGAACAACAGAAGGGAGCAGCCGGATAAAGGTGCTAATTAATGCAGAAAGCAGAACTGACAGATTTGCAGCTGCTGCACACATAACAGCCACCATAACTGCTTAACTGTTTTTGAAATCCCAGTGGTGGTCCCTTTGCCACACATTTGTGGCTCGGATAACTGATGGAGGGAGAAGATACAGAAAAGGATCTGCCAATTGGCTAGAGTAGTAGTTCTCAAATTTGGTCCTTAGGACCCCAAACTGTTAAGGTTTTCCAGGCCACCTAGCAGGTGCACAGGTGTACTCATTACTCACTGAAACATTTTAAAAGATCCACAGGTGGAGCAAATTATTTCACTTGTGGTTCTATGAAGGGACCTGGATAACATGCTCTGTGTGGGGTCCTGAGGACCCAGTTTGAGAACCTACGGGCTAGAGCATGTTTTACCCCTGAACCACTTCAGAGTCAAAGGACTCCCAGAAGAGAATACAATTTAGAGATCTTAGCCCAATCCAAATTTATAATAAACTGGAAATCTTTGAGCCCCCATATTTCCGCTCTAGATCACTTACTTGGCAGTTGCTTTGTATGGCATACGCTTGTCCAGTATGGTTATAGAACTAGGAGCATCAATTTCCAGACTCAGTAAAGGCAGCACTGGAACACAATTATGTAATAATGTTAGTATCTTGTAACAAAAGCATTAAATCAGTTTTCAGAAGGGGGTGGGGTTCATGACAAATATGGACAGTTTCTCGGGTGCGGTATAGAATATCTACAGTATTTAGGACAACAATCAATAGGTTGACACCAAATTGTCAACATGTATTAGTTTAATAGGTACAAAAGGTTGACATGACAATGTTTGACACAGATTCTTTCATTTCCTAGGGTCAAATATTGTACATTTGGTAATATGTGACCACCATGACTGCCATTGTAGTGACTACAAACAAAAAAAACTTTACTATATTTTAATTTTTCTGTTTCTTAAACTTGCAGTTTGCAGATCACTGCGTGGAATTACAGGGCTTATAGATGCTTGTCTCCTCTGCAGCTGCTGCGCCTGTCACTGTCAGGAAGCGGCGCCGGCATCATGAAAAGCCTACTCCCACCTCCTCTGTGACAGAAGCTGTGTGCGGGTCCTGAAGAGGGGACGGAGCTACACCGAAGCAAGGGTAGGGTTACACGGGATGGAGGGGGTGGAGCTACATAGGATTAGACTGCTGTAAGTGTACAAAAGGAGATGAAATAGTGGCGGCCAACCAAACTTAGGTAAGTGGAGGGTAAGAGGGAAAAGTGTGTGTGTGGTGGGGGTATACTGTATGTGTGTGTGTGCGCGCATGCATTATGAATGCTACTACTGGGGGCATTATGTATAAGTATGCTACTCCTGGGGGGGTGTTATGTATAAGGATGCTTCTACTGGGGGCATTATGTATAAGGATGCTTCTACTGGGGGGCATTATGTATAAGGATGCTACTACTGGGGGGCATTATGTATAAGGATGCTACTACTGGGGGGCATTATGTATAAAGATTCTACTACTGGGGGCATTATGTATAAGTATGCTACTACTGGGGTGTGTTATGTATAAGGATGCTTCTACTGGGGGCATTACGTATTAGGATGCTACTACTGGGGGCATTATGTATAAGGATGCTTCTACTGGGGGGCATCATGTATAAGGATGCTACTACTGGGGGGCATTATGTATAAAGATTCTACTACTGGGGGGCATTATGTATAAGGACACTTCTACTGGGGGGCATTATGTATAATAATGCTACTATTTGGGGACATTATGTATAATGATGCTACTACTTGGGGGCATTATGTATTAGGATGCTACTACTGGGGGGCATTATTATAAGGACACCTCTACTGGGGGTATTATGTATAAGGATTCTACTACTGGGGAGCATTATGTATAAGGACGCTTCTACTGGGGGGCATTATGTATAAAGATTCTACTACTGGGGGCATTATGTATAAGTATGCTACTACTGGGGGGTGGTATGTACAGTATAAGGATGCTTCTACTGGGGGCATTACGTATAAAGATGCTTCTACTGGGGGCATTACGTATTAGGATGCTACTACTGGGGGCATTATGTATAAGGATGCTTCTACTGTGGGGCATCATGTATAAGGATGCTACTACTGGGGGGCATTATGTATAAAGATTCTACTACTGGGGGGCATTATGTATAAGGATGCTACTATTTGGGGACATTATGTATAATGATGCTACTACTTGGGGGCATTATGTATAAAGATTCTACTACTGGGGGGCATTATGTATAAGGATGCTACTATTTGGGGACATTATGTATAATGATGCTACTACTTGGGGGCATTATGTATTAGGATGCTACTACTGGGGGGGGGGGGCATTATTATAAGGACACCTCTACTGGGGGTATTATGTATAAGGATTCTACTACTGGGGAGCATTATGTATAAGGACGCTTCTACTGGGGGGGCATTATGTATTAGGACGCTACTACTGGGGGGCATTATTATAAGGACACCTCTACTTGGGGGCATTATGTATAAGGAAACTACTACTGGGGGGGCATTATGTTTAAGGAAGCTACTACTGGCAGGCATTATGTATAAGCAGCATGTCTGTGGGAATTATGTATAAGGATGTTACCAGTGTGGACATTATGTATAAGGATGCTACAACTGGGTGGCATTATGTATAAGCTGCACTTCTGTGGGCATTATGTATAAGAATGCTACTAATGTGGGCATTATGTATAAGCAGCACTGCAACACTTCTCTGGGCATTACATGTAAGGATGCTACTACTGGGGGGCATTATGTATAAATATGCTACTACTGGGGTCATAACATATAAGCGGCACTTCTGTGGGCATTCTGTATAAGGCTGATACTACTGGTGCACTATGTGTATAAATGGTATATTGGGGCATTATGTATAAGAGGCACTTCTGTAGGCATTTTGTATAAGCTGCACTACTACTGCCAGCATTATTTGTATAAGCACAACTACTGCTATGGGCATTCTGTGTATAAGCGGCACTACTACCGTGGGCATTATGTATAAGCAGCACTACAAATGGGGGCATTATGTGTATAAGGGGCACTACTACTATGTGCATTATGTGTATTAATGGCATACTGCGAGAATTATGTATAAGGGGTGCTACTACTGAGGGCATTATATGTATAAGTGGCACTATTACTATGGGCAATATACAGTATATATAAATGGCACTTTTGTGGGCATTATGTGTAAAAGCTTGAGTACTACTGGGGGCATTATGTGAATGAGCAGCACTAGTACATGCGGTATAATTTGAATAATATTGTGCTACTATGTGACATAATTTGAAATGGAGGTACTATTATTTACATTGCTCTCTTATATAGTATTTTTTTTTAAATAAAGTTCCCCTAGTATTTTATAATGAATGTTATTTTCCTATATATCAGTGTTTTTTTTTACAGCAGATGTTAGTGCAGCACACAGCAGCATGCGATCTCCGCGAAATGGCGCTGAGTCCCAGCTGTGGAGCCTCTTATAGAATTCAAGTCCCACGAGAATCTGACGCCAGGACGGTAAAGTTTGGCCTCGTGCTGGAATCTGAGTCTGGCGGGATCACCCGAGCCTGATGCTCGGTTGCACTCTGATCCCGGTGTTCATCCCCATTTATACAGTAGGTGAGCGTGAGAAACTTTATTTGATTCTGAAGGGGAGCCTATGTAGGGCTTGTAAGAGAGGGGAGGAGGATGTAGAAAGTTTGGAGAGGAAGATGAGCCAGGCAGCAGCATTGAGGATAGATTGGAGTGGAGCGAGGCATTTGGCAGGAAGGACAGATAGCAGTAGATTATAGTAGTCCAATCTAGCATGGACCAGTGAGTGGGTGAGGGTCTTTGTAACATCCACGGGGAGAAAGGGTTTGATCAGTTGAATATTTTTGAGATGGAAATGGCAGGACTACGAGAGATAAAACTAGAGGAGATATAGTAGTTGTGCCATCAATAGATAATGCCATTGTGGGAAGTAAGGTTGTGCAGGTGGGTGGGAAGATGATCAGCTCAGTCTTAGACATGTTACGTTTAAGAAAACACTGGGACATCTACAGTATATATCTATATCTCTATTTAAGATATATATATCTCGCACTTTGACTGTCCTCATGGCTCTACTACAATCTCCATTATAAAATTAGAGATGAGCGGGTTCGGTTCTCAGAGAACCGGACCCGCCTGACTCGGAAACCAGAACGAGGCAAAATGTCATCATCCCTCTGTCTGATTCTCGCGGGGTTTGGATTCCATATAAGTCGCCTCGCGTCGCCGCCATTTTCACTCCGGCATTGGAAAGTGTAGAAAGAGGACGTGTCTCCATTCTCAGTGTCCTGCATCAGTTAAGTGTTAGTGTCTTGTGCTGCATCAGTCCAGGCACAGTGGTTGTGTCCTCTGCTGCTATATGTCCAGTGCTGCTGTATAAGTCCAGTCCAGTGGTGCTGTGTTGTGCTGCATCAGTTCAGTGGTGGTGTCTTGTGCTGTATAATTCCAGTCACAGTGGTGGTGTCCTCTGATGCCATATGTCTAGTGCTGCTGCATAAGTCCAGTCCATTGCAGTGGAGCTGTGTTGTCCTGCATCAGTTCAGTGGTGGTGTCCCTGTGCTGCTTTATATGTCCAGTGGTACTGCTTTATATGTCCAGTGGTACTGCTGTATATGTCCAGTGGTACTGCTGTATATGTCCAGTGGTACTACCGTATATGTCCATTGATACTGCCTTATACAGATGTGTCCACTATTACCTTTCTGAAAAGAGTGCAATGGCAGTAAATTTGGCATGACATGAATTCCTTTTGTTGTTGGGCCATCATGTTGTGCAATGACAATTCATGACAATTCATAGTTTCACCACTGGGTGTCCAGTGCATCACGTAACGTAGCTTTCCACCAACATTGCTGTTAAATAGACACTGTAATCAGGTCGTTCTGATTTATGGCCAGCTTTAGAGTCTAATTGCTAATTGTGTAGGTGTGAAAATCTCAGTGTGAGAGGCCTTTGAAGTAGACTCCTTGGTGGGTACAGATTTTATCCTGGCTGGGGGATGTTACTATACAGTATGTTGCTCAGAGCACAGAGGTTAATTAAGTTTAAAGTGAAATTAAATAATAAGTTAAGAAAAACCTTAGTGCTATAGAGTAAAAGAACATATAAGATTTTGCAATGATAAAATATTTCCAAATAAAGGGCCTCATTACGAGTTGATCGCACGAAGCTGCTTTTTGCAGCCCGTATCTCCGCCTATGAGGGTTGTTTTTTCCCCATAGCAAGGCTGCAATCGCTTGTGCAGGCCTGCTATGGTAAAAAATGTTGTGCAGTTTCTAAGTAGGTCTGGACTTAAGCTAGCCATACATCAGACCAACTTTTCTCCAACACTCCAAACTTCCAACCATCCAACTTGTCTGTTCAACTAAAACAGTGCCCCACACATCTCACCAACTTTTTACCAGTGCTCCACACATCTAACCAACTTTTCATCAGACCAACCAACCTTCCAACTTCTGTCCAACTTGTGATGTCACCGAAGTAGGCGGACAGTGCCTGCCTACAGTTCTTCAGTTTTGTTTTGTTTTTTCATTTCAAAACATGCAGAAGTGTCTTTTTTTTCAGTGAAACTGGCCTTTTCTTTCACCACCATACATTTATTAGATTTACTTATTTTTATACTGAACTATGGATACCAGCATGGTTGGGCTGCCAAGGCAAATAAATATATATATATATATATATATACCAGATGTAGATATTTGGCACTCCCAATGTAGTAAAATGTACAGCTTGCCTGGTGCCCTCCTGAGCTTCAAAAAGCAAACATATCACAAACGATAGGCGGCACTCTAGGACTTTTCAAAAATCAAGAACATACGTGACCCTGTTCTGCCAGCTTAACGTTTCGGTTTCGGTCATTTTCAATCCGCCACACTTTGCTGGCGGAATCTAATAAAAAAATTTAAAAACATGTTTTTTTTGGTGTTTTTTTTTTTGTGTAATAGCATATCTATTTATATTAGAAGGGATTAGGTACTTGGTTTGTCTTTTTTGGAGGCACAAGTATTATTTATATATTTTTAAAAAGATTATTATTATTTTTTTTTGTTCAAATGGAATGGGAAAAACACGAAAAAAAATTGCGTGGGGTCCCCCCTCCAAAGCATAACCAGCCTCGGGCTCTTCGAGCCGGTCCTGGTTCTAAAAATCCAGGGGAAAAATGGACAGGGGATCCCCCGTATTTTTAAAACCAGCACCGTGCTCTGCGCCTGGTGCTGGTGCAAAAAATACGGGGGACAAAAAGAGTAGGGGTCCCCCGTATTTTTTACACCAGCATCGGGCTCCACTAGCTGGACAGATAATGCCACAGCCGGGGGTCACTTTTATACAGTGCCCTGCGGCCGTGGCATTAAATATCCAACTAGTCACCCCTGGCCGGGGTACCCTGGGGGAGTGGGGACCCCTTCAATCAAGGGGTCCCCCCCCAGCCACCCAAGGGCCAGGGGTGAAGCCCGAGGCTGTCCCCCCCGTCCAAAGGCTGCGGATGGGGGGCTGATAGCCTTGAGAAAATTGAAAGAATATTGTTTTTTCCAGCAGTACTACAAGTCCCAGCAAGCCTCCCCGCAAGCTGGTACTTGGAGAACCACAAGTACCAGCATGCGGGAGAAAATCGGGCCCGCTGGTACCTGTAGTTCTAATGGAAAAAAAATACCCAAATAAAAACAGGAGACACACACCGTGACAGTAAAACTTTATTTCACACATGTCGACACACACATACTTACCAATGTTGACACAAAGCAGTCGGTCCTCTTCTCCAAGTAGAATCCACGGGTACCTGAAAATAAAAGATAATTATACTCACCTGATCCAGGGTCCAGATTACAATCCACGTACTTGGCAAAACAACAAACCGAACACCCGGACCAAATGGACTGAAAGGGGTCCCATGTTTACACATGGGACCCCTTTCCACGAATGCAGAGACACCCCCGTGACAGCTGTCACAGAAGTATCTCTTCAGCCAATCAGGAAGCGCCACTCCGTGGCACTCACCTGATTAGCTCTGTGCGCGTCTGAAGTGACAGAAGGCTGGCGCGGGGGGGGGGGGGGGAATTAGCGGTGCGGGAGCCGGTGCGGGCGGAGGTAGGCTGGCGGACGGGTTGGGGGGGTGAATTAGCGGTGCGGGAGCCGGTGCGGGCGGAGGGAGGCTGGCGGGCGCGGGGGGGGGTGAATTACCGGTGCGGGAGCCGGTGCGGGCTGGAGTTGGCCCTGGTGGTGGTGAGGGGGAAGGGGTGCCGCGATCTTGGGGGGGCAGTGACTGCAGGAGGGGAGCAGAGGTGCTGCGATCGTGGGTGATATGCGGGAGGTGCCGCGATCATGGGTGATATGCGGGGGGTGCAGCGATCGCGGGTGTGGTGCGGGGGGGGTGCAGCGATCGCGGGTGGGGTGCAGCGATCGCGGGTGTGGTGCGAGGGGGGGGTGCCGCGATCGCGGGTGATATGCAGGGGGTGCCGCGATCGTGGCTGATATGCGGGGGTGCCGCGATTGCGGGTAAACTGCGGGGGGTGGCGCGATTGCGGGTAAGCTGCTGGGGTGTGTGTGGCGCGATTGCGGGTAAACTGCGGTGGTGTGCGGGGTTGCCGCAACCGCAGGTGGGGTGCCAGTGATCGGGGGTGGCGTGCGGGGGTGCAGCAATCATGGGTGGGGTGCGGGGGGTGCCGCGATTGTGGGGTATCGCGGGAGGGGTGCCACTGCTGGGTGTCCTGTGACAGCGGCAGCCCGGCAGCAGTGATGTGCTACCGTAGCTGCCCTTGGTCCTCCTCCCGCTCCTCCGCCGCCGCCACTCCACGGGGTCCCGCTGTGACCGGGGCAGCTTGGCAGTAGTGATGAACTGCCGCAGCTGCCCCTGCACCTCCCGGCTCGTGCTGCCCAGTAGGTAGTGATGGGGAAGAAGTAGTTGGACACTGCAGGTTAGTGTCCGCCTGCTTATCGTTCAGTTGGGGGGAAAGTTTCCCCTACACCTGAACGATTAGTTGGGAAAATCAAACAAGTTTGATTTTCCCAACTAGTTGGACAGACCGTTTCTGGACGTTTTTCAGCGTGTGGGAGCAAACGGCTGATAATCATTTGCTCCCACACACTGCCAGATTATCGTTCCAACCAGCCAACTAGTTGGCTGGTTGAAACGATATCTTCCTGATGTATGGCCAGCATTAGGCGGACATTACTACTCGATCGCAGCAAGTTGGCGTGCACGCATGGCCATCGCCGGGCAACGACGCTGGGACCGAAAAAAAACGATCGCAGCGCCGATCGCATGAAGATCGACAGGCGGAGGGCGTTCCTGGGCAACTCACCGTTTGTAGCCGTTTTCGGGGAGTGGTAAGAAAAACGCAGGCGTGGTGAGAGAAACGCAGGTGTGTCCAGGGCGGGTGTTTGACGTCAGAGCTAGGACCGAACAGGTTGAAAACATTGCAGCAGGTAAGTAAGTCACCGGCACCCCTGCACTGAGCATACTGCCAGCACTGCCGACACCCCTGCACCGAGGACACTTCTGGCACTCGTACACTGCCGACACTCCTGCACTGAGGATACCGCCGGCACAACTGCACTGGGGATACTGCCAGCACTCCGCCGGCATCCGTGATTCTGCTGACCGGAAGTCGGACCCGGTCACATGCTCATTGCCAGGGGTTACATGCTCGTTGCCAGGGGTTACATATGCTTGTTGCTATAGGGGTTACATGCTCAGTGCCAGGGGGTTACATGCTCAGTGCCAGGGGGTTACATGCTCATTCCGGGTAGCGCTGGGTAATGGTCTAGTAATACCTCTAGTATATGTTTCCTAGAAGGCAGCTGCCATTTTTAAAGGGCCATCTTCCATGCTGTCTGCATGGAATCTGCAATCTAGAGCCTAAGCATCTATTGTGCCGGTGCTGCGCCCCCCCCCCCAGGACTCAGACATCCAGGCTGATCAGGCCCTGGGTCTCATGTTTCTTCACCCGCTTGTATGGCAGACAGAGCACTTAGTGACTTATTATCGAGCACAGCTACAGCACTGGACTGATTTATGCAGACAGACGCAGCCCCCACTTGTATGGCAGACAGAGCACTCAGTGACTTATTATGGCAGCATAGCCCCAGCACTGGACTGATTTGTGGCAGACAGACACAGCACCCATGTGCATGGCACACAGAGCACCCAGTGACTTATTATGGAGCACAGCCACAGCACTGGACTGATTTATGGCAGACAGATGCAGCACCCACTTGTATGGCAGACAGAGCACCCAGTGACTTATTATGGCAGCATAGCCCAAGCACTGGACTGATTTGTTACAGCACAGGACAACAGCACCGACAGCAGAACCAGCACCCACCCCACGCCACCCTTCCCGCCACCCTCCCACAGACAGACAACAGACTTGTCCGTCCTGTTCCCTCTGCAATGCTGGAGTGATAATTGCAGCAAGAAGTGTGGAATAGCATATAGTCCAGATCTCGCGAGAATCCGACAGCGGGATGATGACGTTTTGACTTGTTCCGGGATCTGAGTCTGGAAGGAAAACCCGAGCCGGACTCTGATCCCGGCTCGGATCGGGAAGTTCGGATGGGCTCGGATCTTGTAGATCTGAGCCCGCTCATCCCTACCTACTATAAGTATGAACAGCATTTGATGATGAAAGAGGGAGAGAACGCAGTTATTTTTTTCTCAATTCAGTGTGTAATCCAGAGATTATTATGGGTTCATGAACAAAGCCTAAATTGTCTCAGTTACTGTATTGCTATAACCTATTGCTTCTCTTTAATCCAATGGATATATTATACTTTTCTTTTCTGCTGCTGAATAATGGGGCCTACACACGGGGTATTAGATTGCTCAGATCGCTCAGCACACAGCGCTGCACCAACAATGTGTGCTGAGCGATCTGTCACTGCACGAGTTCTCAATAGAGAAAACACGGGAGATGACTAGATCTTTCACACATGCTTGAACTAACTAGATGGGCGATAGTGAAGCGCGGGGATGCGCATCACTATTGCTATAGTCCACGCACAGAGCAATTTGTGCTGAATTTCTAAGCGATTCACTCAAATCACTTAGAAAAGCAGCCTAAATCGCTACGTGTGTAGGTCCCAGTAGTCAATTTTTCCAGGCACGTCGTATGGGTACAAAGCGGATCGTTGCTGTGCACTGGTTCTAGCGAAGAATCCATTCGCACAGCCGATCGCAAAGAGATTGATAGGAAGAGCGCGATTGTGGGTGTCAACTGACCATTTTCTGGGAGTGTCTGGAAAAACACAGGCGTGTTGAGGCATTTGCAGGGTGGGTGTCTGATGTCAATTCCGGGCTTGAATAGGCTGAAGGGATCGCTGCGGCTGAGTTAGGTCAGAGCAACTCAGAAACTGCACAAGCTGTTTTTGTACAGGGCGGATGCACACGCGTTCGCACACTTGCAAAGCTAAAGTACACTCCCCTATAGGTGGCGTCTATCTGTTCGCAGCGCTGCAAAAAATAGCTAGCAAGTGAATATATCTGAATTAGAGAAAAAAAACAATCGAGAGAGCGCTATACACATCTGTTGTGGATATTTAAAAAATATTTTTATGTCTATCAATATTCCTTTTCACAATTATACTTAGTGCCGGCCGGCATCACATAAAAAATAAAAAAATTGAGGAAGCGGCCGATGCTATTGAGTAGGCTGGGAAACGCGTCTGTCACCATCTCCATACACAGACTGCAGCGGATCATTATCCATCAGCTGGCTGGCTGGCTGAATCACATCCCCAAAGCAGGGAAATGGCTGTGTAACCATCTGCCCATTGACTCCGGATAAGGCCAGGAGTGAAAGTACCGGCCGGGAGGACAAGCGGTCACATTGCGGTTAAAGCGAATAAGATGTCCACTCCAACTAAAAGGCTACCGGTAGGAGCATTAGCCAGGAGGATGACCGCAAATACTGTGACTTCAACAGAGGCATCTATATGGTATGCTTTTCAACATTATTCACAAAAGCAGCTCAAACAACCAAAAGGGAGCTGCTTTCAGCTCAAAATCGCTGGAGGAGAGAGCACCGATACACAGAGCTAGATTAAAGGGGGGGGGGGAGTACGTACCCCGGGCCCCCCTTTCCAAAGGGCCCCCTGCCACACCACAGATCGGATCTCTCTTCCGATCCAATCTGCGGTGCTGGGCTCCCGGCTCACGTCCTCGCTGCATAGGCGGCCGCACAGGTAGGACAGCTGAGCTGAGCGACAGCTCAGCTGTCCAATAATATATGAATGAAGCAGCCAGTCCCTGCAGCCTGCGTGCCCATCCAATGACTGGCTACTTCATTCATACATTATTGGACAGCTGAGCCGTCGCTCAGCTCAGCTGTCCTGTCTGTGTGGCCACTGCTGCAGTGGGGACGGTAGTGCAGGGCAGGTCAGCAGGTCCGCCGTGTGCTGCTTGGGGAGCTGCCTTCTTTTTATTAGAGGCTCCACAGTATTAAGAGCCACAGGCCCCCCATGGTCTTAATCCGGCTCTGCCGATACACATACAGTACGATACACCCTTGTCATTTGTGTTTATTTAAACTCTTTGACAATACTGTATTCTTGCTGAATTGGCATAGATATACTATAGATAGTACTTTACATTTTGATTATAATCTCTAATTTTTCATCGACTGTACTTTAGGAGAGTCAAGAAAATAGTAGATGAGCTGACTGCTGATAATGATGAGTTTACTGCCATAGAACTCCGTCGTATTCTGCAAGCTGAGTGGGGCCTTGACATCTCCTGTAGTAGCATACAAAGAATGCGGAGGCAACTTGGTTGGACTTATGCCGGTGCTAGGTACTGTACAGTAAATTGAAATTTCAATTACAATTATAATACAATTTCTATACAGTTTGTATACAGTGCGGTAAACTAATTACATCTCTGAAATCAGCATCTGATTTTTCTTTAACATTATCTTAGTTTGGATGCTCAATTATCCTATTTCCACTGTAAAATGTATCCCATTTTACATTCCTTTCACAGGATGACTCACATGATTAGAGATGTTAACAAGGAAAAGAGAGTTCAACAGGCTCGTCAATGGATTGCTATTGGAGAAAATTTTGACAATGTCACATTTACAGATGAAACTTCTGTAGCACTTGAGAGGTTTGCAAGGAGGTCCTTCCGCAAACGTGGCCATTTATCATTTAAGCCATCTCCAAAGCACCCATTAAAAGTACATGTGTGGGGTGGTATCTCCCGCAGAGGCCCAGTACCAATTTTAATTTTTGAAGGTACATATAAAGTACAGTAGTAATGTACATTACTATGTTGTTTTTCAATATTTTCTATTTAGAACTACTGTCCAGTGACTACTGTAAGTCTATGGACTACAAGAAAAGGATTTACTGGTAGGTATATAAAATCCTGTTTTTTTTATTGTTCTACGTCAGGTATCATGGATAAAACATTCTTCCAGTCCATGATCATTAATGATACTTTAGTGCCGTATGTAAGAAAGTATTGGTCATCTGGACATCGAATGTTCCAGGACAATGATCCAAAACATAGTGCTTCGGCCAAATTCATAGAGGAAAAAGGCATCATTTGGCAACGCACACCACCAGAGTAAGTACAGTTTTGCCCTGTAGACTGATGCTTCCTGTAAAGCATGAAATGCCAAATATTCCATATTTAAATTCTCTCCCTTTATTGACTTTTCACAGATCACCGGACATGAATCCTATCGAGCTAGTGTGGTCTCAAATGAAAAGTTATATTCGTTCTCAATGTAAGCCAAGGACAAAAGAGCAACTGATTGATGGCATCAATACATTTTGGAAAAACGTACTTACATTGGAGACCTGTAATAATTATGTAGACCATTTATTTTCTGTGCTGCCAGTGATTATAGAAAGAAATGGACAAGCCAGCTGCATGTAATTGGAATGGATCATATTGTCGACAAAAAGAAGGTCAACAGTCATTAGGTCGACCAATATTGGTCGACAGGCCATATGTCGACACATCAAAAAAGACAGTACGCAAACGAATAATGCATATAATTTGCATAAAGGGCCCTTTACCTATCGTACTCATCCTTTCTGCAAATGCTTGAAATATCAAAATTAGACTACCTGCTTAAATTAATTAATTTGTTATATTTTATCTGTAACATGTACTTCACCCTAGTATTACATTTGTTATGCAATCTTGAAAATTGTTTAAAAAAAAAAGTAGTCACCTCTGCAACACTGTATTCTGTAATTGTGTATGGATTGTACAAAGCATCCAAGTGATTGCATTCAGTTTTGTCTAACTTACAGTATATTTATACTATTTAGTTGGAATTATTTTATCATTGCAAAGTCTTATAATATGTTCCGTTACCTTGTAGCACTATTAGGTTTTAATTAACTTATTCTTTAATGTCACTTTAGACTTCATTCACCTCTGTGCTCTGAGTAACAAATAACCCCAATTTTTGCATTAATAAACTGAGGCTCTGAATTGCTAAAAGTTCACTGTTTATTTCAAATTCCAGGACAGCAGCCCTTCCCCCACCCAGAATACACGTTACTGTGCTGTAACTCTATTCCCCAAGGAATCTACTTCAAAGGCCTCTCACACTGAGATTTTCACACCTACACAATTAAGAACTGGACTCTAAAGCTGGCAATACTGTACATCAGAATGACCTGAATACGATCACACACACATAGCGATTTGGGCTGCTTTTCTAATTGCCTCACAATTCCTTTCACATGTGGTATCCCATGTATTTCAGACAAATGGAATCCATATATAGGGAAGAACAAAATTCCAAATTTCCCTCACAATTCCTTTCACATGTGGTATCCCATGTATTTCAGACAAATGGAATCCATATATAGGGAAGAACAAAATTCCAAATATAGTGTAGTATGTTAAAAGACAATAACAAAATTTTTAATACAATCAAATGCAAAATCTCCAAAAAAACATTGTAACAATTGATATGGCGATCAAATGATGATGAATGGCTAATTACCAGAATATGGTGCAAAATAAGCCTTAAATGATGCCTATAGCAATGTGGTTTGCTGCTGAATTATCCACAAATAACTTGAAAACAGAAAAGTGAAGATGGAGGTTTACCAGAATTCAACAGGGTATGTGCCTTAAAGATGTCAATTTATGGAGGCAATGGCTCCGGAACCTGTCTCCAAAGATCACGCTACTCCGTCAGTCTGGTGAATCTCCCTTCAGCAGTAGTTCTCCTGTCAAACAGAGCCAACACGTTTCGGGAAATCTCCCTTCCTCAGGACTGAAACGCCTCCATAAATTGACATCTTTAAGGCACATACCCTGTTGAATTCTGGTAAACCTCCATCTTCACTTTTCTGTTTTCAAGTTATTTGTGGATAATTCAGCAGCAAACCACATTGCTATAGGCATCATTTAAGGCTTATTTTGCACCATATTCTGGTAATTTGCCATTCATCATCATTTGATCGCCATATCAATTGTTACAATGGTTTTTTGGAGATTTTGCATTTGATTGTATTAAAAATGTTGTTATTGTCTTTTAACATACTACACTATATTTGGAATTTTGTTCTTCCATATATATGGATTCCATTTGTCTGAAATACATGGGATACCACATGTGAAAGGAATTGTGAGGGAAATTTGGAATTTTGTTCTTCCCTATATATGGATTCCATTTGTCTGAAATACATGGGATACCACATGTGAAAGGAATTGTGAGGGAAGTATCATTCTAATTATATTCTAATTATATTCTAATTATATTCTGATTAGCGCACTACATTTGGTCTAACCTTTATTTTGTCACGTTAATTACTTTGGTATTGGGGATACCGCTTGACCTATCTGTGTGCAGCTTATCTCTCTTTTTGGCGCTGAGGTACTGTTCTGTTACATATAGCATTTGCTTTTCTAATTGATTTGCTGAGTCACTTAGAAATACAGCACAAATCTCTATGTGTGTATGGACTATAGCGATAGTGATGTGCGTCCCTGCATGCTTGAAAGATCTAGTCATCACCCATGTTTTCTCTATTGCAAACACGGGCAGTGACAGATCGCTCAGCACACATCGCTGGTGCAGCTCTGTGTGCTGAGTGATCTTGCTGAGCCCGTGTGATCACCGATATCGCTGGGCAGAAAACAGTCAACATACAGTGGCATAACTACTGCCCCCGCAGCCCTCGCGGTGGCTTGGGGGCGAGGGGCTGCGGGGGCGCCACTGATTTAGTGCAGACTGACATGCGGACGAGCGTCCGCATGTCAGTCTGCGGTCTCGTTTCCTCCCTGCTGTTAGGAGGGACACAGAGGGCACAGTGCGCGCCTCTCCTGTGTCCCTCCTGGGTCTCCGGCGGCCGCGGGTCTCATAAAGGAAGTGCCGTTCGTGAGCACTTCCTTTATTACAATGACCCGCGGCCGCCGGAGACACAGGAGGGACACAGGAGAGGCGCGCACTGTGCCCTCCGTGTCCCTCCTAACAGCAGGGGAGCGGTGGCGGCTGCGGTGGCGGAGGAGGAAGGGGGGGGGGACGACGCACTGTGGGGGCATATCTGGCACTGATGGGGCATATCTGGCAATGGGGGAATATCTGGCACTGGGGACATTTATGGCACTGGGGGGAATATCTGGCACTGGGGACATTTATGGCACTGGGGGGGAATATCTGGCACTGGGGGCATATTTGGCAGGGAGGGGGGGGGAGAATATCTGGCACTGGGGACATTTATGGCACTGGGGGGAATATCTGGCACTGGGGCATATGTGGCACGGGGGGGGATATCTGGCACTGGGGCATATGTGGCACTGGGGGGGGCAATATGTGGCACTGGGGGGAATATCTGGCACGGGGCATATGTGGCACTGGGGGGGAATATCTGGCACTGGGGCATATGTGGCACGGGGGGGGGGATATCTGGCACTGGGGCATATGTGGCACTGGGGGGGGCAATATGTGGCACTGGGGGGGGAATATCTGGCACGGGGCATATGTGGCACTGGGGGGGAATATCTGGCACTGGGGCATATTTTGGCACTGGGGGCATATGTGGCACTGTGGGGGAATATCTGGCACTGGGGATAATGTGGCACTGGGGAGGTATATGTGTAACTGGCACATGGGGGGGGCTATATTTGGCACTGGGGGCATGTGAGTACCTGGCACCGTGGGGGAATATCTGGCACTGGAGACATATGTGGCACTGGGAGCACAGCCCTAGCAACAAGGACTACCTCCTAGCAACGAGCATGACACCCAGTGCATGAAACCCCTGGCAACAAGCATGACACCCAGTGCATGAAACCCCTGGCAACGAGCATGACACCCAGTGCATGAAACCCCTGGCAACGAGCATGACACCCTGAGCATGAAAACCCCTGGCACCATGCATGGAACCAAGAGCATGAAACCCCTGGCAATGAGCATGACACCCAGTGCATGAAACCCCTGACAACGAGCAGGTAATTGAAAAGTAATTAGAAGCCTTACTGTAGGACTTAATGTGTAATGGGCATTACGGTGTGTGGCATAATGTATCACGGACATTGCGGTGTGTGTCATAATGTGTCACAGGCATTACGGTGTATGGTATACTATATCGCGGGCATTGTGATATGTGGTATAATGTCTCAGGGTCATTGCAGTGTGTGGCATAATGTATCACGGACATTGCGGTGTGTGTCATAATGTGTCAGGCATTACGGTGTGTGGTATACTATATCACGGGCATTGTGGTATGTGGTATAATGTCTCAGGGTCATTGCAGTGTGGCATAATATATAACGGACATTGCGGTGTGTGGCATAGGGTATAACGGGCATTGCGATGTGTCACAGGCATTACGGTGTATGGTATACTATATCACGGGCATTGTGGTATAATGTCTCAAGGTCATTGCAGTGTGTGGCATAATGTGTCACAGGCATTGTATGTGCTATAATGTATCGGGCATTGCAGTGTGTGGTATAATGTATCACTGACATTGCAGTGTGTGTCATAATGTGTCACAGACATTGTATGTGCTATAATGTATCAGGGGCAGTGCAGTGTGTAGCATAATGTATAACGGGCATTGCGATTCCTGTCATAATGTGTCACAGGCATTACGGTGTGTGGCATAATGTGTCGGGGGCATTATGGTGTGTACATACTGTGTCATGTGCATTATTGTGTGTGGCATACTGTCTAAGGGCCATTGCAGTATGTGGCATAATGTATACTGGGCATTACTATAAGGAGGAAAAATTACAAATAATGTAAGGGGCATGAATCAGGATTATTTTTCTTTCCTGTGGTGGCCAACGTCTGGGCGTGCAGGTTGCAAAACTGGGGTATAAGGTAGTCTTTTCCTGCAATGCCACGCCCATTCCAACGAAACCACGCCCATCCCAACGAATCCACGCCCCCTTTTTTGCTGGCGCGCGCATATTTACCCCTTTATTCCTCCCAATTATGGGGGATGGGGGGGGGGGGGCGCCGAAGAATTTTTTGGCTTGGGGGAGATAAATTTCTAGTTACGCCACTGTCAACATAGGTAAGTATGTGTGTGTCGACATGTGTGAAATAAAGTTTTACTGTCACGGTGTGTGTCTCCTGTTTTTATTTGGGTATTTTTTTTCCATTAGAACTACAGGTACCAGCGGGCACGTTTTTCTCCCGCTTGCTGGTACTTGTGGTTCTCCAAGTACCAGCTTGCGGGGGAGGCTTGCTGGGACTTGTAGTACTACTGGAAAAAACAATATTCTTTCAATTTTCTCAAGGCTATCAGCCCCCCCATCCGCAGCCTTTGGATGGGGGGACAGCCTCGGGCTTCACCCCTGGCCCTTGGGTGGCTGGGGGGTGGACCCCTTGATTGAAGGGGTCCCCACTCCCCCAGGGTACCCTGGCCAGGGGTGACTAGTTGGATATTTAATGCCATGGCCGCAGGGCACTGTATAAAAGTGACCCCTGGCTGTGGCATTATCTGTCCAGCTAGTGGAGCCCGATGCTGGTGTAAAAAATACGGGGGACCCCTACTCTTTTTGTCCCCCGTATTTTTTGCACCAGCACCAGTCACAGAGCCCGGTGCTGGTTTTAAAAATACAGGGGATGCCCTGTCCATTTCCCCCCCGGATTTTTAGAACCAGGACTGGCTCGAAGAGCCCGAGGCTGGTTATGCTTTGGAGGGGGGACCCCACGCAATTTTTGGGGGGGTTTTTCCCATCCCATTAAAAAAAAATATATATATATAATAATAATCTTTTTAAAAATATATAAATAATACTTGTGCCTCCAAAAAAGAGGGCAGTGGGGTGCTGGCAGTGCGGGAGTGCCAGAAGTGTCCACTGTACCATCAACCAAGTGCAAGGAGGACATCTCCCGCACTACTGACACTCCTGCACTGGGGATACTGCCAGCCCTCTTGCACTGATTACACCACCTGCACCTCTGCACCGAGGACACTACTGGCACTCCCACATGTATTGGAGATATATTAATACTTCACAATTAGCTGCCACTGCTGATATTCCCGTGTGCCTGATGGATAAATTGCCCTGCACATACAGATGTCCATGTAGCTGCCCATGGTGCTGTTGGTGGCTAGAGGTGGGAGGAGAAGCCACCGGCATCCTTGACTCTGCTGACAGGAAGTCTGACCCGGTCACATGCTCGTGGCCAGGGGTTACATGCTCGTTGCCAGGGGTTACATATGCTTTTTGCCATAGGGGTTATATGCTTAGAGCCAGGGGGTTACATGCTCATTCTGGGTAGCGCTGGGTAATGGTCTAGTAATACCCCTGGCATCTGTCTCCTATAAGGGCCATCTTCCAATGCGATCTGCATGGAATCTGCAGCTTCCAGTAGTAGGTAGAGCCTAAGCATCTATTGTGCCAGTGCTGCGCCCCCCAGGACTCAGCTATCCAGGCTGCAGCCTTATGGCTGATCAGGCCCTGGGTCTCATGTTTCTTCACCCACTTGTATGGCAGACAGAGCACCCAGTGATTTATTATGGAGCACAGCCCAAGCACAGGACTGATTTGTGGCAGACAGGCACAGCACCCACTTGTATGGCAGACAAAGCACCCAGTGATTTATTATGGAGCACAGCCCAAGCACAGGACTGATTTGTGGCAGACAGGTGCAGCACCCACCTGTATGGCAGACAGAGCACCCGGTTCCTTATTATGGCAGCACAGCCCAAGCACAGGACTGATTTGTGGCAGACAGGTGCAGCACCCACGTGTATGGCACACAGAGCACCCGGTTCCTTATTATGGCAACACAGCCTCAGCGCTGGACCGATTTGTGGCAGACAGACGCAGCACCCACTTGTATGGCAGACACTGTCGATCTTCAGACCGGATCCCAATTAAATATATGTGGTATTGAAATACCAAAAATTCTCTCTACTCACACCTTAACCACCAAACAATTGCAAAAAATGACAAGTATTAATAGTGCCTTTTAGTTAGTATCATAATTTCTATATTGAATCTCTGTGTGGAGTTTGTATGAACTCTTCATCAGCACATTATCAATCACAAGGAAAAAGATTTTTTTAAACATATAGGCAACATTGAGCCAGGTACATGTTGGAAGTTAGTATGAGAGATGTATTTGAAAAATATTAATACTTCACAATTAGCTGCTGCAGCTGATATTCCCGTGTGCATGATGGATAAATTGCCCTGCACATATGGCTCATGGGGGTCATTCTGACCCGATCGCTGCTGCTGACCAGCCGCTGCGGGCCGTGTAGTAATGGGTAGCTCCCGGCCAGCACGCTAAAGCTGCGCTGGCCGGGAGCTACTCCTGAAGTACAAAAGCATCGGCGCTGTGCAATACTTTTGCACTTCTGCAGGGGGGGGCGTAACTGACCTGCGGGGCGGACTGGCCCTGTGCTGGACATCCCCCGCATGTCTCTGTTCCTGATCGTAGCCCTGCAAAATTTTGCAGGGCTACGATCAACTCGGAATGACACCCCATAGCTGCAATTTTGTTAGCAGATGGGCAAAACCATGGGGGTCATGCAGGCCTGATTGCACGCTAGGTTGTTTTGCTGAGCTGCGATCAGGACATAACTGCGCATGTGTGTGCCCCGCAATACGCAGGTGCGTCGCACAGGTACAAAGTGGATCGTTGCTGAGCAATGGATTTAATGAATAATCCATTCGCACAGACAATCGCAAGGAGATTGACTGGAAGAAAACATTTGTGGATGTCAACTGACCATTTTCTGGGAGTGTTTGGAAAAACGCAGGTGTGTCAATGCGTTTGCAGGGTGGGTGTCTGATGTAAATTCGGGGCAAACACTTTAGCCTGTTCGTGTCCGGAATTGATGTCAGACACCTGCCCTGCAAACGCTTGGACACGCCTGCGTTTTTCCAAACACTCCCAGAAAGCGTTCAGTTGCCACCCACAAATGCCCTCTTCCTGTCAATCTCCTTGCGATCTGCTGTGCGAATCGATTCTTCGTTAAATCCATTGCTCAGCAATGATCCGCTTTGTACCCGTACGACGCACATGCGCATTGAGGTGCATACGCATGTGCAGTTTCGACCTGATCGCACCGCTGCAAAACAACCTAGCGTGCGATCATTTCGGAATGACCCCCATGGTTTTGCCCATTTGCAAATAAAATGCTGCTAGAATCAGGTCTGAACTACTCCCTCTAGAATCTCTTTATCAGACTTTCTGCTTGCTCAGTTTCTGAAAATGCCACCTGCTGTCTGAAAAGTGGTACTGCACTATATTTCAGAGGAGATACACATGGCTTGCCGTGTATATCTTAAGAGGAAATCTTATCTCGTGCCATGAACGGCAGGCCATGATACTTTTTTCAGAAAGGTAATAGTGGACACATCTGTATGTCCAGTGGTAGTGCCGTACAAGTCCAGTGGTACTGCCTTATAATTCCAGTGATCTTGCCGTATAATTCCAGTGGTACTGGCGTATAAATCCAGTCATTCTGCCATATAATTTAAGTGGTACTGCTGTAGAAGTCCAGTGATCCTGTCGCATGATTCCAGTGATCCTGCCGTATGATTCCAGTGATCCTGCCGTATAAATCCAGTGATCCTGCCGTATAATTTCAGTGGAACTGGAGTATAAATCCAGGGATCCTGTCGTATAATTTCAGTGGTACTGGCGTATGACTCCAGTGATTCTGCCGTATAAGTCCACTGATCCTTCCATATAATTTCAGTGGTACTGGTGTATAAATCCAGTGATCCTGTCATATAATTTCAGAGGTACTGGCGTATAAATCCAGTGATCCTGTCGAATAATTCCAGTGGTATTAGCATATAATTCCTATGGTCCTGCCGTATACTTCTAGTGGTACTGGCTTAAAGTCCAGTCCAGTGATACTGCCGTATATATGTCCAGTGGTACTGCCGTACAAATCCAGTGGTACTGTCGTATAATTCCAGTGATTCTGCCGTATAATTCCAGTGATACAGGTGTAAAAGTATGTCAAGTTGTACTGCCGTATAATTCCAGATATCTTGCCGTATAATTGTAGTGGTACTGGTGTATTAGTCCAGTACAGTGATACTTCCGTATATGTCCAGTGGTACTGCTATATAAATCCAGTGGTACTGCTGTATAATTCCAGTGGTACTATCATATAATTCCAGTGATCCTGCCGTATAATTCTAGGGGTACTGGCTTAAAGTCCAGTCCAGTGATACTGCCATATATATGTCCAGTGGTACTGCCATATAAATCCAGTGGTACTGCCGTATAATTCCAGTGATCCTGGCGCAAAATTTCAGTGGTACTGGTTTATAAATCCAGTGATCTTGACGTATAATTTCAGTGGTACTGGCGTATAAATCCAGTGATACTGCTGTTTAATTACAGTGGTACTGGCATATAAATATAGTGATCCTGCCGTATAATTCCAGTGATCCTGCCGTATAATTCCAGTGATCCTGCAATATAAGTCCAGTGATCCTGCTGTATAATTACAGTGATCATGCCGTATAATTTCAGTGGTAATGGCATATAAATCCAGAACAGTAATCCTGACATATAATTCCAGTGGTACTGGCATATAAATCCAGTCCGGTGACACTGCCATATATATCCAGTGGTATTTGTGTATAAATCAAGTCCAGTGATCCTGTTTTATAATTCCAGTGATCCTGTCGTATAATTCCAGTGATCCTGCCATATAATTCCAGTGATCCTGCAGTATAATTCCAGTGGTACTAATTTAAATTACAGTCCAGTGATACTGCCGTATGTATGTCCAGTCGTACTGCCATATAAATTCAGTGGGACTGCCACATAATTCCAGTGTTTCTGCTGTATAATTCCAGTGGTACAGATGTAAAAGTCCAGTCCTGTGATACTGCCATATATGTTCAGTGGTATTGCCATATAAATCCAGTGGTACTGCAGTATAATTCCAGATATCCTGCCATATAATTCCATTGGTACTGGTATATTAGTCCAGTCCAGTGATACTGCTGTATATGTCCAGTGGTACTGCCATATGAATCCAGTGGTATTGCCAAATAATTCCAGATATCCTGACGTAAAATTCCAATGGTTCTGGCGTATATGTCCAGTGATCCTGCCATATAATTTCAGTGGTACTGGCGTATAAATCCAATGATCCTGCAATATAATTTCAGTGGTAATTGCATATGAGACCAGTAATACTGCTGTATAATTCCAGTGGTACTGGCATATGAGTACAATGATCCTGCCGTATAATTCCAGTGATCCTGCCGTATAATTCCAGTGATCCTGCTATATAATTGCAGTGATCATGCCATATAATTCCAGTGGTAATGGCATATAAATCCAGAACAGTGATATTGCCGTATATGTCCAGTGGTACTGCCGTATATTTCCAGTAAACCTGTCGTATAATTTAAGTGGTACTGGCATATAAATCCAGTCCAGTGATACTGTCGTAAATGTCCAGTGGTACTGCCATATAAATCCACTGGTACTGCCGTATAATTCCAGTGATCCTGCCATATAATTCCAGTGATCCAGCCATATAATTCCAGTGATCCTGCCGTATAATTCCAGTGGTACTGGCGTATTAGTCCAGTTCAGTGATAGTGTCATATATGTCCAGAGGTATTGGCGTATAAGTCCAGTACAGTGATACTGCTGTATATGTCCAGTGGTACTGCCGTATAAGTACAGTAAGTGTGCCATATAATTCCATTGGTACTGGCATATAAATCCAGTGATCCTGCCATATAACTCCAGTGGTACTGGCGTATAAATCAAGTGATCCTGCCATATAATTCCAGTGATCCTTCCATATAATTCCAGTGATCCTGCCGTTTAATGTCAGTGGAACTGACGTATAAATCCAGTCCAGTGATACTGCCCTATATGTCCAGTGGTACTGCCATATAAATCCAGTGGCAGTTCCATATAATTCCAGTAATCCTGCCATATAATTCCAGTGGTACTGTTTTATAATTCCAGTGATCCTGCCACATAATTCCAGTGGTACTGATGTATAAATCCAGTGATTCTGCCGTATAAATCAAGTGGTACTGGTGTATAAGTCCACTGATCCTGCCTTTTAATTCCAGTGATCCTGCCTTTTAATTCCAGTGATCCTGCTGTATAAATCCTAGTGATCCTGCCGTATAATTCCAGTGTACATGCCATTTAATTCCAGTGGTACTGGCGTATAAATCCAGTGATCCTGCCATATAATTCCAGTGGTACTGGCATACAAGTCTAGTACAGTGACACTGCCGTATATGTCCAGTGGTACAGCCATATAAATCCAGTGGTAATGCCGTATAATTCCAGTGATCCTGCTGTGCAATTCCAGTGGTACTGGCGTATAATTCCAGTCCCATTATAATGTTGTATATGTCCAGTGGTAATGTCGTATAATTCCAGTGGTACAGCCATATAATTCCAGTGATCCTGCTGTATAATTCAAGTGGTACTGGCGTATAAGTCCAGTCCAGTGATACTGCCGTATATGTCCATTGGTACTGCCATATAATTCCAGTGGTACTGCCATATAATTCCAGTGGTACTGCCGTATAATTCCAGTGATCCTGCCATATAATTCCAGTGATCTTGCCGTATAAATCCTGTGGTCCTGCCATATAACTCCTGTGACCCTGCCGTATAAGTCCAGTGGTACTGGCGTATAAGTACAGTCCAATGATACTGCCGTATAACTCCAGTGGTAGTGCCGTATAACTCCAGTGGTACTGTTGTATAATTCTAGTGATCCTGCCGTATAATTCCAGTGGTACTGGAGTTTAAGACCAGTGATCCTGACGTATAATTTCAGTTGTACTGACGTATAAGTGTAGTCCAGCGATATTGCCATATATGTCCAGTAGTATTGTTATATAAATCCAGTGGTACAGCCATACAATTCCATTAATCCTGCTGTATAGTTCCAGTGATACTGGACTTTTAGTCCAATGGTACTGGTCTATAAATCCAGTCCAGTGATACTGCTGTATAATTCCAGTCTTCCTGCCTTTTAATTCCGGTGGTACTGGCATATAAATCCAGTCCAGTGATACTGACGTATATGTCCAGTGGTACTGCCATAAAAGTCCAGTGGTACTGCCGTATAATTCCAGTGGTACTGGAGTATTAATCCAGTCCAGTTTTACTGCCATATATGTCCAGTGGTACTGCCATATAAATCCAGTGCTAGTGCAGAAATACTCCAGTGATCCTGCTGTATAATTCCAGTGGTACTGGCGTATAAATCCAGTGATCCTGCCGTATAATTCCAGTTGTACTGGCGTATAAATCCAGTGATCCTGTCATATAAATCCAGTGGTATTGCCATATAATTCCAGTGATCCTGCCGTATAACTTTAGTGATCCTGCCGTATAAATCCAGTAATCCAGACATATATTTCCAGTGATCCTGCCGTATAATTCCAGTGGTACTGGCATATAAATCCAGTCCAGTGATACTACCATATATGTCCAATGGTACTGCTGTATAAATCCAATGACACTGCCATATAATTCCAGTTATCATGCTGTATGATTCCATGTGTACTGGCATATAAACACAGTCCAGTGACACTGTCTTATATGTACAGTGTTACTGCCATATAAATCCTGTGGTACTGCCGTATAATGACAGTGATCCTGCAGTATAATTCCAGTGGTACTGGCGTATAAATCCAGTGATCCTGCAATATAATAACTACGGTACTGGCCTATATTTCCAGTGATCCTGCCATACAATTCCAGTGATCCTGCCATATAATTCCACTGGTACTGGCGTATATGTCCAGTCCAGTAATACTGCTGTATAAAGTATGTCCATTGGTACTTCCATATAAGTACAGTGGAACTGGTATATAATTTCAGTGATCCTGCCATATAATTCCAGTGGTACTGGCGTATAAATCCAGTGATCCAGCCGTATAATTTCAGTGGTACTGGCGTAAAAGTCTAGTGATCCTGCCGTATAATTCCAGTGATCCTTCCGTATAATGCCAGTGATTCTGCCATATAATTCCAGTGGTACTATAGTATAAGTCCAGTCCAGTCCAGTCCAGTGATACTGCCGAATATGTCCAGTGGTATTGGCGTATAAGTCCAGCCCAGTGATACTGCTGTATAAGTCCAGTGGTACTGCTGTATAAATCCAGTGGTATTGCCGTATAATTCCAGTTATCCTGCCGTATGATACCAGTGGTACTGGCGTATAAATACAGTCCAGTGACACTGTCTTATATGTACAGTGGTACTGCCATATAAGTCCTGTGGTACTGCCATATAATTACAGTGAACTGCCGTATAATTGCAGTGGTACCGGCGTATAAATCCAGTGATCCTGACGTATAATTCCTGTGGTACTGGCGTATAAGTGCAGTGATCCTGCCGTATAATTCCAAGTGGTACTGTCGTATATTTCCAGTGATCCTGCCGTATAATTCCAGTGATCCTGCTGTGTAAGTACAGTGATCCTGCTGTATAATTCAAGTGATAAACTAAAAAGGAAAAAATGAAGCGCCCGTATCTGTGACTGACCAATTGGAATAATTCTATAGAGTATCCATCAGAACCAACGTTCGCTTCACTCAAGGGGCTGTATATACCCCTAGATATGCAAAGATAGACAGAAAGGGGAGAGAGGAGCGCTCATGTGTTCATAATGGATACTTAATTGACTTAAACAGAGCCGGTATGTTAATAAAAAAGGATTTATTAGTAGCAATTACACCAATTGTAATGTGACTATTTAAAATAAGGAAAACAATAAAATAAAATAGCGTGCTGGCCAGCAGTTTTCAATTGTCACCTGTGATTCTAAAAAGTCCCTGTTTGTGGACCTGTGCACTGAGAGAAATGGTGAAGTCAGCGTATATTAAGCTGTAATGACAAATGTTCCTTAAATGAACAATAATTCCACTAGATGAAATTGTCCTGTGAAGACATCAGCGTGGTGTTATTTTGTAACAGTCAAAGTATAACTGAAGGACGCTGAAATGATAAAGGTGTAGTGGCAGAAAACAGCTTAAAACAATTTTGTCCGATTACATCCCTGTTGGAAATTGCGGTGTGGACCTACCCCCGGTAACCGAGCGTCCTCGGTTGTTGGATGTTGCACGGGGGGTGCCTTTTTGTGTCACCGACTGTAGCTTCCTTCACAAGTGTAGGGGGAAATTGTGCATCGGACTTATGTAGCTGGAGCCTGCTTCGGCAATCGTGCTGCTGTTGCTGGTAACTGGCTCCAGCTACATAAGTCCGATGCACAATTTCCCCCTACACTTGTGAAGGAAGCTACAGTCGGTGACACAAAAAGGCACCCCCCGTGCAACATCCAACAACCGAGGACGCTCGGTTACCGGGGGTAGGACCACACCGCAATTTCCAACAGGGAGGTAATCGGACAAAATTGTTTTAAGCTGTTTTCTGCCACTACACCTTTATCATTTCAGCGTCCTTCAGTTATTCTTTGACTGTTACAAAATAACACCACGCTGATGTCTTCACAGGACAATTTCATCTAGTGGAATTATTGTTCATTTAAGGAACATTTGTCATTACAGCTTAATATACGCTGACTTCACCATTTCTCTCAGTGCACAGGTCCACAAACAGGGACTTTTTAGAATCACAGGTGACAATTGAAAACTGCTGGCCAGCACGCTATTTTATTTTATTGTTTTCCTTATTTTAAATAGTCACATTACAATTGGTGTAATTGCTACTAATAAATCCTTTTTTATTAACATACCGGCTCTGTTTAAGTCAATTAAGTATCCATTATGAACACATGAGCGCTCCTCTCTCCCCTTTCTGTCTATCTTTGCATAATTCAAGTGATCCCCGCCGTATAATTCCACTGGTACTGGCGTATAAGTCCAGTCTAGTGAAACTGCCGTATAAAGTATGTCAAGTGGTACTGCCATATAAGTACAGTGGTACTGCAGTGATCCTGCGTTATAATTCCAGTGGTACTGGCGTATAAATCCAGTGATCCAGCCATATAATTCCAGTGGTCCTAGCGTATAAATCCAGTCATCTTGCCGTATAATTCCAGTGGTACTTGCGTATAAGTCCAGTGATCCTGCCGTATAATTCCAGTTGTACTGGCGTATAAATCCAGTGATCCTGTCATATAAATCCAGTGGTATTGCCGTATAATTCCAGTGATCCTGCCGTATAATTTTAGTGACCGTGCCGTATAAATCCAGTAATCCAGACATATATTTCCAGTGATCCTGCCGTATAATTCCAGTGGTACTGGTATATAAATCCAGACCAGTGATACTACCATATATGTCCAGTGGTACTGCTGTATAAATCCAATGATACTGCCATATAATTCCAGTTATCATTCTGTATGATTCCATGTGTACTGGCATATAAATACAGTCCAGTGACACTGTCTTATATGTACAGTGTTACTGCCATATAAGTCCTGTGGTACTGCTGTATAATGACAGTGATCCTGCAGTATAATTCCAGTGGTACTGGCGTATAAATCCAGTGATCCTGCCATATAATTCAGTGATCCTGCCGTATAATTCCAGTGATCCTGCCGTATAATTCCAGTGATCCTGCAGTATAAATTGAGTGATCCCGATGTATAATTCCAGTGAACCTGACGTATAATTCCAGTAGTACTGGCGCATAAATCCAATCCAGTGATACTGCAGTATATATGTCCAGTGTTACTGTCGTATAAATCCAGTGTTACTGGCATATAAATCCAGTGATCCTGCCATATAATTCCAGTTGTACTGGCGTAAAATCCAGTGATCCTTCCGTATAATTCCAGTGATCCTGCAGTTTAATTCCAGGGGAACTGGCGTATAAATCCTGTCCAGTGATCCTGCCATATATGTCCAGTGGTACTGCCAAATAATTCCAGTGAACCTGCTGTATAATTCCAGTGGTACTGACGTATAAAACCAGTCAAGTTATACTGCCATATATGTCCAGTGGTACTGCCATATAAATCCAGTGGCACTGCTGAGCATTTCCAGTGATTCTGCCGTATAATTTCAGTGGTACTGATGTATAAGGACAAGGATCCTGCCATATAATTCCAGTGGTACTGGCGTATAAATCCAGTGATCCTGCCATATAATTCCAGTGGTATTGGTGTATAACGCAAGTGATCCTGCCGTATAATTTTAGTGATCCTGCTGTATAAATCCAGTTATCCTGCCGTATAATTCCAGTGATTCTGCCACATAAATCCAGTGATCCTGATATATAATTTCAGTGATCCTGCCGTATAATTCCATTGGTACTGGCGTATAAATCCAGTCTAGTGATACTGCCGTATATGTCCAGTGGCATTGCCATATAAATATAGTGGTACTGTCGTATAATTCCAGTGTTCCTGCCGTATAATTCCACTGATACTGGCGTATTAATCAAGTGATCCTGCCGTATAATTCCAGTGGTACTGGCATATAATGCCAGTCCAGTTATACTGCTGTATCCTGTATGTCCAGTGGTAATGCCATATAAATCCAGTGGTTCTGCCATATAATTCCAGTGATCCTGCCGTATAATTCCAGTGATCCTGCAATATAAATCCAGTCCAGTGATACTGCCATATATGACCAGTGTTACTGCCATATAAGTCCTGTGGTACTGGCGTATAATTCCAGTGATCCTGCCGCACAATTCCAGTGGTACTGGCGTATATATCCAGTGATTCTCCTGTATAATTCCGGTGGTACTGTCGTACTATTCCAGTGATCCTGCCGAATAATTCCATTGATCCTGCCGAATAATTCCAGAGATCCTGCTGTATAATTTCATTGATCCTGCCGTATAATTCCAGAGATCATGCCGTATAATTCCAGAGATCCTGCCGTATAATTCCAGTGGTACTTTTATATAAATCCAGTGATCCTGCCATATATTTCCAGTGGTACTGGCATATAATTCCAGTGATCCTGACATATAATTCCAGTGGTACTGGCGTATAAATCCAGTGATCCTGCTGTATAGTTCCAGTGATACTGCCGTATATGTCCAGTGGTACTGCCATATAAATTCAGTTGTACTGGCGTATTATTCCTGTGATCCTGCCTTATAATTCCAGTGGTACTTGCGTATTAGTCCAGTCCAGTGATACTGCCGTATACAGTATGTCCAGTGGTACTGTCACATATTTCCAGTGATCCTGCCATATAATTCCAGTGGTACTGGCATAAAAGTCCTGTGATCCTGCCGTATAGTTCCAGTGATACTGCTGTATATGTCCAGTGGTACTGCCGTATAAATTCAGTGGTACTGGCGTATTATTCCAGTGATCCTGACATATAATTCCATTGGCACTGGCGAATAAATCCTGTGATTCTGCTGTATAATTCCAGTGATCCTGCCATATAATTCCACTGATCCTGCCATATAATTCCAATGGTACAGGTGTATAAATCTATTCCAGTGATACTGCCATTTATGTCAAGGGGTACTAACGTATAAGTCCAGTGGTACTGCCGTATAATCATAGTGATCCTGCCGCATAATTCCAGCGGTACTATCGTATAAGTCCAGTGATCATGTCATATAATTCCAGTGATCCTGCTGTATAAATCCAGTGATCAAGCCATATAATTCAAGTGATCCTGCCGAATAATTTTAGTGGTACTGGCGTATAAGTCTATTCCAGTGATACTGGCGTTTATGTCCAGTGTTACTAGCGTATAAGTCCAGTGGTACTGCCGTAAAATTACAGTGATCCTGCCGTGTAATTCCAGTGGTACTGGTGTATAAATCCTTTGATCCTGCCGTATAAATCCAGTGATCCTGCTGTATATGTGGAACTGGTGTATAAATCCAGTCCAGTGATACTGCTGTATATGTCCTGTGGTACTGCCATATAAATCCAGTGGTACTGCCGTATAATTCCAGTGATCCTGCTGTACAATTCCAGTGGTACTGGCGTATAATTCCAGTCCCATTATAATGCTGTATATGTCCAGTGGTAATGTCGTATAATTCCAGTGGTACTGCCATATAATTCCAGTGATCCTACTGTATAATTCAAGTGGTACTGGTGTATAAGTCCAGTCCAGTGATACTGCCGTATATGTCCATTGGTACTGTCATATAATTCCAGTGGTACTGCCGTATAATTCCAGTGATCCTGCCATATAATTCCAGTGATCCTGCCGTATAAATCCTGTGGTACTGCCGTATAACTCCTGTGACCCTGCCGTATAAGTCCAGTGGTACTGGCGTATAAGTACAGTCCAATGATTCTGCCGTATAACTCCAGTGGTAGTGCCGTATAACTCCAGTGGTACTGCCGTATAATTCTAGTGCTCCTGCCGTATAATTCCAGTGGTACTGGCGGAAAAGACCAGTGATCCTGCCGTATAATTTCAGTGGTACTGTTGTATAAGTGTAGTCCAGCGATATTGCCATATATGTCCAGTGGTATTGTTATATAAATCCAGTGGTACAGCCATATAATTCCAGTAATCTTGCTGTATAGTTCCAGTGATACTGGACTATTAGTCCAGTGGTACTGGCCTATAAATCTAGTCCAGTGATTCTGCTGTATATGTCCAGTGATACTGCTGTACAAATCCAGTCATCCTGCCTTTTAATTCCGGTGGTACTGGCATATAAATCCAGTCCAGTGATTCTGCCGTATATGTCCAGTGGTACTGCCATAAAATCCAGTGGTACTGCCGTATAATTGCAGTGGTACTGGCGAATAAATCCAGTGATCCTGCCATATAAATCCAGTGGTATTGGCGTATAATTCCAGTGATCCTGCCGTATAATTCCAGTGATCCTGCCGAATAATTTTAGTGATCCTGCCGTATAAATCCAGTAATCCAGCAATGTATTTCCAGTGATCCTGCCGTATAATTCCAGTGGTACTGGCGTATATGTCCAGCCCAGTGATACTGCCGTATATGTCCAGTGGTATTGGCGTATAAGTCCAGTCCTGTGATACTGCCATATATGTCCAGTGGTACTGCCATATAATTCCAGTTATCATGCTGCATGATTCCATGTGTACTGGCATATAAATACAGTCCAGTGACACTGTCTTATATGTACAGTGTTACTGCCATATAATTTCAGTGGTACTGGCATAAAAGTCCAGTGATCCTGCCATATTATTCCAGCGATCCTGCCGTCTAATGCCAGTGATCCTGCCATATAATTCCAGTGGTACTGTAGTATTAATCCAGTCCAGTGATACTGCCGAATATGTCCAGTGGTATTGGCGTATAAGTCCAGCCCAGTGATACTGCTGTATAAATCCAGTGGTACTGCTGTATAAGTCCAGTGGTACTGCCGTATAATTCCAGTTATCCTACCGTATGATACCAGTGGTACTGGCATATAATTCCAGTCCAGTGACACTGTTTTATATGTACAGTGGTACTGCCATATAAGTCCTGTGGTACTGCCATATAATTACAGTGAACTGCCGTATAATTGCAGTGGTACCAGCGTTTATATCCAGTGATCCTGCCGTATAATTCCTATGGTACTGGCGTATAAGTGCAGTGATCCTGCCGTATAATTCCAGTGGTACTGGCGTATATTTCCAGTGATCCTGCCGTATAATTCCAGTGATCCTGCTGTGTAAGTCCAGTGATCCTGCTGTATAATTCAAGTGATCCCGCCGTATAATTACACTGGTACTGGCGTATAAGTCCAGTCCAGTGATACTGTCGTATAAAGTATGTCAAGTGGCACTGCCATATAAGTACAGTGGTACTGCAGTGATCCTGCATTATAATTCCAGTGGTTCTGGCGTGTAAATCCAGTGATCCTGCTGTATAACTCCAGTGGTACTTGCGTATAAGTCCAGTGAACCTGCCGTATAACTCCAGTGATCCTGCTGTATAATTCCAGTGATCCTGCCGTATAAATCGAGGGATCCTGACATATAATTCCAGTGAACCTGACGTATAATTCCAGTAGTACGGACGTATAAATCCAATCCAGTGATACTGCCGTATATATGTCCAGTGTTACTGGCGTATAAATCCAGTGGTACTGGCGTATAAATCTAGTGATCCTGCCGTATAATTCGAGTGGTACTGGTGTATAAATCCAGTGATCCTTCCGTATAATTCCAGTGATCCTGCAGTTTAATTCCAGGGGAACTGGCGTATAAGTCCTGTCCAGTGATCCTGCCATATATGTCCAGTGGTACTGCCATAAAATCCAGTGGTACTGCCAAATAATTCCAGTGAATGTGCTGTATAATTCCAGTGGTACTGTCTGTACTGACGTATAAATCCAGTCAAGTTATACTGCCGTATATGTCCAGTGGTACTGCCATATAAATCCAGTGGCACTGCTGAGTATTTCCAGTGATTCTGCCGTAAAATTTCAGTGGTACTGTTGTATAAGGACAGTGATCCTGACATATAATTCCAGTGGTACTGGCGTATAAATCCAGTGATCCTGCCATATAATTCCAGTGATCCTGCTGTATAAATCCAGTTATCCTGCCGTATAATTCCAGTGATCCTGCCATATAAATCCAGTGATCCTGATATATAATTCCAGTGATCCTGCTGTATAATTCCATTGGTACTGGCATATAATTCCAGTCTAGTGATACTGCCGTATATGTCCAGTGGCATTGCCATATAAATACAGTGGTACTGTCGTATAATTCCAGTGATCCTGCCGTATAATTCCAGTGGTACTGGCATATAAGTCTAGTACAGTGCTACTGCCGTAAAATTCCTGTGATCCTGCCATATAATTCCAGTGGTACTGGTGTATAATGCCAGTCCAGTGATACTGCTGTATCCTGTATGTCCAGTGGTAATGCCGTATAAATCCAGTGGTCCTGCCATTTAATTCCAGTGATCCTGCCGTATAATTCCAGTGGTACTGCCGTATAAGTCCAGTCCAGTGATACTGCCATATATGTCCAGTGTTACTGCCATATAAATTCAGTGGTACTGCCATATAATTCCAGTGGTACTGGCGTATAAATTCAGTGATCCTCCCGTATAATTCCAGTTGTACTGTCGTACTATTCCAGTGATCCTGCTGAATAATTCCATTGATCTTGCAGTATAATTCCAGAGATCCTGCTGTATAATTCCATTGATCCTGGCGTATAATTCCAGAAATCTTGCCGTATTATTCCAGTGGTACTGGCATATAATTCCAGTGATTCTGACATATAATTCCAGTGGTACTGGCGTATAAATCCAGTGATCCTGCCGTACAGTTCCAGTGATACTGCCGTATATGTCCAGTGGTACTGCCGTATAATTTCAGTGTTACTGGCGTATTATTCCAGTGATCCTGCCGTATAATTCCAGTGGTACTTGCGTATTACTCCAGTCCAGTGATACTGCCGTATACAGTATGTCCAGTGGTACTGCCGAATAATTCCAGTAATCCTGCCATATAATGCCAGCGGTACTGGCGTAAAAGTCCTGTGATCCTGCCGTATAGTTGCAGTGATACTTCCGTATATGTCCAGTGGTACTGCTGTATAAATTCAGTGGTACTGGCATATTATTCCAGTGATCCTGATTTATAATTCCAGTGGTACTGACGTATAAATCCTGTGATTCTGCTGTATAATTCCAGTGATCCTGCCATATAATTCCACTGATCCTGCAGTATAATTCCAATGGTACTGTCGTATAAATCTATTCCAGTGACACTGCCGTTTATGTCCAGGGTACTAACGTATAAGTCCAGTGTTACTTCCGTATAATCATAGTGATCCTGCCGCATTATTCCAGTGTACTGTTGTATAAATCCAGTGATCATGCCGTATAATTCCAGTGATCCTGCTGTATAAATCCAGTCATCCTGTCGTATAATTCACGTGATCCTGCCGAATAATTCCAGTGGTACTGGCGTATAAGTCTATTCCAGTGATACTGGCATTTATGTCCAGTGGTACTAGCGTATAAATCCAGTGGTACTGCCGTATAATTAGTGATCCTGCCGTGTAATTCCAGTGGTACTGGCGTATAAATCCAGTGATCCTGCTGTATAATCCCAGTGATCCTGACATATAATTCCAGTGGAACTGGTGTATAAATCCAGTCCAGTGATACTGCTGTATATGTCCTGTGGTACTGCCATATAAATCCAGTGGTACTGCGGTATAATTCCAGTGATCCTGCCATATAATTCCAGTGTTACTGCCGTATAAATCCAGTACAGTGATGCTGCCGTATGTGTCCAGTGGTACTGCCATATAAATCTAGTGATTTTGCTGAATAATTCCAGTGATACTGCTGTATAATTCCAGTGATCCTGTCGTATAATTCCAGTGGTACTTGCGTATAACTCTAGTCCAGTGATACTACCGAATATGTCCTGTGGTACTGCCATAAATGTCTAATTTTACTGCCTTTTAATTCCAGTGATCCGGCCATATAATTCCAGTGGTAGTGGCATATAAATCCTGTGATCCTGTCGTATAATTCAAGTGGTACTGGTGTATTAGTACAGTAATCCTGCCGTATAAATCCAGTGGTACTGGCGTATAAATCCAATGAACCTGTCATATAATTCCAATGATCCTGCCGTATAAATTCATTGATCATGCTTTATAAATCCAGTGATCCTGCCGTATAATTTCAGTGATCCTGCCGTATAATTCCAGTGGTACTGGTGTATAAGCCCAGTCCAGTGATACTGTCGAATATGTCCAGTAGTACTGGTGTATAAATCCAATCCAGTGATACTGACGTATAAATACAGTGGTACTGCCATATAAATCCAGTGGAACTGCCATATAATTCCGGTGATCCTGCCATATAATTCCAGTGGCACTGGCATATAAATCCATTCCAGTGATCCTGCCTTATATGTACAGTGTTGCTGCCATATAAATCCAGTGGAACTGCCGTATAATTCCATTGGTACTGACGTATAAGTGCAGTGATCCTGCTGTGTAATTCCAGTGGTACTGGCGTATAATTCCAGTGATCATGCCGTATAAGGCAAGTGATCCTGCTGTATAATTCCAGTGGTACTAGCGTATAAGTCCAGTCCAGTGATACTACCATATCTGTCCAGTGGTACTGTCATATAAGTCCAGTTCAGTGGTGCTGCCATATAAATTCAGTGGTGCTGTCCCATGCTATATATTATTTACTCCAAATAAAGGGGTTATTAATATTTAATCCAAATAATTTTCACAGGATTTTACGCTCTCCTGTACCACATATCATTATAAAACTCCAGAAAAATAATGGAGAACAAAAATTTGGAGGATAAAATAGGGAAAGATCAAGAACCACTTCCTCCTAGTGCTGAAACTGCTGCCACAAGTCATGACATAGATGATGAAATGCCATCAACATCATCTGCCAAGGACGATGCCTAATGTGATAGTAGAGGGCATGTAAAATTCAAAAGCCAAAGTTCAGTAAAAAGACCCAAAAAAAGAAATTTTAATGATCTGAGGAGAAATATAAACTTGCCAATATGCCATTTATGACACGGAGTGTCAAGGAATGGCTAAGGCCCTGGCCTATGTTCATGACTATTGGTTCAGCTTCACATGATGATGGAAGCCCTCATCCTCCCACTAGAAAAATGATAAGAGTTAAGTTGGAAAATGCACAGCACAGAACTGTGCGTTCTAAGATGGTATCACAAATCCCCAAGGAGAGTCCAAGTGTGTCGTCGGTTGCGATGCCTGACCTTCCCAACATTGGATGGGAAGAGGTGGCTCCTTCCACCTTTTGCACACCCTCTGCAAGTGCTGGAAGTAGCACCCACAGTCCAGTTTCTGATATTCAAATTGAAGATGTCACTGTTGAAGTACACCAGGATGAGGATATGGGTGTTGCTGGCGCTGAGGAGGATGTTGACAATGAGGATTCTGCTCGTGATGTAGTTTGTGTGTATAAATGAGGCACCGGGGGAGACACCATCCAGTTGTGATGCCTGGGCAAAATACCAAAAAAGCCACCTCTTTGTTGTTATTTTGCCACAAATCCGGACAACTGGTGTCAAGCCGTGTGTTGCCTCTGTCAATCTATAATAAATAGGGGTAAGGATGTTATCCACCTAGTAACATCCTCCCTTATATGTCACCTGCAGTGCATTCATCAGAAGTCAGTGTAAAGTTGTGAAACTTTGGGTAAGAGCATAAGCAGTCCACTGACACCTAGATCCCTTCTTCCTCTTGTACCCAAGCTCCTGGAAGCCACACCACCAACTCCCTCAATGTCAACTTCCTCCTCAGTCACGAACGTCAGTAGTCCTGCAGGCCATGTCATTGGCAAGACTGAGGAGTCCTCTCCTAACCGGGATTCCTCCGGAGGATCCTTGAGTGTTACGCCTACTGTTGCTGCAGCTGCTGTTGTTGCTGCTAAGAGTCAATCGTCATCCCAAAGGGGAAGTTTTAAGATCACTTGTACTACTTCAACTAAGCAATTGACTGTCGAACAGTCCTTTGTGAGGAAGATCAAATATGACAGCAGTCATCCTTGTCACGATCTAGGTAATTCCTTATCAGTATTTACCTTCCAAATGCCTCCTGAGACTGTCCCAGTGTTCCAAGCCTGGATTCCATCTGCACTGTCTGTGTGCAGCACGCTGCATCTTATTGTCCCAAATCTCTTTACTGTGATTCTGTCAGCTTCATGGTTAAAGCTCACATTCAAGTTACAAACAATCTTTCCCTCCAAAAGCTACCATGGGCGCAGCCATGTTTTCCTAATCACATGTTACCTTTCAGCCTATCAGCTGCACTCTGCTCTCAGCCTGATTACACAGCAGCTGCACTCTGGTCTCTGGTTAATCAGCCAGCCAATCCCTGCTTCCCAGCAGGTATAAATATCCTGTTCCTGGGGTGGAAAGATGTCAGTGCTTCAATTGTCTTCAGTGATTCCAGTGTGCAGTTCTCCCATGGACTTTCTCTGCAGTACAGCCTGACTCCCTGGTGATTATACTCTGCAGTGTAACCAGACACTCCAGTGATTAACCCTCTACAGTATACCCTGATTCTCCTGTGTCTGAACTCCGGCTTGCCAGCAGCCATTCCCCAGCATCACTTTATGCTTCACCTGTGCTTCTAAGTACAATAGTGCATTTATATCTGCGAACCCCAGCTTCACTCAAAGATTACCAACGATCCCAAAGTAACCATCGGTGTTCCGTCATCGATTCCAAGTCACCATCGTTGTTCCGTCATCGATCCCAAGTATTTCTCTGAACTGTGTTTCCTATTACCAGTACCAAGTCATCAGTATTCCACTGAACTGTGTTTAATAAAACCTTTGAACTTTCCCTTGTTGTCGTGGTCACGCCTTCGGGCATTTGTTCTAAAGGTTCCCTGCATGTCCAAGAACCCTGTACTGCCTCCCAGGTACACATATACCTCAGCCCCTACAACTGAGGCTTCCCCCTGGTCAGCATCAGCCCTCAGTTGTGACAATCCTTTTGCAAAGCGGATAATTAAGGCCTTGACAGCTGTGTTAGTGTTAGACATGTTATCAGTCATTAGTTCAGTGGGACTTAGAGAATTGTTTGAGGTAGGGTGACCCCGGTACCAAATACCATCTAGGATCCACTTCACTAGGCAGTCGATACCGAGAATGTACAGAGACGTCAGAAAAAGTGTCCTCAGTGTCCTACAAAATGCAGTTGTTCCCACGGTCCACTTAACCATGGACAAGTGGAACAGGGCAGACTGAGGACTATATGACTGTGACAGCCCACCAGGTAGATGTATGGCCTCCTGCAGCAAGAACAGCAGCGGCACCAGTAGCAGCATCTCGCAAACATCAACTCATTCCTAGGCAGGATACGCTATGTATCATCGCTTTCCATAAGAGGCACACCGCTGACAACCTCTTACGGAAACTGAGAGACATCATCGCACAATGGCTTACCCCAATTAGACTCTCCTGGGGATTTGTGATATCTGACAATGCCACCAATATTGTGCGTGCGTTACATTTGGGCAAATTCCAGCACATCCCATGTTTTGCACATACAATTAATTTGGTGGTGCAGAATTTTTTGAAAAATGAAAGGGGCATGCAGGAGATGCTGTCGGTGGCCGAAAAATTGCGGGCCACGTTCGGCATTCAGTTACTGCGTGCTGAAGACTGGAGCACCAGCAAACACTGCTGAACCTGCCCTGCCATCAACTGAAGCAAGAGGTGGTAACGAGGTGGAATTCAACACTCTATATGCTTCAGAGGATGGAGGAGAAGCAAAAGGCCATTCAAGCCTATACATACACCTACGATATAGGCAAAGGAGGGGGAATGCACCTGACTCAAGCGCAGTGGAGAATGATTTCCATCTTGTGCAAGGTTCTCCAACCCTTCGAACTTGTCACGCGTGAAGTCAGTTCAAACACTGTCAGGTTGAGTCAGGTCATTCTGCTCATCAGGCTTCTGCAGAAACAGCTGGAGAAATTGAAGGAGGATTTAGGACGGAATGATTATGCAAAGTATGTGGGACTTGTGAATGAAGCCCTTCATTCGCTTTGCCAGGATTCAAGGGTGGTCAATTTGTTTAAATCAGAGCACTACATCACTGGAATTATACGGCAGTATTACTGGAGTTATACGGCAGTACCACTGGACATATACGGCAGTATCACTGGACATATTCGGCAGTATCACTGGACTTATACGGCAGCACAGGGCCACCACCACTGGACTGATTAAGCACAACACAGCACCACTGGACTGGACTTATGCGGTAGCACTGGACATATGGCAGCAGAAGACACCACTGTGACTGGATTCATGCAGCACAAGACACCACCACTGGACTGATGCAGCACAACACAGCACCACTGGACTGGACTTATGCGGCAGCTCTGGACATATGGTAGCAGAAGACACCACTGTGACTGGATTCATACAGCACAAGACACCACCACTGGACTGATGCAGCACAACACAGCACCATTGGACTGGACTTATACAGCAGCACTGGACATATGGCAGCAGAGGACACCACCTCTGTGACTGGACTGATGCAACATAAGACACTACACTGGACTGAGTAGCACAAGACAGCACTGGAATAGTCACCCCACTTTCCCTCCCGCACAGTCACTGAGGACGGAGACAGTGACATATCCTCTCGTTACACTCTCCGGGACTGGACTGAAAATGGCGGCGACGTGCGGCTTCTTATATGGAATCCAAAACACGCGAGAATCAGACAGCAGGATGATGATGTTTTGCCTCGTTCTGGGTTCCGAGTCAGGCGGAAAAACCCGAGCCCGGATCCAAGCCGTATTCAAGTCTGGCATGGTTCAGTTCTCAGGGAACCAAACCCGCTCATCTCAAATATATATTGTGATTATGTGATTTATGTCAGCAGAGTGCCGGAGTTGGAGAAACATATGTGTCACTGTCTGTGCGGGAGCACATTCCTAGTACCTGTTTGTAAGTGATTCTCAAGGCAACTAGACAAATGTTTGTTTTCAGCCATCAAGCTAATCTGTTGCCGTCCTGCTGTATGAGATCTGCGGCGTTGAAGTGAGGTTATTCAGTGTGCTGTTCACTAAAAGAACATTAATTCCTACAGACAGCTGTGGCCGTTGCTGCCTAGATGCTGTTTTGTTTCGTGACTGTTAATTGTTATAGTCCAAGGTGAAATTTAAGGAGCCTACTTATTATCATGTTTCCATGAAACTCTTAGTGGATCTAGCTTTGGTCGTTGCTGCATGGATGACACAATAAAATCACTGTTGAATCACAAGAACATCAAGCTATTAAAAGTTCAATTTTATTCAAGTACTCCGCTGGTGCAGAACGATTGATGAGCATCCATTTGTTACACGAGACTGATAATTATCCTTTAGTGAGGTCTCGATGCTATCTGGGTGAAAACATATACGTAACGTGAAGCATCTGAGTGTTCCTACATTTGGGCGGACGTTTGAATACTTACAGCTGTGGCCGCCGTTGCCTAGACGCTGATGAGATTTTGAGACTGCTACATTGCACAAGCCATGCTGCTTCTTCTGAGCAGGGATCGAATTAACTTGCTATAAGAGTCATACAGCGGGATCATCTGTGAACACTCGTTGCAACCTAATGATTCTGTGTAATCGAAGGAAACAGCAGACATTATACACACAGCTGTGGTCGTCGGTGTGTAGATGCTGCTGATAATTTGGGACTGCCATGTTATACATGTAGTGTTTTTTCTTCAGAGCATTATGTAGTTTGAATAACCTGCGTTTTCAGATCTTGTAAGTGATATCCAGCTGGAGCAGTGGTGGCTATATGCTGTCTGGACGCTGCAACTGAATATCAATGTGTAATTGAAAAATAACATATGCCATAAAATGCAGTGTTAATTCAATATATACACGCTAGTGTAGAGGCGCTGATTATCTAATCATTATATGCAATAGCTGGTGATTGTAATTGACACTGGGGGAGGTTTTGGTATTTAAGTAAAACCGTATATGGTTAAGCTGAGTATTGACGGTTCGTGTACATAAGTCTGTATGCTTTCTTTCTTCCGAAGAGCGGTCCATTGGCAGTCTTTGAGGACCAGTTATGGTCCCTATAGTAATGTTTGAACCTCGTCGTAGCCTGTTGTTAGTCTGGTGCTAAGAGTACCCCCGTTTTCTTGTGGACAATAGTAATATTTGGGTAGCTGATTCTTTGTTCTTTTCTCTGATTATTGTAAATTTATCCTCCAAAAACAATATTTCCTTAAAGGATTATTCTTTTAGGTTTTGCTTAGTGAGGATCATTTGTTTCTTTGTCCACGTTATTACGTGAAGTGCCTGGACACTGCACGATACTAACATGGCCAAAGATAACAGTGAAGGTTTACATCAACGTATAATGTGGGTAATTCCAAGTTGATCGCAGCAGGAAAGTTTTTAGCAGTTGGGCAAAACCATGTGCACTGCAGGGGGGGGCAGATATAACATTTGCAGAGAGAGTTAGATTTGGGTGGGTTATTTTGTTTCTGTGCAGGGTAAATACTGGCTGCTTTATTTTTACACTGCAAATTAGATTGGAGATTGAACACACCACACCCAAATCTAACGCTCTCTGCACATGTTATATCTGCACCCCCTGCAGTGCACATGGTTTTGCCCAACTGCTAAAAAATGTCTTGCTGCGATCAACTTGGAATTACCCCCAATATTGGATCCTGGTGCGGTTTTCAGCTTCTCTGACTCAGAGGCGGAGGCAATTTTGTACGCTGATGAATTCAAAGACAAGTTAACCGTGTCATCTACCAATGATTTATTTAATGAGCTGCTACATCTTAAAAAGAAAGAGACGGATTTCTTATACCATGGGATCACCCTATCTAATAATTATAAGGATAAACGTATCCCACGTGGGTTTAGGATCAAAAACTCACCCACGATTGGGAGATTTAATGTAGAATTTTGCAAAAAATGGACAGCTATTTTAAACAAATGTTCTTTTGATTTAATATTATTAGTTATTGAAGAATCCAAACGTGAAGTATCTTGCATCAAGGACAAGATTGTTTCCTTTGAATCTAATCATTTGGCTACATTGTCTACAGACAAACAAATTGATTGGATTACAAAACTGAGTTCTCAGCTTGAGGTCTATAAAAATGAACTTGGTAAATTTAAAGCTGATAAAAGGAGGAAGGTTGACATGGATTATACCCAACAGCGTGTGTATCCTTGGTTAACTGGTGCTTACCCCAGTAATGATAGACGTCCTTTGTTCAGGCGAACTTGGAATAAAGAAAGGGGTGACAGGTCAGATGACACTGGTACAACTGAGAGTTACAATGACAGTAGCCAGAGTAGAGGTAGGGGTGCCAAGAATCGAGCATCTGGGCCACGTACTAGGGCCCGTTTTTTAGATCAAAGTCCAGGTACACCCGTAGAGGTGGGCAAAATAAAAGGCAAAACAAACAGCAAAAAAAAAAAAAAAAAGCGAGGAAGACCTAGTCTATAACTTATCTGATAGAAGTCTGACAGAGAATGAGCTTAGTGTCTTACGCAAAGGTCTTTCATTTGTCCCGACCGTACCCTTTGATCCTATACATTGGAAAATTGAGTCATACCAGCTTAATCGTAGCTTAAAGATCAAGGAGTTCTTTGGTAATAAATCTCCTAGTCCCACCACATTACCCCCACAATTGCGTAAAATACAGTCTCGTTCTAAATTTGATCCAGTTAGTAACAACGCCTCTATTAAAACATTTACTAGGCTACTAGATAAGGAGGTGTGTGAGTCCCCCCTGGCAAAGAAACCACTATTCTGGAATTTGTCCAGGGAGGAACGCACGGCATTGAGTAATTTGTGCACATATGACGATATTGTCTTTCGACAGGCAGATAAGGGTGGGGCATTGGTGGTGTTAAAGCTTAGTAATTATAAACAGGAAGTTGAGCGTCAATTAAAGGATACATCCACGTATCGACTGTTAGATGCTGATCCTACGGTCACATTTAAGAATGAACTTGACAGTTTGTTGAGTGAAGCTCATACACAAGGGTGGATCTCTAGTGATATTAAGAGTGCATTAGTGGTTCAATACCCTATTGTACCACTTCTATACATGATTCCTAAGATTCACAAAAATCTGCATCAACCTCCAGGGCGACCTATCATCGCTGCTAGGGGGTCCTTGTATCAGCCTATTTCCACATATCTTGACGCCATTCTCCAACCATGTGTACAGGCAAGACCAACGTATTTGAAAGACACCAATACGTTGATATTGTCTTTACAAAGGTTACCTGAGCTACCCGATTTTTGTTTGCTGTGTTCTGTAGATGTAAGTAGCCTGTATACCTGCATCCCACATGGTGCAGGATTACAGGCTACACGAGAGTTGATTGCAAATAATGCACTGTTTCAGGGTCCTCCTGTGGACTTCTTCATGAGACTTTGGAATTGGTTTTGACAAGAAATTATTTTCTTTACGATAGTAAGATATACCTACAAACATCGGGGTGTGCGATGGGGTCCAATGTAGCCCCATCGTACGCCAACACTTACATGTTCCTGTTAGGCGCCGGGGTCCGCTCGTCGGTGCGGCCCGGCGCCTAGCAACCAGGGACGCCGTGTGCGTACATCCGCCGGCTCCCTGGCAACGCTAGACGCCGGACGCACGGAGCCGCACGGACCCTAGCAACGGGGACACCACTGGCGGACCGCGTTCCCCGTTGCTGGGTCCATTTAAATTAGTAAGGGCACCTGTTTACTGGCCGTGCAGCAAGGCAGCTGCACGGCATTCATGCAATCAGCACTGGCAGCAGTTGATTGGAGGGCTTCAGTTTATATGCTCTTGCAGTGCCTCACACAGACGCCGGTAATAGCTTCCTGCATGCTGTATCTGTTTGCTGAGAGTGTTTCCAGTCCTGCTGTATCCGGTCGTTCCTGTCCTCAGCAGACCTTGCATTGACTTTAGAGCCCTGAATAAGATCTCAGTTAAAAATACTTATCCTCTGCCGCTGATTTCTGTCCTCTTTGATCAGCTGCGTTCGGCTGTGATTTTTTCTAAAATTGACCTGAGGGGAGCGTATAACCTCATTCGAATCAAGTCTGGAGATGAGTGGAAGACGGCTTTCAGTACTCAGTCGGGTCACTACGAGTATCTGGTGATGCCGTTCGGTTTGTCTAACGCTCCGGCAGTTTTCCAGGATCTCATTAACGATGTGCTCCGTGACTTTCTAGGAAGATTCGTGGTCGTTTACTTAGACGACATCCTGATCTATTCTGACTCAATTGAACAACATGTTACCCAGGTGCGTCAGGTTCTTCAAAAATTACGTGAAAATCATCTATATGCCAAGCTGGAGAAGTGTGAGTTTCATGTCACGGAGGTATCCTTTTTAGGGTACATTATTTCCCCTCGGGGATTCTGCATGGAACCTAAGAAGCTCCAAGCCATCCTTAGTTGGGCGCAACCCACCAACTTAAAAGCAATTCAGCGCTTTTTAGGGTTTGCGAATTATTATAGAAGATTTATTCATTCTTTTTCCGACCTGGTTGCTCCCATTGTGGCACTGACTAAGAAGGGAGCGGATCCTACCAACTGGTCACCTGAAGCTGAGTTATCCTTTCAGACCTTGAAACAAGCTTTTGTCTCAGCTCCAGTCCTCAGACATCCCAACCCAGAATTGCCTTTCATTGTTGAGGTTGATGCCTCGGAGGTTGGAGTGGGGGCTATCCTATCTCAAAAGGATCCGGAGTCTCTGGAACTACATCCTTGTGCCTTTATGTCCAGGAAATTCTCATCCGCTGAATCCAACTACGATGTTGGTAACCGGGAGTTACTGGCAATTAAATGGGCTTTCGAGGAGTGGAGGCATTGGCTTGAGGAAGCAACACATACCATTTCAGTATTGACTGACCACAAAAATCTTCAGTACATCGAATCAGCTAAGCGGCTGAATGCCCGGCAGGCTCGTTGGGCTTTATTTTTTACTCGTTTCAAGTTTATTATCACTTTTAGGCCAGGTTCCAAGAATACCAAGGCGGACGCCCTGTCACGCAGTTTTCTTCCAGTTCATAATAACAGTCCTGTTACTCCCATACTTCCGTCTTCAGTCATTTGGGCAGGCCTCACACAAGATTTATTTACCCAGTTAAAGCAGCTTCAACATCAAGCTCCTGGAAATACTCCTGCTGGTCGTCTTTACGTCCATGAGTTTTTGAGAGCTACTGTTTTGACTGAGTTTCATGATAGCAAAGTGGCCGGGCATCCGGGGATCTCTAAGACTTTGGAATTAGTCTCCCGCTCAGTATGGTGGCCTGGTCTTTCTAAAGACATTAAGGAGTTTGTTTTTTCTTGTCAGGTCTGTGCACAGCATAAGGTTCCCCGTTCCTTGCCTATCGGGCAACTTATGCCCTTAAATGTTCCTCTCAGGCCATGGTCTCATATTTCCATGGATTTTGTGGTAGACCTCCCTCTGTCAGCCGGATTCCGAGTCATATGGGTGGTAGTGGACCGTTTTAGCAAGATGGCTCATTTCATTGCTCTTCCCCGACTGCCATCTGCCAAGGGATTGGTTGTTTTGTTTCTCCGCCATGTTTTCAGACTTCATGGGTTGCCCACTGATATTGTTTCTGATCGGGGTCCACAATTCATTGCACAATTCTGGAAGTCTTTTTGTGCCTCATTAAAGATGAAATTGTCTTTAACATCCGGCTACCATCCCCAATCCAACGGGCAGACCGAGCTAGTTAATCAATCATTAAAACAGTATTTGCGTTTGTACTCAGCCAAACTCCAGAATGATTGGTCCGAGTTTCTTCCTTTGGCGGAGTTTGCTTACAATAATTCTTGTCATTCCTCCACTAATGTGTCTCCATTCTTTTCAGTTTTTGGTTTTCACCCCAGAGCTAATTCTTTTTTTCTACATTCTTCTGTTTCCTCGCTAACCTTAACCTCTCATCTCAGAGTCATTTGGAAAAAAGTGCACCTTGCTCTCAGAAAAGCGGCATTTCGAGAGAAAAAATTTTCTGACAGGCTCCGACGTCCATGCACTTTTAAGGTGGGAGACAGGGTATGGTTGTCGACTCGTAACATTAGACTTCGACAAACCTCAGCTAGATTTGGCAGCCTCAGTTCTTCGGGGTCGGCTTTATTTTCTGGTGCACTGGAGAGGCTATGGTCCAGAGGAAAGGTATTGGGTCCTGGATAAGGATCTCCATGCCCCGAGGCTCAAGAGGGCATTTTTTCGGGTATTTCCTCGGAAACCTGGCTTTAGGGGTTCCTTGACCCCTCCTCAAGGGGGGGCACTGTTAGGCGCCGGGGTACGCTCGTCGGTGCGGCCCGGCGCCTAGCAACCAGGGTCGCCGTGCGCGTACATCCGCCGGCTCCCTGGCAACGCTAGACGCCGGACGCACGGAGCCGCACGGACCCTAGCAACAGGGACGCTACTGGCGGACCGCGTTCCCCGTTGCTGGGTCCATTTAAATTAGTAAGGGCACCTGTTTACTGGCCGTGCAGCAAGGCAGCTGCACGGCATTCATGCAATCAGCACTGGCAGCAGTTGATTGGAGGGCTTCAGTTTATATGCTCTTGCAGTGCCTCACACAGACGCCGGTAATAGCTTCCTGCATGCTGTATCTGTTTGCTGAGAGTGTTTCCAGTCCTGCTGTATCCGGTCGTTCCTGTCCTCAGTTGTCCTGCACTCGGAAGTCGTCATCTGTTCCTGGAGTCCTGACTGAGCACCGTTAAACATCCAGTGGTGTTCGTGAGTCGCGGCGTAGCCGTGTGTTGCGGCTTGGCCGCTTTATTACTTATTATTTATTATTTGTGTTTCGGAGCTTTTTGCGGAGGATTCCGCTCCCACAGATCCACTCTGGTATCCAGCGGTGCTGGGTAGGAGTAATGGACTAGTGGATTTTGGTTGTCCTTTTATCTGGCGGTTTTTCCGCGCATACTTCTAGTTTGGTTAGTTAGCTTGTTGCCCTTGGCCTGTTGTTAGTCAGAGGTCCTCTTGTCATCATCCTGCCTCGGATTTCCCTTTGTCTCTCACTAAGACCGGGGGGCACTGGAGTTGGGCAGACATAATCCGCCTTTCAAACGTGGCTGCCAGGGGCTCAAGAAACCATAGTCTCGCAAGGGATTTCCGATAGCACGGGTGAGACAATAGAGTTAGGGCGCCAGGGGCAACTAGTCTTTCCTGCTCCCGTAACCAGCATTCCCTTCCAGTACTCTGGCCATTGCCATAAGATCTCCTCCGGTCAGGAGTACTGGAATCATAACAGTTCCGTATTGAAAAGGATTTATTCTTTTCTGATGTCTGTGTTTCTGATAAAATCTTAGCATTTTATAGATACATAGATGATCTGTTGATCATATGGGGAGGTACAGCGGACGAGTTTACATCGCTTATGGATACCTACAATGCCAGTGACAGCCCAGTAAAGTTTACCTATACATTGGATGCTAATTGTGTTAATTTTCTTGATGTAGCTTTAATGTGAAGGCAGGCTATGCCCGGCGTTGTACACTAAACCGACAGACAGAAATAACTTGTAATTAGCCTCCAGTGCCCACCCAGAGCCCTTGAAGCATGCCCTCCCTTATTCGCAATTTTTGAGAGCATTACGTGTTTCCACCAATAGGGAGATGGGAGAAAGACAATTAGATTCCATGTTTGAGAAATTTTTAAAGAGAGGCTATGGAATTAATGATTTGATTAAGGCAAAAACTAAGGCCATGGCAGTATCCCCCGATTTACTATTGGTGTCTAAGAAAAAGGATAACTGTTCGAATCGTCACATGTGGAGTAATCGTTACACACATATGAGTTCTGTCATCAATAAAAAAGCGAAATCTTTATGGCCAATAGCTGAATCTGATAAAAACCTCCCGGCTCTCCAGCATAAATCATTAATGGTGTGTTATAAAAGAGGCAAGAATCTCAGGGATTACCTGGTACGTAATGATATATCAGGTATGAATAAACCCGCATATGGGAGTTTTTTGGGCAAACCTAGAAATGGTTGTTTCAGGTGCCCGAATTGCACCACTTGTGGTTTTTTACAGACGGGCCCGAGTTTTCATCATCCATTCACAGGTCGGAAATTTGACATTAGACACCGGCTCACATGTACTAGCCGGTTTGTTGTCTATGCCATCACATGTCCATGTGCGAAGGTGTATATAGGCAAAACTGAAGTTACTTTTCGTGAACGTATGGCACAACATCGTGCTGCCATACGTGCAGCTTTGAATTCTGGGGCGAGCGTACAACCTGTTGCACGCCATTTCGCTGAGGCGAAACATAATTTGTAGAGATGAGCGGGTTCGGTTTTACTCGGTTTTACTCGGTTCTCAAAATGGCATCTAATTGGCTCACGGATGTCACGTGTTTTGGATAGCCAATAAGATTCGGTTTTGAGAACCGAGTAAAACCGAGTAAAACCGAGTAAAACCGAATCCGCTCATCTCTAATAATTTGTCTACCTTGAGATATCGTATTATAGACCATGTGCCACCGCTTACTAGAGGGGGAGACAGGTCGTTAAAATTGTTACAACGTGAGTGTGAATGGATCATGCGTCTAGATACATTGGTTCCCCGTGGCTTAAACGAGATATTGGGCTTACAGGTCTTTATTTGAATGAGATTAGCAGTGTTCTTCATAATGTAGCATTTATAGCTTTTAGTGTAAGTCACAACATGAAATTTCTTGATATATTTGATTGCTCCTTTAATGTTGTTACTTCTATTGAGAATATGCTACTAAATTTTCTATAGCTAAAGATACTGAATAAGTAATAGTTTGATAATGCTGTCGCTTAGACGTAACTGTTTGTGGTTCTCATATACAGCCTGTTGTTTTTAATCATTGTTTGTCTTTTTAATTATATGTATGTATATCTATTTGTATTCATGCATTACACAGCTGTGATGATTTGTTAGGTTACTATGGTAACAGCCCTGCAACCTGAGCCGGTCTGTAGGGTGACCTGGATACGGAAGTGGGCGGAGCCTATATGCATGGTGGTGGGAGCACTTAAATACCGGTATGTGTAAATCACTTTTGTAATTGGCTTGATAAAAGCGCTGAACGGCGCTGAAACGTTGCCTTAAAACAGCCGACTTGTGTCATTTTTACTTGAACCTTTGAGTGCCGCCATTGGAGGGATATATATATATATATATATATATATATATATATCATACAGTATCTCCACTATGTGGAAAAGATAGCACTCTCCAGACTAAAGTATCAAAAAATCAAAAAAAGTTCACATTTATTGCAAAGTCTATCTCACAGTTTCCAGGAAGTGTCCAACGTTTCGGTCCACACCAGGACCTTTTTCAAGGTATACAGTGACAGAATCAACAGGTACAGCAGTGTTTTGGTTTTGGATTCGGTTCTGCGGCCGTGTTTTGGATTTGGACGCGTTTTGCCAAAACCTCCCTGAAATTTTTTTGTCGGATTTGGGTCTGTTTTGGATTCGGGTGTTTTTTTACAAAACCCCCTCAAAAACAGCTTAAATCACATAATTTGGGGGTCATTTTGATCCCACAGTATTATTAACCTCAATAACCATAATTTCCACTCATTTCCAGTCTATTCTGAACACCTCACAATATTATTTTTAGTCCTAAAATTTGCACCAAGGTCGCTGGATGGCTAAGCTAAGCGACCCAAGTGGCCCACACAAACACCTGGCCCATCTAGGAGTGGCACTGCAGTGTCAGACAGGATGGCACTTCAAAAAATAGTCCCCAAACAGCACATAATGCAAAGATAAATTAAAGGGAAAAAAAGTGCAAGATGGAATTGTCCTTGGGCCCTCCAACCCACACTTATGTTGTATAATCAGGATATGCACACTTTAACAAACCCATCATTTCAGCGACAGGGTCTGCCACACGACTGTGACTGATATGACTGTTTGGTTTGGCCCCCCACCAAAAAAGAAGCAATCAATCTCTCCTTGCACAAACTGGCTCTACAGAGGCAAGATGTCCACCTTCTCCTCATCGTCCGATTCCTCACCCCTTTCACTGTGTACATCCCCCACCTCCCAGAGTACTAATTCGTCCCCACTGGAATCCACCATCTCAGGTCCCTGTGTACTTTCTGGAGGCAATTGCTGGTGAATGTAATTGATTATAATTCATTTTGATGAACATCATCTTCTCCACATTGTTGCCTTATAGGTAATTGTCTGCACTTAGTCTAATATTAGGGCAATAGATGTTGTCTGAATCAAAATATAATTCATTATAAATAGGCGATGTTACCATAGTGGACAGTATAGTGGATATATATAGTAAGGAATAGATATGAAATAAGTTTGAATGTATGAGGTAATGTTTAGCTGATTTAAGAGATTAGGTTTGTATATGTGTTTATATAGATATACTGTATATTTGTGTTTTACTGCAAGATGGTACAACATAGTGTAGGGAACAGGTTTATTCTGCTCTAGTCATAAATAAGCTAAAGAGAGGTCACAGTAAGATCAAGAGTCATTGTAGAGAAAAGGTATTAGGCCATAAATGATAATAGGTATGTGACAGAGCTCTGTTGGTCATTGGAATTCACAGGTGTGCTTACAGTAGATCAGAATCTACTGGTTTGTCTATTGTCCAGTGAAGGTTAAAAGCTAGGGAGCATAAATTAACTACTATGAAAAGAGATCACATCCATTGATAAAACATTGTGTAACCGACCCCAGGAAAACTTGTCAATACAACAGAACTTTGGATGAAAAGACATTCCAGATTTTACAATACTATACTTGCTTAAGGCAGTGTGGACACCACACTTTTATGACACCATGCCTCCGTGAACAGGACACGACAGCCCAGTTCAATGTTTGTTTTATTACACCTTGGAATCTGACAAACCTATAATTACCTATTCCATTGGAAACTATGAGAATATGATAGTTTGAATTGGTAAAATATGAGATAAAAGGACCAGACTTGTAGTTAGGAGTTAGAAGGAAGAGGGAGAGGGAGAAGAAGAAGGAGAAGGAAGGAAGTCAGTCAGGAGGAGAAGTCATGGAGAACATGCAGAAGGAATGATTCTTGGGATGGCAATCTTTAACTTGCAAGTATAAATATGATAATAATTGAAACTGTTTGTGAAACTTATGTCATGTTGTTTTATGTTATGTAACGAAGGAAACATAGCATAGCTTAATATAATTATAATTAGTATATATATCACTACTGTGTATATCTTATTCTGTACGATTTGATCTGCCTGTAAATAAAGAATCATATAAAAAGAGCGGTAATATTCAAGCTTGAACTCTCTTTAAGGAATCTTAACTTCATAATTTCATGTCATATGTATATATAAGGACTGCATATATTTATCAGCCAATTAATTTGTAAGCCTGACATAATATATTTGCAGATATATATGATAACGCATATTAATTTAAATATATCCATATATTAATAACCATATATGTTATATTAAATATTAATATTCATAAATATGATTCCATAAATCAATATTGGCGACCACGAATTGGACTTGTTATTACTGAATCTGATTATCTGATTTATAATATTTATGAGGAGTAGCAAATGCTATAAGCTGGCTACCAAATCTGCAGAATCACGGTGGGGATGTATCTATGAAAATTTATTACCATTGTGTAATGTCAATTTTGTATTCTGTATAACCTAGGATAAATGTGTTAGTGCAATATACGTTATTCTAACTAACATAATATCTATTAGGAAGCAGCACCAATGGCTATAAGCCTGCTGGCAAAGTACAAGATCACAGTGGAATAGGTTACAAATGAGAATAAAGAATTTAAAGGCCTAGAATAGAAAATGTGCACAGTGGAAATAAGTATTTCCAAATAAATGTATAAATGTACCAGGTATTAGAGTTTAACCTTAAGACACCGGTCAATCTTAAGGAGAGGATACCTTCAGTACTAAAAACAAAGAATATATAAATTTAGCATTGTAATGTTAAATATGCAAAAAGTTGCAGCAGCATTAGGAAAAATGCGCAGAACTGCGGCTTCAGAAGCCAAACAGAAATGTAAAGAAGGATCAGGTTCACGTCTTCGTAAGGCGTGCCTGACCATTAATGCAAAAATGCATTCATTATTTAAGTCCCTTAAACAGAAAAATAAACAGAAAAAGTTTGGGGCAGAAGCAAAAAGCCTGGCAGATTGTAAGCAAACTGTCATGACCTCTCAGGAGGAGATAAAAGGAAGTACAAGGGAGAATATTGTAGATGTAGGTGAGACTCAGGACAGCATTGTCCATGTGCAGCACACAGAGTCTGCTATGGTCACACAGACCACCAGCAGAACAGCCTCTTTGGTAAATGAAGAAAGTAGCAATGTGCAGGATGTGTCTATCATCAGACAGCACATTAATGTAAAGGAGGTAGCAGCAATAGGAGATGTCCCCTATACTGTTTCTACTAAAGGGGAAGATTATTGTAACTCAGATTATGAGTATTCTGCTGAATACACTCTCAGAGTTCCCAATGTAAATGAAGAATTTGTTATGCCCTTAGGCAAAGGTGAATTGTCAGCAGATTTAAACACTGATAGCAGCAGTACAGTGCACACAGGGGTGGAGAAGTTCCCCATGGTGAAAACTCCCATGGCAACCAGAGTTGCAAACCTTGAAATGTATTCACCTGGAAACATGTTTAAAGGGGAAATCCATGAAATTAATTCAGGAATGCATGTTTACAAACAAAGTTCCCAAACTTTTGTAACCCCCACACAACACTCAGAGACATCTAGTGATGGTGCAAATGTTTGCATGCTCTCAGAGAGACCACATGCAGAGTGTCATTCTGCAAACCACACACCAATTAACAATGACAAAAAGTATCACCAGGATGAGAATGTTTTTATGCCATGGTGCCATAACCATTTTATTACAGGTGTGGAAAGACAGAAAGCCCTGGGACCTGCAATACATATTTGGCAAAGTCTAACAAGTTTCTCTCCCCACAAAAGTAGGTTTTTTCAGAAGCTCCAAGATTCTTCCAGACTAAGGAGCCATGCCAAGCAGCAAACGCTATGGTTGAAGACAGTCTGGGACCAGACTGCGTCACAAGGGAGTATGGTCACAAGTGAATACGGTAGTATCATTCCTTTACTTGTTAGATCCAATGTAGCCATTGTTTGCTTTGATGTTCAAACAGCCACAGTTTCCAAATTAAACCTGCATCATATCTGCAGCGACAATTGTGCTGTCATTGACACACAATGTGACAGGAAAGATTGGCACAGGCCAGAAACAATTGTTTGTTTGTTATTCAATCTTTAAAGACACATTTGTAAATTCTGTACCTGATAACATGCAGCAGATAGGACAGAATGCATAGCACGGTATGTTAAATCACTGTATAAATATCTGTGATATTCATTGTATGTCTTTTTGTTTGATTCATAGTAATCCTGGCAACCTGTATACAGGATGGTGCAAGACTCCAAAAAGACTCCAATTTACAAGGGAAAAGGTCTTCATTAACCCTTTCATCGCTGCTATCCAGCAAAATCTACATAGCATCCCTAAAGACTGATATATGGACAAATCCTCAAGGAGTTTTCCAGGTTCACAAGAAAGGGGAAGGTTTTCATTAACCCTTTCATCACAAGTAATCATTACTTGTCTTTCAAACTACATGTACACTCCCACAACAGTGTACAGCACATCTCATCACTGTGATTATACAGAACTGTCTCATCCCTTCATATACCTTAATCAAATATATGTAAACATTTGTCTGATATATATATATATATATATATATATATATAATTGTATTATATACCTTGTAAATATTTTATGTTTTTTTTAATATTACACAGTAGATACTACCTATGCTTCCTTCGTAAAAGCTTCAAAAGTAATTAAATATCTAATACAGGATGGTATACCACGTTTTAACAAATTGGGACAAGATTATTAAGTGGGATGAATAATTCTCTTAATAAAGACTGTAACAAGTCAAAGGGAATTATTTGTAGCGTAACAGGGTCAACTGTATATGCACATGGCTGCATATAAAATAATATTGGATGGAATTAGATATATTTAAAGCCATTCCTAAATGATATTTAATATCTGTTTGAAGCAAAATTATATTCATTTATTGTATTGATAGGATGTTACTATATACACATCAAAAGCATTTTAAATAATTATTAGTCAAAATATAGGTAGGATAGAAAACGCCTTTATATGGGTTAAACTGGTATAAGTTTATTTAAGATTGAGATGTATAAATAGGTTCAAGGTAGAATAAGGAGACTTAAGACTGCATGGTAATTTATTCAGTGAGGAAATACAGTAAACAGAGTAGGTGTACTACTCGCAGCCATTTGTGGTACTATTGCCCGAAGACAATTAAGACCTACTATTAACAAGCAAAGAAAGAAAGAAAGACTGGTTCATATATGACTGTTCTATTCAAAATCACAACCTGTTTTGTGCAAAGCAATATGGACACTGGTCACAACTGCGGTATTGGATAAACGCAAAGGAAACAGAACTGCTAAATACTGTATAAAGACCATTACCGAGGGTCATCACAAGTACTGAGTTGCAAACTCAAGATCATAGTACGCAAAATACACAGCCCTCTGCGTCAAACAGCGAAATGGCAAGCAAAGGAGCAGCTGCTATGAAGAATTCTACTTCAACTGCCTCCATAATGCAGACGCAAGGCGTCTCCAATTGCAAGCAAACCACGCAGATGACAGTCTTATCCCAGTAAATTGCTACAGCCAAGAACAGCAAAAATGTCCAAATGTACTGATCCAGATACAGAAAAAAGGTCTACAATTGGGCTATGGTATTCCAAATGTCTGTAGAAATTAGTTTTCCTCATGAATACTGAATAAAAACCTCAGTCTTGGTCTGCTTTAGTTAAAAAGTAGAATAAGGTTAGGTAAGCTAAGAATTTTTAGAGATTTTTAAAATCACAATGGTTATTATTATTACACTTATGGTATATATTAGGGTTACAACAAAAGTTATGTTTTGAAGAAATATTTTGAAATGTATTTGGAAGCAATTACGCTAGTTTAATGTGTGGCCAATCAAAATAATTTCTCATGGCCACAAGGGGGCGACTGTTGCCTTATAGGTAATTGTCTGCACTTAGTCTAATATTAGGGCAATAGATGTTGTCTGAATCAAAATATAATTCATTATAAATAGGCGATGTTACCATAGTGGACAGTATAGTGGATATATATAGTAAGGAATAGATATGAAATAAGTTTGAATGTATGAGGTAATGTTTAGCTGATTTAAGAGATTAGGTTTGTATATGTGTTTATATAGATATACTGTATATTTGTGTTTTACTGCAAGATGGTACAACATAGTGTAGGGAACAGGTTTATTCTGCTCTAGCCATAAATAAGCTAAAGAGAGGTCACAGTAAGATCAAGAGTCATTGTAGAGAAAAGGTATTAGGCCATAAATGATAATAGGTATGTGACAGAGCTCTGTTGGTCATTGGAATTCACAGGTGTGCTTACAGTAGATCAGAATCTACTGGTTTGTCTATTGTCCAGTGAAGGTTAAAAGCTAGGGAGCATAAATTAACTACTATGAAAAGAGATCACATCCATTGATAAAACATTGTGTAACCGACCCCAGGAAAACTTGTCAATACAACAGAACTTTGGATGAAAAGACATTCCAGATTTTACAATACTATACTTGCTTAAGGCAGTGTGGACACCACACTTTTATGACACCATGCCTCCGTGAACAGGACACGACAGCCCAGTTCAATGTTTGTTTTATTACACCTTGGAATCTGACAAACCTATAATTACCTATTCCATTGGAAACTATGAGAATATGATAGTTTGAATTGGTAAAATATGAGATAAAAGGACCAGACTTGTAGTTAGGAGTTAGAAGGAAGAGGGAGAGGGAGAAGAAGAAGGAGAAGGAAGGAAGTCAGTCAGGAGGAGAAGTCATGGAGAACATGCAGAAGGAATGATTCTTGGGATGGCAATCTTTAACTTGCAAGTATAAATATGATAATAATTGAAACTGTTTGTGAAACTTATGTCATGTTGTTTTATGTTATGTAACGAAGGAAACATAGCATAGCTTAATATAATTATAATTAGTATATATATCACTACTGTGTATATCTTATTCTGTACGATTTGATCTGCCTGTAAATAAAGAATCATATAAAAAGAGCGGTAATATTCAAGCTTGAACTCTCTTTAAGGAATCTTAACTTCATAATTTCATGTCATATGTATATATAAGGACTGCATATATTTATCAGCCAATTAATTTGTAAGCCTGACATAATATATTTGCAGATATATATGATAACGCATATTAATTTAAATATATCCATATATTAATAACCATATATGTTATATTAAATATTAATATTCATAAATATGATTCCATAAATCAATAACATTTTCTGGAAGTAACCTCATACGCCGATTGCTGACAAGGTGAGCGGCTGCACTAAACACTCTTTCTGAGTACACACTGGAGGGGGGGTAACTTAGGTAAAATAAAGCCAGTTTGTGCAAGGGCCTCCAAATTGCCTCTTTTCCTGCCAGTATACGTACGGACTGTCTGACGTGCCTACTTTGATGCGGTCACTCATATAATCCTCCACCATTCTTTCAATGGTGACAGAATCATATGCAGTGACAGTAGACGACATGTCAGTAATCGTTGGCAGGTCCTTCAGTCCGGACCAGATGTCAGCACTCGCTCCAGACTGCCCTGCATCACTGCCAGCGGATGGGCTCTCGAATTCTTAGCCTTTTCCTCGCAGCCCAAGTTGCGAGAGAATGTGAAGGAGGAGCTGTTGACGGGTCACGTTCCACTTGACTTGACAAGTGTCTCACCAGTAGGTCTTTGCACCTCTGCAGACTTGTGTCTGCCGGAAAGAGAGATCCAATGTAGGCTTTAAACCTAGGATCGAGCACTGTGGCCAAAATGTAGTGCTCTGATTTCAACAGATTGACCACCCATGAATCCTGGTTAAGCGAATGAAGGGCTTCATCCGCAGCGGAATCACTGTGTTTTAGCTCCTCCTTAAATCTCTCCAGCTTCTTCTGCAAAAGCCTGTTGAGGGGAATGACCTGACTCAGGCTGGCAGTGTCTGAACTGACTTCACGTGTGGCAAGTTCAAAGGGTTGCAGAACCTTGCACAATGTTGAAATCATTCTCCACTGTGCTAGAGTCAGGTTCATTCCCCCTTCTTTGCCTATATCGTAGGCAGATGTATAGGCTTGCATGGCCTTTTTCTGCTCCTCCATCCTCTGAAGCATATAGAGGGTTGAATTCCACCTCGTTACCACCTCTTGCTTCAGATGATGGCAGGGCAGGTTCAGGACTGTTTGCTGGTGCTCCAGTCTTCGGCACGTGGTGGCTGAATGCCGAAAGTGGCCCGCAATTCTTCGGGCCACCGATAGCATCTCTTGCACGCCCCTGTCGTTTTTTAAATAATTCTGCACCACCAAATTCAATGTATGTGCAAAACATGGGACGTGCTGGAATTTGCCCACATGTAATGCATGCACAATATTGGTGGTGTTGTCCGATGTCACAAATCCCCAGGAGAGTCCAATTGGGGTAAGCCATTCTGCGATGATGGTTCTCAGTTTCCGTAAGAGGTTGTCAGCTGTGTGCCTCTTATGGAAAGCGGTGATACAAAGCGTAGCCTGCCTAGGAATGAGTTGGCATTTGCGAGATGCTGCTACTGGTGCCTCTGCTGCTGTTCTTGCTGTGGGAGACAATACATCTACCCAGTGGGCTGTCACAGTCATATAGTCCTGAGTCTGCCCTGCTCCACTTATCCACATGTCGATGGTTAAGTGGACATTGGGTACAACTGCATTTTTTAGGACACTGGTGACTCTTTTTCTGAGGTCTGTGTACATTCTCGGTATCGCCTGCCTAGAGAAGTGGAACCTAGATGATATTTGGTACCGGGGACACACTAACTCAAGAAATTGTCTAATTCCCTGTGAATTAATGGTGGATACCAGACACACGTTTAACACCACCCAGGCTGCCAAGGCCTGAGTTATCTGCTTTGCAGCAGGATGACTGCTGTGATATTTCATCTTCCTCGCAAAGGACTGTTGGACAGTCAATTGCTTACTGGAAGTAGTACAAGTGGTCTTCCGACTTCACCTCTGGGATGACGATAGACTCCCAGCAGCAACAACAGCAGCGCCAGCAGCAGTATGCGTTGCACTCAAGGATGCATTGGAGGAATCCCAGGCAGGAGTGGACTCGTCAGACTTGCCAGTGACATGGCCTGCAGGACTATTGGCTTTCCTGTCTGAGGAGGAAATTGACACTGAGGGAGTTGGTGGTATGGTTTGCAAGAGCTTGGTTACAAGAGGAAGGGATTTAGTTGACAGTGGACTGCTTCCGCTGTCACCCAAAGTTTTTGAACTTGTCAATGACTTCTGATGAATGCGCTCCAGGTGACGTATAAGGGAGGATGTTCCGAGGTGGTTAACATCCTTACCCCTACTTATTGCAGCTTGACAAAGGCAACACACGGCTTGACACCTGTTGTCCGCATTTCTGTTAAAATAATTCCATACCGAAGAGGTGATTTTTTTTTTGTCATTTGACCAGGCATGTCAATGGCCATATTCCTCCCATGGACAACAGGTGTCTTCCCGGGTGCCTGACTTAAACAAACCACCTCACCATCAGAATCCTCCTTGTCAATTTCTTCCTCAGCGCCAGCAACACCCATATCCTCATCCTGGTATACTTCAACAGTGACATCTTCAATTTGACTATCAGGAACTGGACTTCAGGTGCTCCTTCCAGCACTTGCAGTGGGAGTGCAAATGGTGGAAGGCGCCACCTCTTCCCATCCAGTGTTGGGAAGTTAAGGCATCGCAACCGACACAATTGGACTCTTCTTGAGGATTTGTGATTTAGAAGAACGTACAGTTCTTTGCTGTGCTTTTGCCTGCTTAAGTCTTTTCATTTTTCTAGCGGGAGGAAGAGTGCTTCCATCCTCATGTGAAGCTGAACCAATAGCCATGAACATAGGAAAGGGCCTCAGCCATTCCTTGCCACTCCGTGTCGTAAATGGCATATTGGCAAGTTTACGCTTCTCATCGGATGCTTTTCATTTTGATTTTTGGGTCATTTTACTGAACTTTTTTTATTTTTTTATTTTACATGCTCTACTATGACATTGGGCATCGGCCTTGGCAGACGACGTTGATGGCATTTCATCATCTCGGTCATGACTAGTGGCAGCAGTTTCAGCACGAGGTGGAAGTGGATCTTGATCTTTCCCTATTTTACCCTCCACATTTTTGTTCTCCATTTTTTAATGTGTGGAATTATATGCCAGTAATATATATCAATAGCAATGGCCTACTGTACCGTACTGCTATATATATATATATTGGTGGTCAGCAAAATTCTGCACTGTCCTCCTACTATATACTACAATGCAGCACAGATATGGAGCGTTTTTCAGACAGAGAACGTAGATATTTTCAGCACACTGAGCACAGATATTTGCAAGCACACTGAACACAGATATTTGCAGCACACTGAACACAGAAATTGAGAAAACGCAGCCACGTCCTCTCGCTATCATCTCCAAAGCACGAGTGAAAATGGCGGCGATGCGCGGCTCCTTATATACAATACGAATCTCGCGAGATTACTGTACCGTACTGCTATATATATACTGGTGGTCAGCAAAATTCTGCACTGTCCTCCTACTATATACTGCGCACAACTACAATGCAGCACAGGTATGGATGGATAGTATACTTGATGACACAGAGGTAGAGCAGTGGACTACTGTACCGTACTGCTATATATATACTGGTGGTCAGCAAAATCCTGCACTGTCCTCCTACTATATACTGTGCACAACTAAAATGCAGCACAGGTATGGATGGATAGTATACTTGACGACACAGAGGTAGAGCAGTGGACTACTGTACCGTACTGCTATCTATATATATATATATATATATATATATATATATACACTGGTGGTCAGCAAAATTCTGCACTGTCCTCCTACTATATACTGCGCACAACTAAAATGCAGCACAGGTATGGATGGATAGTATACTTGACGACACAGAGGTAGAGCAGCAGACTACTGTACCGTACTGCTATATATATACTGGTGGTCATCAAAATTCTGCACTGTCCTCCTACTATATACTGCGCACAACTAAAATGCAGCACAGGTATGGATGGATAGTATACTTGACGACACAGAGGTAGAGCAGTGGACTACTGTACTGTACTGCTATACATATCTACTGGTGGTCATCAAAATTCTGCACTGTCCTCCTACTATATACTGCGCACAACTAAAATGCAGCACAGGTTTGGATGGATAGTATACTTGACGACACAGAGGTAGAGCAGTGGACTACTGTACCGTACTGCTATATATATACTGGTGGTCAGCTAAATTCTGCACTGTCCTCCTACTATATACTACAATGCAGCACAGATTTGGAGCGTTTTTCAGGCAGAGAACGTAGATATTTTCCGCACAATGAGCACAGATATTTGCAGCACACTGAGCACAGATATTTGCAGCACACTGAACACAGAAACTGAAAGAACATAGCCACGTCCTCTCGCTATCATCTTCAAAGCACGAGTGAAAATGGCGGCGACACGCGGCTCTTTATATAGAATACGAATCTCGCGAGATTCCGACAGTGGAATGATGACGTTCGGGCGCGCTCGGGTTAACCGAGCAAGGCGGGAAGATCCGAGTCTGCCTCGGAACTGTGTAAAATGGGTGAAGTTCGGGGGGGTTCGGATCCCGAGGAACCGAACCCGCTCATCACTAATAAATATATATATATATATATATATATACATACATACACACACACGCGTACTTAAAGTGGGAATATAGATGAAGCAGCCATGTGTCTCAAGAGGGACTCTTGTACGCAGTATATTCATTTTCTAGATGGGGGGAAATAATCTGCTCACTCATATTTCTCTTAATATAATTAATTAGTTTTACAGCTGAAACAAAAACATCTTTCAGAATCAGAACATCTTTGATCTAGAAATTGATGACACGTTTCGGAAACGCACTCACCGTCTCCTTCATCGGTTTCAAGTTGTTCTGTAGAGTAATCACTTGACAGCGCACTGTACAAGGAAACAGATATTAGTGGTAACAGAATAAAGTAAATGGAACACAAAGAACATATACAGTATGTGTGACTGAGAGGCCTAAACAAAAGTCCCTATGAAGGATCTATGAAAATACTGTAGGTACAAAATGAGAACGGCAGCTTGGCTCGGTCACAGCGTTTTCCTGCACTTTCCCACCTGTGCTACAGAACTGGATGGGCTGCTATGGTAACGCCACTTATTTTCTCTCTTTGCATCATTTTTCATACATGTCTTCACATGCATGTTTGCAATACTTATAGCACGCTCTGAATTAATTATTGCTATTACATATAGGAACAAATGAATAGTAACGAGCAGAGAAAACACAATGAGTTAGCAATTGTGGTGCACATGGAACCACTGATTAATTTATTTCTGCTTCATTTACAAGGCATTTCATGTATTTATCAGAACCTTATGTTGTAGCAAAATATTGAAGAACAATTGACATTCTGATGCCATTGTGGGGTGGGGATGGAATAGTGACAGGTTCCATTCTTTAGGGGGAGGAAAGAGGCCAGGATCTCCATGGCTGCACGCAGCTTTCCTGTTCCTGGCCTCGGTAACGGGTGGCTTGCGTGTCCCCATGGTAAGCGTCCTGATGGTGAGCTAGTGGTCCTAAGATGCACGCTGTAGCACCAAGAGGGTGGAGGGGAGGTGGGGGGAGGGGAGAGCGTATTAATTACCCGGGCCCAGGTCCGATGGAGGGGCCCAGGTCTCCCCCCCCCCCCTCACAATTAGCCGACTGTGAAGTTCTCTTGTGCTATCGGTAATATTAGTTATTGCAAAACACAATTCAGTTCTTCTATTATAGGGATATTGGGGGTCATTCCGAGTTGTTCGCTCGTTGCCGATTTTCGCTACGGAGCGATTGAGGCAAAAATGCGCATGTGCTAAGTATTTTTGCTCAAAACTTAGTAGATTTACTCACGCCCGAACGAAGATTTTTCATCGTTGAAGTGATCGTAGTGTGATTGACAGGAAGTGGGTGTTTCTGGGCGGAAACTGGTCATTTTCTGGGAGTGTGCGGAAAAACGCAGGCGTGCCAGGGAAAAACGCGGGAGTGTCTGAAGCAACGGGGGAGTGGTTGGCCGGACGCTGGGCGTGTGTGTGACGTCAAACCAGGTACAAAACGGCCTGAGCTGATCGCTATTTGTGAGTAGGTCTGGAGCTACTCAGAAACTGCTAAGAAACTTATTTTCGCTATTTTGCGAATCTTTCGTTCGCTATTCTGCTAAACTAAGATTCACTCCCAGAGGGCGGTGGCTTAGCGTGTGCAATGCTGCTAAAAGCAGCTAAAGAGCGAACAACTCGGAATGAGGGCCATTGTTGTTTTCACCACAATAAACTGTAATAGGGCTATGACGATCTTATGTGATTAATTCCACAGCCAGCACATATAATTAGGATGTATTGTGTCATTTTCGTTTGTTACTACAATACTCATATACAGTATCTTCATATTTTATATCAGCCCTTCTTTGTTACTCAGGCTGTCGATTGGTGTTTGTCTGTAAATAAGTACCTGAATGCTGTTTATAAATTATAAAGTCGGTCATTTCAATTTTATTACTTGTAGTCAGGGGCGTCGGAATGGGGGGGGGGGGGCAGTTCTCTCCCCGAAAAACAGGAGAGAGGCACCATCCATCGCCCCGGACCCACACGCCAGCGAAGCCGCCACCAGCATCTTCAGTGCTGCCCATGCTGTATTAGCAGCGGTGCGTCCAGCACTGCTACTATTACTTTCCACAACGGGCAGCACTGAATCTGCCTTCCCTGTGTGTGTGTCCAGCGCCGGGCCGGCGCATACGCGGGCTATGTCGCCGCGTAGAGCACCGGTCAGTGGAGGGCACCGCTGCTGCCATATTCACACACTGACTGTACAGCGCGTGCCCGCCCTCCACATCACAGCGAGCAGTTACATGGTGATTGTCCTCCTCCGCCCAGCCCTCCAGGCCGCCCGCCTGCCCGACGGATCCCAGTGACTCCATGTGGCTCCATGGTGACTGTCCTCCTCTGCCCGGCCCTCCACACCTGTGGCTTGCACAATATGAAGGTTAGAGGGGTCAGATGGAAGGGAACATGGAGATGACATCTTGTGGGACACAAATGCAAATAGCTGCAGGAGGGACAGGGGGCAGGGAGCTGTTACCATGTCAGAGAGGTCTCTTTCTCTCTCTCTCTCACCCCCCCTTCACACACACACTCTCTCCTTTATCTCCTCTCTCCCTCCCTCTCTCTCCCTCCCTCTCTCCTATTCCTCCTTTCTCTCTCTCCCTCTCTATCTCCTATTTCTTCTCTAGCTCTCCCTCCCCCTCCTTTCTCTACCTCCCCCCTCTACCCCTCCTATTTCTCATTTCTATCTCCCCCCTCCTTTTTCTCTCTCCCCCCCTTTCTCTCTCTCTCCCCCCTTTCTCTGTGTGTGTCTCTCTCTCTCTCTCTCCTTTCTCTCTCTCTCTCTCTATCCCGCCTTTCTCTCTCCTTTCTCTCTCTCTCGCTCTCTCCTTTCTCTCTCTTTCTCTCCCTCTGCTTTCTCTCTCCATCCTCTCCCCCCTCTCTCTCCCCCTCTCTCTCTCTCTCTCTATCCCTCCTTTCTTTCTCCTTTATCTCTCTCTTTCTCTATCTCTCCTTTCTTTCTCTCTCCATTCTCTCTCTTCATCCCCCCTCTCTCTCTCTCTCCTATCTCTCTCTCTTTCTCTCCCCCTTCTATCTCTCTCTCTCTCTAATTTCTTTCTCTCCTCTCTCTCTCCCTCCTTTCTCCCTCCCTCTCTCTCCCTCCCCTATTTTCCTTTCTCTCTCTCTCCCTCCTTTCTCTCTTTTCCTCCTTTCTCTCTCTCTCTCTTTTCCTCCTCTCTCTCTCTCTCTCTCTCTCTCTCTCTCTCCCTTCTGTCTTTACCCCCGGTGTTCCTATCAATAGTTATGCCATTTATAAATAACTAATGGGCTCTACCTGGCATATATATATATATATATATATATATGGGGCTCTACCAGGTGTAATGTGTACAAGCGGCTCTACCAGGCGTAATGTGTATAATGGGCTCTACTTGGCATAATTTGTGTAATGGGCTCTACCTGGCATAATGCGTATAAGGGGCTCTACCAGGTGTAATGTGTACAAGGGGCCACTCACTCCCAGCTGCTCCATAGTGCAAGGTGCAAGTTACCCATCTATGGTGGCCAGAAGCTATGGGCGCCAAATAGAGATTTATCTTGCCCCCCCAACCAAAAAACGTTCTGACGCCCCTGCTTGTGGTTATATATAGAATCTCTCTCTCTCAACACATAATCAGCTTTTATAAATTAGGCTGTTTTATTATGTTTTCATATGTAACTTAGTTGGAATATAGGGGGTCATTCCGAGTTGTTTGCTAGTTGCCGATTTTCGCAATGCAGCGAATAGGTGGAAAATGCACATGCGCATGGTACGCACAGCGCATGCGCTTAGTAATTTAACTAAGAACTCAGTAGATATACACAAGCTCGAGAGAAGTTTTTTCAACTCTCGAGTGATCGTAGTGTGATTGACAGGAAGTGGGTGTTTCTGGGCGGCAACTCAGCATTTTCACTGCATTTGCTAAAAAACGCAGGCGTGCCAGGGAAAAATGCAGGAGTGGCTGGAGAAACGGGGGAGTGGCTGGCCGAACGCAGGGCATGTTTGTGACATCAAACCAGGAACGAAACTGACTGAACTGATCGCAATCTGTGAGTAGGTCCGGAGCTACTCAGAAACTGCTAAGAATTATGTAGTAGCAAATCTGCTAATCTTTTGTTCGCTATTCTGCTAAGCTAAGATACACTCCCAGAGGGCTGCGGCCTAGCGTGTGCAATGCTGATAAAATCAGCTAGCGAGCGAACAACTCGGAATGAGAGCCATAGTGCGACAAAATAATTAGAATTCCCTAGTTGTGGTTGGGTTATTCTGTGATGCGGTTTCTTGGTAAATACCTCTTGCGGCAAGTTGTCATGGCTTATGGGGCTTCTCGGTCCTCCTGGCTCTGTTCGGGATCAGTATCTCTGTAATCGATACTGATCCCAAACAGAGCCACACAAGCAGGGCCAGCCCAAGCTTATTTTTTTTAGTAAGCGAAAATCTATTTTGGCACTTCTTATGGGATAAAAGGGGTGTGGTCTTACATGAAAGGGGTGTGGGTACACAATTGTACTCCCCGTGGAACAGGGTGATATTAGGTGACAGGGAGATAATAGGTTACTGGTGAGGCAGGGGTGACAGGGAGATAGTGGGTGACTGATGTTCACAGTGACAGATACACATGTCACCACAGCGCCAGATATATCCCCAGTGCAGATACACATGTCACCACAGCGCCAGATATACCCCCAGTGCAGATACACATGTCACCACAGTGCCAGATATATCCCCAGTGCAGATACACATGTCACCACAGTGCCAGATATATCTCCAGTGCAGATACACATGTCACCACAGCGCCAGATATACCCCCAGTGCAGATACACGTCACCACAGTGCCAGATATATCCCCAGTGCAGATACACATGTCACCACAGCGCCAGATATATCCCCAGTGCAGATAAACCTGTCACCACAGCGCCAGATATACCCCCAGTGCAGATACACATGTCACCACAGCGCCAGATATACCCCCAGTGTAGATACGCATGCCCCCATAATGCCAGATATGCCCCCAGTGCAGATACACATTTCCCCACAGTGCCAGATATGCCCCCAGTGCAGAAACACATGTACCCACAGTGCCATATATGCCCCCAGTGCAGATACACATGTCACCACAGTGCCAGATATGCCCCCAGTGCAGATACACATGCCCCACAGTGCCAGCTATGCCCCCAGTGCAGATACACATGTCACCACAGTGCCAGATATGCCCCCAGTGCAGATACACATGTCACCACAGTGCCAGCTATGCCCCCAGTGCAGATACACATGTCACCACAGTGCCAGATATATCCCCAGTGCAGATGCACATTTCCCCACAGTGCCAGATATGCCCCCAGTGTAGATACACATGTCACCACAGTGCCAGATATACCCCCAGTACAGATACACATGTCACCACAGTGCCAGATATATCCCCAGTGCAGATACACATGTCCCCCACAGTGCCAGATATGCCACCAGTGCAGATACACTTGTCACCACAGTGCCAGATATACCCCCAGTGCAGATACACATTTCACCACAGTGCCAGATATGTCCCCAGTGCAGATGCACATTTCCCCACAGTGCCAGATATGCCCCCAGTGCAGATACACATGTCACCACAGTGCCAGATATATCCCCAGTGCAGATACACATGTCACCACAGTGCCAGATATACCCCCAGTGCAGATACACATGTCACCACAGTGCCAGATATACCCCCAGTGCAGATACACATGTCACAACAGTGCCAGATATGCCCCCAGTGTAGATACACATGTACCCACACAGTGCCAGATATGCCCCCAGTGCTGATACACATGTCCCCCACAGTGCCAGATATGCCCCCAGTGCTGATACACATGTCCCCCACAGTGCCAGATATGCCCCCAGTGCAGATACACATGTCCCCACAGTGCCAGATATGCCCCCAGTGCTGATACACATGTCCCACAGTGCCAGATATGTCCCCAATGCTAATACACATGTCCCCACAGTGCCAGATATGCCCCCAGTGCTGATACACATGTCCCACAGTGCCAGATATGCCCCCAGTGCTGATACACATGTCCCACAGTGCCAGATATGTCCCCAATGATGATACACATGTCCCCACAGTGCCTCTCCACCCCTCAAAAAAAAAGTGCTGCTCACCTGTTGCTGTGAGGGGAGGAGAGCGCCTCTCCTACCCCTCAGTCTCCAGCAGCGGTGTCTATCTTTAATTCGCTGCTGGCCCATGAGACAATCAGAGCTTGCAGTCCGGCAGCCAATTAGGAGCCTCCGCGAGCTCTGATTGGCTCATGGGCCGACGCCGAATTTAAGATAGTCACTGCTGCCGGAGACATCTGTGTGCGCCGGGCAGCGGTGGCCGGGAGCGTATCGAGCCGCTTGCTAGCCACCGCTGCTGTAGAGCGCCCTCTACTGCCTGGCGCTCAATGCGGCTGCCTAGCCCGCGTATACATCGGGCCGGCCCTGCAGACAAGTGCACTCAGCGGACTGCTCGTAAGCTCCACCGGCGGACACGCAGCAAACCTGACCGATTTCTGCAGCCAGGAGGACCGAGAATCCCCATAAACCATGACAACTTGCCGCAAGAGGTATTTACCAGCACCCACCTGCACACAAGCCACTCCAACATCCATTCACTGGCTTCATGTATTTTCAGTGAACATCTACTATCCGGCATGAGGGTCTGACATTGCAGAAAAAAAGCACACTGACCACTTAATAGGCTTTGGGGCAACAAACTACAACCAGAAAACTTACAAATAACGTAACTATTACACAAAGTGACGGAGTGGGTAAGAAGCAAACAGCGCATCACCCTCACATATTTACCTTTATGAGTTTGAACTGATGTTTATTCTGATCCACCTCAAGTGATTACACGTAATTGACTTTAATTACTGTGCACTAGAAGTAAAGCTTTAGAGTAAGGAAAACTTTGTGATTTCAATAACAGTCATCCAGACCTCCAAAGTATCTTTTTTACTGCAATGTGCAATTTACTTTATCTTTCTATATATGTGTGTTATTTGTTTTTGTTTGTGGATCAGTTTGTCTATTGGTACTAGGAACATTCCCCGCAAATAGCAATTATATCCAAGAATTCCTTTTTTAAGACCAGTAACAGTGTCAGACTGGGGCAAGAAGGGCCCACCGGGGGAATGTTGCTGTAGGGGCCCATGCTTAAAGGTGTAGCCAGGTTCCAGTGGGGGTGTGGCCAGGCCCCATAGAGGTTTGGCTACCCATTACATGTTCTGTGCCCCTTGGTAAGTATATAATAAACCAAATTATTGTGAAGTATAATGTAACAAATGTATTATGCATAAATCCAGTGCACTAGGTTAGAGTCTGGAACTTGATTCCTAGAGGAGGAGGAGGGCCCACAGGCTGTAGTGCCCACCGGTGGTTTCCCCTGTGGGCCAGTCCGACCCTGACCAGTAATAATAACAACAACAGTCTGGTCTAGGCTCACATCATTTACTTGCCTTAGAGTAGACCTTAGAAATTTTACAATGCCCCGTCATTTTAAGCTGTTGTGTGATTGTGTACAATAAATACACCCTCTTTTAAAACAAGTATTGTGTGTTTATCCACGGTAGCGCCAAGAGTACACCACCCTTTTATGTATGTGTATTAACTGTGTGATAGGTAGTGATTCCACCACTCCAAGCAGCAACCTAGGGTTAAAAATCCTTATTTTTCTCACCAAGCGCAGTACCCTAACCCCCCTTTTTATGGGGATCATTGTGCCTTATATACCGTATATAATACAGGAAAATGGCACTGATGATCCCATTTGAATGTACTGTATGTATCTCTAATTTCCTTATTTTCCCCAAAGAATGTAACAGCTGCATAATGGGAATAAGGTGTAATCAGGGAGATTGCTACTATTTCAGGGAGTCTCCTGCAGAATGAGGGAGGGTAGGTAACTATGACATAATCACATCAGTTACACTACCCACACTCTTATGAGAAGAGCAGCAAAACACTGAAGAAATTTAAGTTTGCAGTAATGTTTTGTGAATGTTCAACATTCCAGCTGTTATAGAACTACTCATCCCAGCATGCCCTTCCAGACTTTTAGCATGCCCTAACAGCAATACTGTGGTAGTGCACGCTGGGATGTGTAGTTCTACATTAAACATTATGGCAGGGCAACAGGAACATTTCAGAGCACCCAGAGAAGATGTACACAGGCTGCTGTACAGTTATTCCTGCGGTGCACAGAATTAATGACCTGCATTGTAGTGAATGTCATCTGCCCCAAACTCACCATTAGACTGTACAGCTTTTGGGTAGTTTGCAGTTACCTCATTATGCAAGGAACACAGGACACAGGAATGGCAATACTACTGCTCACATCTGGATGTGATGGGCAGAACATGGCATAGCAGTGCAGCATACTCTATAAGAGGTGGGCAGCCTAGTCTATGCAGCCATGGAGTTACATGTCACAGGCCAGGGCAGCATGCTAGGAGTTGTCAGCCTAGTCTATGCAGCCATGGAGTTACATGTCACAGGCCAGGGCAGCATGCTAGGAGTTGTAGTTAAACAAAAGCTGGACGGCCACAGGCTGCTGTGTATGAATCATGTTCATCAGTTAACAGACTAAAGATCTCACTTACGGCTTTGATACAGCTCCAGCAATGAGGCACAGGAGGGACAAGTTCAGAAGCAGCATCCTCAGGTCCATGTCAGCAGGTAGACCCAGCTCTCACCTCCTGCATCTCATTGTGATGGTTATATGCACCTGAGAGAGGGGAGGGAACGTCATTGGTAGTCAGAGTGCCAAAGCCCAAATAACTGCTCTGCATATTTCAAAGTATTGTGTCCAGCACATCACGTCCCTGTAATTATCATCAGGAAGAGCACATCAACACACAAGGGCAATTGTAAATAGATACAGTACATGATGAAAGAATATTATTAGGATGCAGAGGATTACTTATACCCATATTAAAGGGATAGACCGGAATAGTTACTGTACGTACATTTTCAGAGCTGCCACTATAGAAAATGGATTGAGAATATCCCCTACTCTCAATTTGTGAGACTGAGGCGCAATTGTACAAAACTGGATAAATTTGAGGAACAATCTAATATTTACAGTGAAAGATTTAGTGAGAAGAAATATCCAGAACCGCTGATAAAAAAATGTTATGAGAAAGCATTAAATAGAGATAGGAAGGAGTTAATGGTATGTAAAGAAAAAGATACTTGTTACCGTTTGTGACTAGATTCAACAACAGGGGAAGAGACATCAAGAAGATACTCAGTAAGCATTGGGACATTTTATGTCTCGATCCATTATTAAAAGACGTCATCCGACAGCACCATAGGATTATCTATAGAAAATCTTGTTCCTTAAAAGATCGGTTAGCTCCCAGTAACCTGACACCCATTAGGGATCATGTTGGTGAGAATAAAATCGAAGGGTTTTTTTTGCTTGCAAGAAGAGTAAAGTGTGTCAATTTGTGCATAAAGATAATACATATTTTTTTTGATTCTTGTAAGAAAAAATCCTGGAAAGTTAAAGGTAAATTGAGCTGCCTGAGCACTCATGTGTTATGGTCTGTGTACTGGGAACCCAGGGGATCGGCTGGAAGCAGAAGTGTTCCGAGTACAGATGTGTGAAGCTGCGACTGAACTGGGGCATGCAGCTACACCTGATGAAAATCAATGACTCCGTTGTCCTTCCCTGTGGTCGATTAATGCCTGTAGGACTATGGTTTCTTGTGTCCACGGCAGCCGCGGTTGAAAGGGGCGGATTAGGTCTGCCCAGACTCCGATGCTCCCCGGTTTTAATTGATGACAAGGCGTTAACCGATACAAGAGAGAACAAGGAGAAAACTAACTAAAGCGGATATGACGAAAATGGAGAAGGATACTAACAAAATAACAAAGTAGTGATGTGCGGCGCAGCCGCCAGAACAACAACAAATAAGCTAATGCAGCCTGCCAAATACGACCCAGTCGTAATAAAGTGAGGGCAGCAATGCAGGAATCCCCACACAAATAACAACCAAAAACAAATAAAGAAAGTACGGCTTCAGCCAACAAGTGCGGCAGCGCCACTACTCACGACACAACGAAAGGTGTGCGTAGGGAACGACCTGTCAAAGTCAGAAAAATATCTCTACGCACACTACCATATTTGCACCTCACACGGGTCCGTGCTGCGCATGCGTGCGCTCTCCCGTGCATGCGCATACCCGCTGTTACATGCACCCGCAGGGGCACGGTATGCGTATTTACAGTAGAGTGTATGTGTTCGTAGCGTGCGACTCAATCGTTACATATTTTCACTATATAATGTATTTTGTAGATCATGGTCCCTTTGATAGATTCTGAAAGTTTAGTTAATATAGCATGTTCCTGGACGGAGAGATCCCTCTTTGTATTGTACGAAGGGTCTAACAGGGGTCATACAGTGGTGTTTAGTATCCATCGGAAGGGTATTTAATTAGCAATATTCCGGTGTTGGTTTGGAGCGGATTAATCGCTCGTGCGAATAGTTATGGACATAAGAAGTTTATGTCCATTTACTATTATTTGCACTTACTTAGCCATGCGGCGGGAAACCTAGTTACCCACCCACCTGAGCAGTTGGAAGTAGCCACAGCCCACCTGTATGAATCAACCTATGACCTTTTGTTATAATGCGAAGCCGAATTCCTGTGTCCAATGAACAATGAGATTGTAGGGACCATTGAATTGTATTGTGTGTGGGGCATAAATAGACAAGCCGACCATATCCAGCACACTCTCTTCCACGGTTCTCATTGCTGATAATCGGGAGCTGGATATCGAGGCGCTTGCGATCGTTTACCCTAGTGCGTAAGTTTTTCTCCGCAATCATATTGTTCTTACTGTTATTGTGAGCCATTTCTCTCTCTCTCTCTCTCTTCTCCTCTTTCTCTCTTAGTTTCCTTTAAACATAACTGTATTGTATTGTATTTCCTGTGTAGTTATCTGGTTAGGTAGTCTATGTTATATTGTAGTGTATGACTTGTATTGTATTAATTCTTTTGCAAGTAAAACATTCATAATATATATATAAGGCGTTGGACCCTAAGCACGGTATCGGTGTATTTCTTATAGTGTTAAGTATTCTCTGAGCGTCGGTGACGCTCGAACAGCTTTTGAGTTAATAAGGTTACACTGTGTTGCATTTACACCCTATCACTACATTAAGGTTTTGCTGCATAATACACTGTTTATGGTTTAGAGATAAAGGTTTAACATTGTGAGCGTCTGCGCCGCTGGTGATCTCCTCGTTGTCCCGAGCGTCCGCTACGCTATAGCGAATCATTACGTTAGCCGGCAGCCAATAGCGTGCCAGCCTGTGTTCCCTTGGCCGTGAGCGAACGTGACGCTTGAGCGTCTCGACCACGGCTAAGCGATTGTTACGCAACGTGCGTACCCTTACGGTACTCCATACGTAAATAGCGTAGTGTTCTTAGACCTCTTAAAGGGTTTTATATAAGATAAATATTTAGCTTTATCAATTGGCGGCTCGCCCGTCCTTCACATATCTGCACTAGGTAGATTCAGCAGACATTATCCATCAGCAAAGGGCGGGAGATCATATTCTTCGCAGTGCTGACGGGATAAGCGTCTGCTTCGCTTAGTAAAGGGTGCTGAAGGAATCCGGGAACCGGAGGTAAGAACAACACACTAGTGTCTTTTAAAACTGTTTATTTCTGTCTTACGTACACACGCACGCACGTATATATCTGCATTTCTTTTTCACTCGTGTATTTTCATATATCACTCTCCTGCTTGCCATTTTATAGTTGATAAACGTGCTAAGAGAGATTTGCCGCTATTTCATAGTTAAAAGGAGTAAATTGTAAAACACGTGCACAGCTTTGCCTGAGATACAAGGAGAAGTTGGTGTGGTGCTCGGTAGATGATCGGGGATCATCTACATTGATAAACGTGTACATTGTGTTACGGTGGATATTTGCTTTGCGTCCACGTGTCTCTAACAAAGGACTGAGACTCGTGTACGCAAAGGCCGACGCACGCAGCGTAAATTACGCAACGGAACATCTGGGTACGCCCACGTAACTCAAGCCACACGGTAGTGTCGATCTTATACGCGATAAATAGCGCAACGTGATAGATAGCGCAACAGGCGATAAATAGCGCAAATCTATTTTAGTGTCCGAGATTTAGATTAACAGATCCTTCTCCTAATTCACAACACATCTGGTCTAAAGAAAAAATTTCTGCGCAGAAATAGAAATAGAAACAAAAGTGTACATGTGGTGAGTGAGTGTGTTATATACAATTTTTGAGGTTTGAACCACCGGAAGTCGGGTTCCCGCAGGGTACATACGTGTAAGTGACGTACATGGTGGCGAGGGAGGCATCCCTTGTTAAACATAAATCAGAGCATTAGAGTATAGCAGACCAGGAGGTCATACTGTAGCACAGACCAGGAGGTCCAAGTACAGCAGACAAGGAAGTCCGCTATAAATAGAGAAAAGAGCACAACCCCGGGGGTTGGTGCAAAACCCATATAGTCCATAAAGCTCTTGCTGAAGGAATTCGCAGCCGAAATTTTCGATTCCGTTGGTCGCTCCGTACATAAGATTAGTTGCTTATGTACTGAACGATTGTACCACACGTAATTGTGTGCATTAGTAAACCTGACCAGTACCATTTGCGTACCAAAGGTCATAAACGCTATTTGTACATTCTGACGTGATTTGTGTAATTTTTTATTTTTAAAAAGGGAAGTTCGCTGGTCACTCAGGAATTGTCCAACAACCAATAGTTACTGGAAAGAGTAAGTGTTCTGCGGATATCCCTCGCATGTTCCAGTAAATAGAGGTTCATAGGGGCCCTGGGTCGAGTACGCCAGCATCAAGGCGGTGTGTAGGTCGTATTGGTCGGCGTGGGCGAGTGAGTGGGGTACTCGGTAAACCGCCACCGTTGGCCTATCGTGAACATTTTGGTTTGTTTGTAAGGGTTCGCTAAGTGCAACGCCTGCAAAGTTATGGGGGCCAATTGTTCAGGTAGGGGACGATCAACTTCGGTTCGGGTTGATTCAGTGAACCGACCAGTCGGGTCGGCAAGGTACGTGATGTGTGAAAAATACGGTTCACACACAGAAGTTTTATGTGATGAATGGGAGAGAATGACTGTACATGACGGGGAGAAATTCCCAAGAGTAGGCAGCTTCAGCCCAGAAGTGTTGCAAAATTTAAGGAGGAGGATATGTCTCATTAAATCAACAAAGAGACGAATCCAACATTATGATTATTTGCAGTTGTGGCAACAGGAAGGTGAAATACAGAGAGGATTGGCTCAGGCGGCGGGATCTGGTCCTATCAGGAAACTGATAGCCACGGCCCCACCGCCACCATACATATCAGGAGATAAATTGGTTGCGGAGAATGACGCACTAAGGTGTAACAAACACTTAGCAACTGTGTAAATGTTAAAGATAATGTTAACCAATTAACCAATGCAAGTATTAACCCGTGCAAGTTGTACCCTGTTTTGAACTTTCCCCAGGAGTGTGATCAGGAAGACGAAGCGGCAACAATATCGGCGCTCTCTCTAGCAGCCACCATAGCAGAGACAACAGTAGGAACAGCTCCACCCACGAGATTAGTAACAAAAGCCCCTAGCGGAGGGATAGGTGAGGTCGTATCAACGGGTAAGTACGGCACCATACACTATGCTGAAACCATTTCACCACAGGCTGTAGAATCTACACAGAATGAGGTTGTTAGAATTACTCCTGTTAGGGTAATAGCAGTGCCAAATGGGAAAACGGACACTACAGGAGCCATTCCTATTAGGAACATTGCCATGTACAGCCCGTTTTCCCGAATGGAATTAGGGACCATAGTGTCTGAATTCCCTGACCCCAGAAAAGACTTAGTTGCTAGCCAAAAATACATCAGAGACCTAGGTAACACTTTAGAGCCCAATAACAAAGACTGGCAGATATTGCTGAGGGCTTGTTTACCCTCCAATGTCGACGCAGCTCAATTTTTAGCTGACTGTGGATTAGATCAGGATGTACCTCTTACAGATGTGTACAACAAAGATAATGTAAAAAGAATAAGCTTACAGTTAAAGGAGTATTTCCCAGCGGTAGTTAAATGGAACAAGATATTCTCCATTAAACAAAAAGAGTCAGAAACAGCTGCAGAGTATTTTCACAGGGCATTATTAGAGATGGCAAAATACACAGGCATAGAGGACATTAAAACAAACATAAACCATCGAGAAGTGGCAGTATCGGTACTGATGGATGGTTTAAAAGAGTCATTAAAGACTAGGGTACAGACCACACAACCATGTTGGCGAGGTCTGTCTGTGGCTACTTTGAGAGAGGCTGCTATTGATCACGACCGGAATATCACCAGACACAGGGAACTACAAGGTGATAAATTAATGGCCGTAAGTATACAGGCCCTGACCACAAGGCAGCCTTTGTATAAATCACCAAACCCTGTGGGTAAGTCAAATGTGGTAACCTGTTATGTTTGTCACAGAGAGGGACATTTTGCACGAGACTGTAGATCAAGAAATATACAAAAATCTTATCAACCCCCTAGACAACGACACGACACACGACATTGGGATCAGGGTCCGCAGGAACGGAGTTATGAGCCACATACAGGGGAAACAAAAAGATATCCCCCAAAAGGAGGCTGGCAAGCTTCTGATAGTTCCCAGTTAACCCCTTCACAAATAGTTGCTGCCAGCGGGATTCAGGGAGGTCACCATACCCAATAGGGGTGTGGCCATACCTGTAATCTGCAGCCAGTAAAATTGATTGCAAGCCTTGGAAGTGAACCCGAAATTGCAATTAATGTAGCTGGTAAATCATTAAACTTTCTTGTAGATACGGGGGCGGCCAAATCAGTGATAAATTCGACAGTGGGCATGAGAACCACTGGTAAGACAATTCCAGCCATGGGAGTAACAGGAGTAGTCCAGCACTACCCTGTTAGCAAACCAGCAGAGATTACAATAGGGCCTTTACATACCAAGCATTCCTTTTTGCTGGCTGCATCGGCACCGACTAATCTCCTGGGAAGGGACTTACTGTGTAAAATGGGGTGCGTCATTTATTGTACTCCTGAAGGTGTATTCTTGGACATACCTGAGAATCACGCTCAGGAAGTGCGAGACATGTTAGACTCCCCATCAAAATTAATGTCACATACCATTATGACAAATAGGACTCCATCCCAAGTAGAAGAAATTACATCTCAGATACCAGAGTCACTTTGGACTAAAGATGGACAGGACACTGGATTAATGGCAAACGTAGCTCCGGTAGTTGTACAAGTAAAAGATGGTAGGATAGCTCCAAAAATCCCACAGTACCCTCTGAAGCCAGAGGTGGAGTTAGGAGTTTACCCAGTAATAGAGCGCTTGCTACAACAGGGCATTCTAGTAAGAACGTCCAGCACTGCCAATAGTCCCATCTTCCCTGTTAAAAAGAGTGGGGGGAGGGGTTACAGGCTAGTGCAGGATCTAAGGGGGATTAACAAAATAGTTGAGAGTCAGTTCCCCGTAGTGCTCCGCTTTCTTTTCGGTACCTCTGCACCCTGACAGACAATATTTGTTCGCATTTACATACAGAGGAGTCCAATACACATGGACTCGATTACCACAAGGATTCATAGATAGTCCAAGTATATTTTCCCAGGCTTTGCATGATTGTTTACAGTCTTTCCAACCAGAGAGTGGATCAGTATTGATACAGTATGTGGATGATTTACTGCTGTGTTCAGATTCACTGGAAGCATCCCTGAAGGATACGAAACAGCTCCTGTTTCATCTTTCAGACACAGGACACAAGGTTTCTAAAGACAAGTTGCAATTATGCCAAACTAAGGTAAAATATTTGGGACACTGTCTAACACAAGGACTGAGACACCTGACCGCTGATAGAATTCAAGCAATTAGAGACATGACTCTGCCACAAACCCAGCAGCAGATCAGAACATTCTTAGGAATGTGTGGGTATTGCCGTAACTGCATCCCAGGATTTTCCATTCTAGCGTTACCTTTGCAGGAGATGGTCTCCTCAAACAAACCGGATCGGATTTCGCATACAGACGAGTCCGAAATGGCATTTGAGAGACTTAAACAGTGCCTAACGCAGGCACCAGCATTAGGTATGCCAGACTATGGGAAACCCTTTGAGCTGTACGGAACAGAAAGTGCTGGTTGCGCGGCAGGCGTCCTAACCCAAAAGCACGGTGATGCCAGCAGGCCGGTAGCATATTACAGCGCTCAGCTAGATACGGTAGCGCGATCCCTCCCCACATGCTTGCGAAGCGTTGCTGCGATAGCATTGCTAGTAACGAAAAGCGAAGATGTCGTGCTAGGTCACAACCTCACAATTCATACACCACATGCAGTGTCAGCCTTGTTAAATTCTGCCCAAACCAGGCACGTCTCATCAGCACGGTTTACAAGATGGGAATTGGCACTAATGGCCCCCGTAAACATCACCATAAAGAGATGCAGTGCATTAAATCCTGCAACGTATCTCCCAGGTGTGCCTGGACAGGCACAAAGGGTGGAGGATGAGAGTGGTGGGGAAGGAGGATTTAATACAAAGGAAGACACACATGATTGTATGGAATATTTGACCCAAAATTTTACCGCAAGGCCTGACATCAGTGACAACCCACTGGAAGATGTAGATCTGACTTTCTACACGGACGGTAGTTGTCACAGACAGTCAGACTCGGGAGACTTGTGTACTGGATACGCAGTCGTAGATGACCAAGGCACCATAGAAGCGGAACCGCTAGGCCCACCTCACTCAGCCCAGGTTGCTGAACTGGTCGCCCTAACCAGAGCATGTGAATTGGCTAAGGGCAAATCAGCCAATATCTACACCGACTCTAGATACGCATTCGGGGTAGTCCATGATTTCGGAGCCCTATGGCGCCTCAGAAATTTCATGACGGCAGCTGGTACACCGGTAGCGCATGCAGCTCACATAAAAAGGCTTCTAACAGCGATACAGGAACCCGACAGAGTGGCTGTTATCAAGTGTAAAGCACACACATATAGCCAGGACCCAGTATCACTTGGTAACAGCCGAGCAGACGAAGCTGCTAAGTTAGCAGCTGCTACCCCCAGACAGACAGACACCACGCAACTGATGGTATTTAATACCATCAACACACAGAAGTTGTGCGAAATGCAAAATTTGTGTTCCACACAGGAAAAGGCAGTCTGGAAGGCAAAGGGATATGGCCAGGAGTCCTCAGGACTCTGGACGGATGGACATGGTAAACCAGTGGCCCCCAGAGCATACCTTCCATGTTTGGCTGAAGCAGCTCACGGGCTGACTCATCTGGGCAAGGAAGGGATGTGCAAGTTGGTAAGAGCATATTGGTGCGCCCCAGGATTTTCATCTCATGCGAGTAAAAGAGCAATGTCATGCCTTACCTGTTTGAGAAAGAACATCGGAAAGGCAATACCAACAGAACCATCTCATATCCCACCTGCAGGCGGTCCTTTCCAGGTAATACAGATTGACTTTATTCAATTACCCCCTTGTCGAAATTTGAAATATGTACTTGTTTGTATAGATGTTTTCTCAAATTGGGTTGAAGCATTTCCTGCGGCCACAAATACCGCTATGTTTACTGCTAAGAAAATTGTGCAGGAATTTGTATGTAGATATGGTATCCCTAGAATAATCGAAAGTGATAGGGGTACCCATTTTACAGGTGATATCTTTCAAGGAATGTGTAAGTTGATGGGAATTGATAGCAAGCTGCACACTTCATACCGTCCACAGGCGAGTGCGAAGGTGGAAAGAGTGAACAGCACTATTAAAAATAAACTGAGTAAGGTTATGGCAGAGACAGGATTGACATGGCCAGAAGCTTTACCCATTGTACTGTACAGCATCAGAACCACTCCCAGGTCCCCTCTTAATCTGTCTCCCTTTGAAATCTTGTTTGGTCGACAACCGCATGTTATGATTAACCCTCAGGATGATTTGAAGTGTAACAATGAAGTGACTGTAAAATACTTGATTAACATGAGTAAACAGTTAAGGAATCAAAATGATAATCTGAAGTTGGTGATTCCTGATTTACCAGATAGTAATTGTCATGACATTGAACCTGGGGATTATGTAATGATACGGAATTTTCTACGCTCAGGTTGCCTTGTTGACAGATGGGAAGGACCATACCAGGTCTTATTGACTAGCACTACAGCATTAAAGGTTGCTGAGAGAGAGACTTGGGTTCATTCGTCCCACTGTAAGAAGGTCGCTGATCCAGAGAGGTCCCGTGATAAGGAACAGACGGTAGAGGTTGTATCACTGGAGTGTCTGTTCCAAGAGGACTGAGGCGGCACCTGAGCATTGAAGATCACAAGACCAAAAGCAGTTGTCGATCCCCTGTTCCCTTTTATTGTTTTTCTCCAACTTCCCATCCCATCTCCCTCAATTATTTTTTCCCCCTTCTCATTCTTCTTCGTTTCCTCCTATAAGATGGACTTGCCCCAAGAGACTGTGATCCGGATTTTCCTGTTGACCATGATGTTGACCAGAGCAGTCTGTTCCGGCGAGAGTACCATGGAGGTCGAGAGAGGTTCTGGAATGGGTTCTGATGATAAAGATGGAGGCGTAGTTTTCCAAGAACAACTTAATCAACAAGTAAAGGCGAGTATCAGAAAACGATCCGATAGCATTGACAATAGAAGGAATTGTGAAGGATTGTTAGCTGAAGAAAACTGTATCTGTAGGCTCTGTGACAATGTAGTTGAGGATGGGTGCATTAAGAAATGCCAATCCAGTTTTAATATCCATATGGACCGGCATCCATTGAGTGACTATCACTCCTTAGTGGGTAGTGTGTTAAATCAAACAGATTGTTGGGTATGCTCTCAAGTACCTCAAGGTCATAGCAAATCAGGGCTAGTACCATTTCCTTTAACGGTAGGGGAGGTACTTGAGCTAAAGGGTGGGAGACCGGTGGACAGGAGGTTTAATATCTCCAGTCCTCCTAGTTTGAAGCTCCACCAATATCATGTGGATAGATCCCTAATATGTTTCAACATTACCAATCCCCGAAAGCCGGAAATTGGGAGGTGTCATGGAGTAACCAAACCATGACCTTTTCATATAGAGCAGATAGAATGCCGACAGATACAGAGCTTATACGCCACATAGCCAGTAGAGAAAAATCTTTCCGGTATAGGTATACCCTAGGAAGTAGGATTACGAGAGTTGGAGAGGTATCACCAGGATACTGTGCACATATCGTACAAGCTGATACGTGTACTAAACAGATGGGAGCATTAGGTTTAGGAGATTTCACATGGAAGATGTGTAATATGGTTATGTCCTACTCAGTCCCATATGTTCTCCCCGATGATGCATATTTCATATGCGGGAGGAAGGCGTATAAGTGGCTTGCCCCAAACTCTGAAGGATTGTGTTATATTGGAAAAGTACTGCCTGAAGTAATGACTGTATCACATGACAAAATGAAAGACATACACCGTGGTGCCCAAGCTCCTTATACTCATACCCATTACGAGCACGTAGTTAAAAGGCAACTGACACAAAGGACAGAGCATTTGGCCTCTGACATGATCCATGAATCCACCGGGATTCAGGTTCTGCTTGCGTTAGATTTCACTCGCACCGCTCGAGGAGTGATGAATTATAGATACATCTCTGCGCTTGCAAATTTGTTAGATAATATCACTGAAATGTATGATGACACGTTTAGGTATACTGGAAGAGAACTTCAAGCTTATAAAACAGAACTGGTACAGCATAGAATGGTTCTTAATTATCTCACAGCAGTGACAGGCGGATATTGTGTCACACTGGCAACACAGTACGGCGTGAAATGTTGCACATATATTACGAATAGCACCGAGGATCCGGTCGAGGTCATAGACCAAAAGATGGACGATATTCTCCAATTGAAGTGGGAATTTCGCAGGAGACACAATCTCACTCTTGCTGCTGTAGGTAATGAGCTGACTGGTTGGGTGTCATGGTTGAACCCGCGAAATTGGTTCTCTGATTTAGGAGAATGGGCTCAAGGAGTCATAATAGATGTTGGGAAGTTTCTCCTATGTATCTTAGGTGTTGTCATATCAATTGGCTTGATATTTAGATGCGGTCAGGCTTTAATGAAGTGCAATCGTCGTACTAGGGTAATGAGTTTGAGGAGTGAGGAAACTGTAATTCCAATGGATTTGATTTATGACCCAACGGTAGAAACAATGATGTAATGAAAATGCGATTATACGGTCCGTTTCTTTCACCTGTTTTTCCGTTTTCCTCCAAGGTAAAAAGACCCACTTGGACAAGGAATTTGATGAGCCGATATACAGACAACAGATGGATTAAAGAAGAAGTTTTGACAACCTTATACACAGATATTTAATGAACTATGCCATAGATCCCCAGTTTCCCTAGAAGTTTTAAAATTACGCTAGCCCAACACTTTTTGTAAATCTATGGACATTGACAAAGCTTTTGCTCGCACCTTATGGGCAAAAGCACAAAGAAGACTGCAACCAACAGACACCGAACAAGACCTCAACCAACAGATGTACATTAACCTGACATAGAATACCACTGCATTTACCATAAGTGTTCTTTATCTTCATTTCTACAACCCTCAGGTAATGACACACATAGTCGATAGGGAATACAGGCACAGATATCAGCAATCACATACCTCCCCCATTCATGTATCATCAACTAAAATGTGCTTCCCCATTTTGTTACAACCACAGCCGAAAAGAAGCTCGGTAAAGTTTGACAGCCCATCCACAGACCCTTAATACGGGATAAGAAGGAATTCAAATGTATACTTCGCAATACCTCGAAGCTTGATGTACAACACGTACGGCACGATGATACATGACCCCCAAAAAACATGGATTCATACACACATGCTTCTGCTATCTCACTAGGTCATACCCTCTTCACACCTTCTCCTCTCTCCTTCCTTACCCAACCATGGAAATGTATTAACCCCTGACAAATATTTTTCTCTTTTTGAAATGTTTTAGAAAGTGGCAGTTATTGTTGACTGCCAAAGGGTGGACTGTCAAAGTCAGAAAAATATCTCTACGCACACTACCATATTTGCACCTCACACGGGTCCGTGCTGCGCATGCGTGCGCTCTCCCGTGCATGCGCATACCCGCTGTTACATGCACCCGCAGGGGCACGGTATGCGTATTTACGGTAGAGTGTATGTGTTCGTAGCGTGCGACTCAATCGTTACATATTTTCACTATATAATGTATTTTGTAGATGATGGTCCCTTTGATAGATTCTGAAAGTTTAGTTAATATAGCATGTTCCTGGACGGAGAGATCCCTCTTTGTATTGTACGAAGGGTCTAACAGGGGTCATACAGTGGTGTTTAGTATCCATCGGAAGGGTATTTAATTAGCAATATTCCGGTGTTGGTTTGGAGCGGATTAATCGCTCGTGCGAATAGTTATGGACATAAGAAGTTTATGTCCATTTACTATTATTTGCACTTACTTAGCCATGCGGCGGGAAACCTAGTTACCCACCCACCTGAGCAGTTGGAAGTAGCCACAGCCCACCTGTATGAATCAACCTATGACCTTTTGTTATAATGCGAAGCCGAATTCCTGTGTCCAATGAACAATGAGATTGTAGGGACCATTGAATTGTATTGTGTATGGGGCATAAATAGACAAGCCGACCATATCCAGTTCACTCTCTTCAACGGTTCTCATTGCTGATAATCGGGAGCTGGATATCGAGGCGCTTGCGATCGTTTACCCTTGTGCGTAAGTTTTTCTCCGCAATCATATTGTTCTTACTGTTATTGTGAGCCATTTCTCTCTCTCTCTCTCTTCTCCTCTTTCTCTCTTAGTTTCCTTTAAACATAACTGTATTGTATTGTATTTCCTGTGTAGTTATCTGGTTAGGTAGTCTAAGTTATATTGTAGTGTATGACTTGTATTGTATTAATTCTTTTGCAAGTAAAACATTCATAATATATATATAAGGCGTTGGACCCTAAGCACGGTATCGGTGTATTTCTTATAGTGTTAAGTATTCTCTGAGCGTCGGTGACGCTCGAACAGCTTTTGAGTTAATAAGGTTACACTGTGTTGCATTTACACCCTATCACTACATTAAGGTTTTGCTGCATAATACACTGTTTATGGTTTAGAGATAAAGGTTTAACATTGTGAGCGTCTGCGCCGCTGGTGATCTCCTTGTGGTCCCGAGCGTCCGCTACGCTATAGCGAATCATTACGTTAGCCGGCAGCCAATAGCGTGCCAGCCTGTGTTCCCTTGGCCGTGAGCGAACGTGACGCTTGAGCGTCTCGACCACGGCTAAGCGATTGTTACGCAACGTGCGTACCCTTACGGTACTCCATACGTAAATAGCGTACAGTGTTCTTAGACCTCTTAAAGGGTTTTATATAAGATAAATATTTAGCTTTATCAGACCGGACCTCCGAGGCTTCGGATACCAGTCCACTCCTCAGGGAGGCAGCTCGGGGGACAGCAGGAAAATGACCCATAAGACCGCACTCGGGAAACAGGACACAGGACACTGGAGTACCAAAGCTAGATGCAGGAATACACCAGAAGCTGGAAGACAGGCTCCACAGGAAGCTATCACCGGCGGGGATGGACTGTTGTGGCTCCCATAAAAAGGCCCTGCAGACCAGTGAGAGGAGATCCAGCAGCCCAGCCCCTGATTATTTCACCTGTCCCAGGGCGTGCGGTGCACAGCATCCCGTCTGCTTAGCAACCGCCGGGATCGAAGTGCAGAGTGGCCGCCTGGCGTCCCTGGTTGCCATGCAACCAGCCAGGGAAGGACACCCGGAGGCGGAAGTGACTCACCAGCCCCACTGCTTATCAACGGCCGGGAGCCAGTTCAGACTGCCGCTACTGACAGTACCCCCACTTGAGGAGGGGTTAAAGAACCCCTAAACCCAGGTTTATGAAGAAATTCCTGAAAAACATCTTTTCGTTTAGGGGCAGGCAAATACTTGTCCCGGACCCAAGATCTTTCCTCTGGGCCATACCCCTTCCAATGGACCAGAAAATACAGCTGACCATGGGAAAATTTAGAATCCAAAACCTTTTCTACCAGGAATTCCTGTTGGCCCTTAACATCCACAGGAGGTCTACCCCAGATAATTCTCATGCGGCTTGAGCAGAGAACAATGAAAGGTGTTGGAAATTTTAAGTGATCTCAGCAACTGCAGCTGAAAAGCAACCGGATTGACCCTTTTGACAATCCGAAATGGCCCGATTAATCTGGGTCCCAATTTAGCCGAAGGTTGTCGGAATATGATGTTACAGGTTGACAACCACACCTTGTCTCCCACATCCGAAAACAATTTTTCCCGGAAGGCAGCTTTCTTAAGAGCAAGGTGCACCTTCTTCCAAGTAGCGCTGAGGTCAGAAGTTAAGGCCAAGGAAGAAGGACAATTATGAGTAAAGTAACTGGCTCTAGGATGAAAGCCCAGGACCGAAAAGAACGGAGACACCTTGGTGGATGAATGAAAGGGCGTTATTGTAAGCAAACTCATCCAGGGGAAGATAATCCAACCAATTGTTCTGAAGCTTGGCAGTATAAATATGCAGATACTGCTTCAGTGATTGGTTCACACGCTCCATCTACCCGTTGGACTGTGGATGGTATCCCATTGTTAAACTGAGTCTCATGTTTAACGAAGCACAAAAGAGCTTCCAGAAATGAGCAATAAACTGCGGACCCAGGTCCGAGACAATATCCATGGGTAATCCATGAAAAATATGGCGGAGAAACAAAACTGCCGAAACCTGAGCGGAAAGCAATCAGGGTAAAGCAATGAAAAGGGCCATCTTACTAAAACGATCTACGACCACCCAGATCACCTGAAAACCAGAAGAGAGTGGAAGATCTACCATGAAATCCATGGAAATGTGTGACCATGGAATGACTGGAATGGCAAGAGGCAGGAACAGCCCAACTGGCAGAGAACAAACTCCCTAACATCCTTTTTAAAGATTAGGCCACTATACTGAGCGAGAGAGTAACTCCGTTTTAGCAATCCCAGGATGGCCAGTAACCTTGTTATCATGAAACTCGCAAGGACACTGCTTCTCAAGAACTCTGGAACAACGAGACAACCAATGGGAGTGTTACTGGGAGCCTGCTGCTGAACCTGAACTAACTGTGTGTGTAAATCCTGAGTGAGGCCGGTCTGGATAGAGGATCCTGGGATAATAGGAGTAACAGGAGAATAGTTATCATGAACAGGAAGAAAACAGTGTGACAGGGCATCTGCCGTGGTGATCTTAGAACCGGGCCTGTAGGTGATGATGAACTTGAACCGGGTAAAGAACAGCACCCAGCGAGCCTGTTGGGAATTAAGCCGTTTAGCAGGCTCGATGTACTGTAAATTCTTGTGGTCCATAAACACAGTGACGGTATGCTTTGCTCCCTCAAGCCAATGCTTCCATTCCTCAAAAGCCTTGACTGCTAACAATTCTCTATTACCAACATCATAGTTGGTCTCTGCAGAGGAGAATTTTTTGGACATGAAAGCACAAGGATGCAATACCAAAGACTCAGGGTCTTCTTGAGACAGAATAGCTCCCACCCCAACCTAAGATCAGGGTTGGGGTGTCTAAGGACGGGAGCAGAGACAAAGGCCTGTTTCAAAGCCTGGAAGGCATGCTCGGCTTGAGGCGACCACTTAGAAAGATCAGCGCCCTTTTTTGTCAATGCCACAGTGGGAGCAACCAAAAACCTCTGAATAGCCTTTAAGTTAGTGGGTTGAGCCCAATTCAAGACTGCCTGGAGTTTCTTAGGTTCCATAAAAACCCCTCCGGAGTAATAACATATCCTAAAAAGGACACCTCTGTAACATGAAAATCACATTTCTCCAACTTGGCATACATGTGATTCTCCCGCAATTTCTGAAGCACTTGCCGAACATGGAGAAAATGCTGTTCCAGAGACTCAGAATAAATTAAGATGTCATCCAAATAAACTACCATGAATCTCTCCAGGAAGTCGCGGAGGACATCATTTATAAGGTCCTGAAACACAGCAGGAGCGTTAGACAGACCGAACGGCATTACAAGATATTCATAGTGTCCGGACTGTGTACTAAAACCCGTCTTCCACTCATCTCCAGATCTTGTTCGGATGAGGTTGTACGCTCCTCTAAGGTCAATTTTAGAAAAAATTACCGCGGTGCAGAGTTGATCATACAACACAGTAATTAAAGGTAAGGGGTAAGTGTTTTTGACAGAAATCTTATTCAGGGCCCGGTAATCTATGCACGGCCTAAGAGATCCGTCTTATTTTTCAACAAAAAAGAACCCCGCACTCAAAAGGGATTTCGAGGGCCTAATAAACCCCTTTTTGAGACTTTCCTGTACATAGTCGTCTATGGCCTTAGTCTCTGGGCCAGACAGTGCATAGAGTCTCCCTTTAGGCGAAGTAGCACCAGGATTGAGGTCAATGGTGCAATCACAAGAACAGTGGGGTGACATCCGCATTACCCTTGTAAAACACATCTGCGTAGTACTGGTAAAGTGATGGAATAAGATCTGAAACAATGGCCGCAACCCGTACCGGATGAAAATTCACCTCTAAGAGCAGTTGGAACCCCATCGTGAAATCTCCCCAGATTGCCAATCAATGGTTGGATTATGGATGGCAAGCCAGGGATGACCTAAGACTAGAGGCATGGCCGGACAATGGGTGAGAAAAAATTTAAAAACTATCCCAGTGAGAAACATACTGGATCTACACCCTAAATACGTTTGTACCATTTGGTCTTAAAGGATGTGATATAATGCCATTTTTACAGGATTAGTGTGTCTGTCAGAGTTCTTAGAGATCTGTGAGTGGCAGCGGTTAAGTCCCAATGAACGGAACTCATTAAGGAACTTGGACACACACTAGGATTTACTAATTACTGCTGTCTAAACTGCTATATGATTAAATTGTTTTTATTTTAGTGTGAGATGTATTGACCATATGAGCAAAGGCCTGTTATATGTATATTTGGGAGCATAAAGTTTTAGAATGCAGTAGGTAATAGCCCCCTAGAGATGTTTAAATACCTCCGTATAGTTTAAGTTTAATGAAGAAGGTGATGCAATATTGCCCCCATCTGGGAAGGATGTCTGTCTAGATTTTTTAATCAATGTGTGACAGTGGCTAAGTTCCGCTAAATATGTCCAATTAAATATTTGGGATATATATAAGAAAGTTTTTTAATTATTATTTATATAGTGTTTTAATTATGCTACTGTGGCCGGAGAGGCTCCAGTCACGAGGAAAATGGCCGCCGCGGCACTGAAGGGGTTAACCCCTAGTGCCCGGCGCAATTTTAAAAGACAATGGGCGCTTGGCGCCAGGTTTAAACTGAATTGGGCGCTAGGCGCCGTGTTTATAAACATGTATTTATGTGTGTGCCATGGTCCCGGACCTCTCCGGAGACCACGGCAGTGAGGACAGCCCCACGGCGCGCTGAGCAGTGTGTGCGCGCCGGGGGAGAGGGCAGCCGCTGACCGCCGGAGTCCGGGAGCTCCGCTCCCGGCAGCGGTCAGTGCAGCCCCGGGCGCACTAACTGTGTGCGCGCCGATGAGAAGGGAGAGCCGCCGCTGGGGGCCGGGAGCTCTGCTCCCGGCGCCTCAGCCCGTCGGAGGTGGCCAGCCGCGGCAGCCGGGACGAACGTCTCGGGCTGCTGGCCGGCAAGGGGGGTGCGCCGCAGCCCGGCTCCCCGCCGGACGCTGTGGCGAGACACCGATCTCAGCGCCGCATACAGGGGACTGGGCTAGCCGGCCCCCTGCGCGGCGAGGCCACCACAGTGCGCCGCTCATGGGGGACCGGGCTAGCCGGCTCCCAAGCGGCGGGGGGTGAGCAGGATGGTGATGGTGACCTCAGCGCTGCAAAGGAGCCAGAGCCACAGCGGCCGGAACAAGTGTCCCGGGCCGCTGGGCTTCGGAACAGGGGGGTGCGCCGCTGCGTGCGGCGAGGCCACAACGTGAGTGCCCCACTGGGGGGACAGGCAGCGCCAGCTCCCTGGACCCCAGAGGCAGGCAGGCTGGAGGATGGGGGAAGCCAGCCCCATACCTCCAGCACAGAGAGACAGAGTCCTTGCAGCAAGGCTGCAGGACTAGTGGACAGGGTGTAAAAAGGAAAAAAACAAAGACATTGTTTTAAATGTATAACATGTACAGTGTGATTTAAATATGATGTATTTAAAGGTAAATTGCACTTACTTGGTTGTGTGTCACAGGAGGGGGGAATCCATAGCTGTGCAGGCTGATGGATTCTCCCAGACCTCTTCCCCAAAAACGGAATGCTTTCCCATCCAGCCTCACACTTCAAAGGGGCACTGGGAGAAAGAGAAGCAGCTCAGCTATGAAACAAGCTGAGTGGTTTCTTGGAGCTCCATGGAGATCACCTGTAGTGGCCTAGAAACCTGGACCGGGGAGCCAGGCTGCCCAGCTCTGGAGCCCAAATCCAGACTGCAGGCAGTGAGCTGGGTCCCAGGCAGTTTTCTGGAAGTCAGTTTAGGAGGGAAAACTTCCCCCCAGCCTAGACTGAACGGCACCGGGGCGTATCCTGATCCTCCAAGATGGGATAGTCAAAGGAGACCGACCACTCCCCACTGCCCATAGGGAACAATGGTACCTGTGCATGTGACCAAGGCATGCACAACTCATGGGTAAACATTGATTGGTTGTACACCACAGGGCGGGCTTACCCCCTGTGGTAATGGGTCTTGGAGAGGGATAAAAGGAGGGCAGTTGGCCCATAGGATTGTGTATTGTACTATCTTATTCTGCTGAAACATCTGATTGTATGCTGTTGCCCCTAGCAATAGGGAGTAGCCTTTTTAAAGGTTATTATCATTGAGCAAATAAACATCATTGCCTCAAGAAGACTGCTTCATCTTGTGACCAACAGGGTTAGGCCAAACCTAGCCCCGTCCTCCGGCTGTCCAGGGAAGCACCTAACGTCTCCAAGCTCCGCCTTCCGCCAGCTACCGGTAGAGGCCTAGCAAGTGGCTAGTAGGGATTCATCAGCACCACACAGGTGTGGTAAGGCAGTGCGTCGGCACATACAGAGCAGAACCGTGGTTCCAAACGTCACGGCAGGTTAGGAGTTTGGTGGTGGCAGCATAAACCCACCCACAACGCAGTGGGTGGAGTCAGTAACAGGCGGTTACTGACGGTAAGCGGGAATCCCCTATGTGATCAGGCCTCGTGTGACTTGACCTTCCATTCTGTGCGCAGCCAACGGGACGCGAAAGCGGCGAGTGCTTTCGTACGGAACTGTCCTGTCACAGCTACCAAATGTTGTTTATCGACCATTGTGAAGTTAAAGTGTTGTAAAGTGGAAGGTATTAACCCCGCTTTGACATGGTGTTGTAAAATAGAGGGCATTAACCCCGTTCGGACACAGTTGTTAGAAGGACGTGGGAGGAAGGAGTATAATAAGCTGCAGAGTATTAAGCATAATAAAGAAATAGATCTAAGTAGTCCAAACAGGTTGGTTGGGATTAGTACCTTCTGCTATATGTATATTAAAGTTGTGAGTTTGTATCTATTAGATGTTGAAAGTGTTATCTGATTATATCCGAATGTGCTACTAATTAGTATAACCAATGTAAATTTAAATGAGCGATAGTATATTAATGCCTGGTTATGGACGATGACCACATCCCCTGACGAAGACAACGATTGGTCGTAAAGCGTTGGGCGTGGCTACATTCCGTGGACATTGTGATGTCACCCGCTGGGTCCGGAGCTGGCGTGAGAGATTTGTCTAGACGGAGCACAGCAGTGACGGATTTTATCTTTGCCGTGTCTGAATTCTAAAACTTACATGTACGCGGATATTGTTTTTATGCTATAAAGTTTGTTACCTTTTAACTTACGAGTGCGCTCTCTGAATTCTTCCTAATATATATATATATATATATATACTAGAGATGAGCGGGTTCGGTTTCTTTGAATCCGAACCCGCACGAACTTCACTTTTTTTTTCACGGGTCCGAGCGACTCGGATCTTCCCGCCTTGCTCGGTTAACCCGAGCGCGCCCGAACGTCATCATGACGCTGTCGGATTCTCGCGAGGCTCGGATTCTATCGCGAGACTCGGATTCTATATAAGGAGCCGCGCGTCGCCGCCATTTTCACACGTGCATTGAGATTGATAGGGAGAGGACGTGGCTGGCGTCCTCTCCATTTAGATTAGATTTAGAAGAGAGAGAGAGAGATTGCTGTGATACTGTAGATTAGAAGAGAGTGCAGACAGAGTTTAGTGACTGACGACCACAGTGACCAGTGACCACCAGAGACAGTGCAGTTGTTTGTTTTATTTAATATATCCGTTCTCTGCCTGAAAAAAACGATACACAGTCACACAGTGACTCAGTCTGTGTGCACTGCTCAGCCCAGTGTGCTGCACATCAATGTATTGTATATAAAGCTTATAATTGTGGGGGAGACTGGGGAGCACTGCAGGTTGTTATAGCAGGAGCCAGGAGTACATGATAAATAATATTATATTAAAATTAAACAGTGCACACTTTTGCTGCAGGAGTGCCACTGCCAGTGTGACTAGTGGTGACCAGTGCCTGACCACCAGTATATTAGTAGTATTGTATACTATCTCTTTATCAACCAGTCTATATTAGCAGCAGACACAGTACAGTGCGGTAGTTCACGGCTGTGGCTACCTCTGTGTCGGCACTCGGCAGGCAGTCCGTCCATCCATAATTGTATTATAATATATACCACCTAACCGTGGTTTTTTTTTCATTCTTTATACCGTCGTCATACTAGTTGTTACGAGTATACTACTATCTCTTTATCAACCAGTGTACAGTGCGGTAGTTCACGGCTGTGGCTACCTCTGTGTCGGCACTCGGCAGGCAGTCCGTCCATCCATAATTGTATTATAATATATACCACCTAACCGTGGTTTTTTTTTCATTCTTTATACCGTCGTCATACTAGTTGTTACGAGTATACTACTATCTCTTTATCAACCAGTGTACAGTGCGGTAGTTCACGGCTGTGGCTACCTCTGTGTCGGCACTCGGCAGGCAGTCCGTCCAACCATAATTGTATTATAATATATACCACCTAACCGTGGTTTTTTTTTCTTTCATTATACCGTCGTCATACTAGTTGTTACGAGTATACTACTATCTCTTTATCAACCAGTGTACAGTGCGGTAGTTCACGGCTGTGGCTACCTCTGTGTCGGCACTCGGCAGGCAGTCCGTCCAACCATAATTGTATTATATACCACCTAACCGTGGTTTTTTTTTCATTCTTTATACCGTCGTCATACTAGTTGTTACGAGTATACTACTATCTCTTTATCAACCAGTGTACAGTGCGGTAGTTCACGGCTGTGGCTACCTCTGTGTCGGCACTCGGCAGGCAGTCCGTCCAACCATAATTGTATTATAATATATACCACCTAACCGTGGTTTTTTTTTCATTCTTTATACCGTCGTCATACTAGTTGTTACGAGTATACTACTATCTCTTTATCAACCAGTGTACAGTGCGGTAGTTCACGGCTGTGGCTACCTCTGTGTCGGCACTCGGCAGGCAGTCCGTCCATCCATAATTGTATTATAATATATACCACCTAACCGTGGTTTTTTTTTCATTCTTTATACCGTCGTCATACTAGTTGTTACGAGTATACTACTATCTCTTTATCAACCAGTGTACAGTGCGGTAGTTCACGGCTGTGGCTACCTCTGTGTCGGCACTCGGCAGGCAGTCCGTCCAACCATAATTGTATTATAATATATACCACCTAACCGTGGTTTTTTTTTTCATTCTTTATACCGTCGTCATACTAGTTGTTACGAGTATACTACTATCTCTTTATCAACCAGTGTACAGTGCGGTAGTTCACGGCTGTGGCTACCTCTGTGTCGGCACTCGGCAGGCAGTCCGTCCAACCATAATTGTATTATAATATATACCACCTAACCGTGGTTTTTTTTTCATTCTTTATACCGTCGTCATACTAGTTGTTACGAGTATACTACTATCTCTTTATCAACCAGTGTACAGTGCGGTAGTTCACGGCTGTGGCTACCTCTGTGTCGGCACTCGGCAGGCAGTCCGTCCAACCATAATTGTATTATAATATATACCACCTAACCGTGGTTTTTTTTTCATTCTTTATACCGTCGTCATACTAGTTGTTACGAGTATACTACTATCTCTTTATCAACCAGTGTACAGTACGGTAGTTCACGGCTGTGGCTACCTCTGTGTCGGCACTCGGCAGGCAGTCCGTCCAACCATAATTGTATTATAATATATACCACCTAACCGTGGTTTTTTTTTCATTCTTTATACCGTCGTCATACTAGTTGTTACGAGTATACTACTATCTCTTTATCAACCAGTGTACAGTGCGGTAGTTCACGGCTGTGGCTACCTCTGTGTCGGCACTCGGCAGGCAGTCCGTCCATCCATAATTGTATTATATACCACCTAACCGTGGTTTTTTTATACCACCTAACCGTGGCAGTCCGTCCATAATTGTATACTAGTATCCAATCCATCCATCTCCATTGTTTACCTGAGGTGCCTTTTAGTTCTGCCTATAAAATATGGAGAACAAAAAAGTTCACTGCACTGCAGTGCCACTCCTAGATGTGCCCGGTGTTTGTGTCGGCCACTAGGGTCGCTAATCTTACTCACACAGCTACCTCATTGCGCCTCTTTTTTTCTTTGCGTCATGTGCTGTTTGGGGAGGGTTTTTTGGAAGGGACATCCTGCGTGACACTGCAGTGCCACTCCTAGATGTGCCCGGTGTTTGTGTCGGCCACTAGGGTCGCTAATCTTACTCACACAGTCAGCTACCTCATTGCGCCTCTTTTTTTCTTTGCGTCATGTGCTGTTTGGGGAGGGTTTTTTGGAAGGGCCATCCTGCGTGACACTGCAGTGCCACTCCTAGATGGGCCCGGTGTTTGTGTCGGCCACTAGGGTCGCTAATCTTACTCACACAGCTACCTCATTGCGCCTCTTTTTTTCTTTGCGTCATGTGCTGTTTGGGGAGGGTTTTTTGGAAGGGACATCCTGCGTGACACTGCAGTGCCACTCCTAGATGGGCCCGGTGTTTGTGTCGGCCACTAGGGTCGCTTATCTTACTCACACAGCGACCTCGGTGCAAATTTTAGGACTAAAAATAATATTGTGAGGTGTGAGGTATTCAGAATAGACTGAAAATGAGTGTAAATTATGGTTTTTGAGGTTAATAATACTTTGGGATCAAAATGACCCCCAAATTCTATGATTTAAGCTGTTTTTTAGTGTTTTTGGAAAAAAACACCCGAATCCAAAACACACCCGAATCCGACAAAAATAATTCGGTGAGGTTTTGCCAAAACGCGTTCGAACCCAAAACACGGCCGCGGAACCGAACCCAAAACCAAAACACAAAACCCGAAAAATTTCAGGCGCTCATCTCTAGCAAAAACCCACATCTATATTAACGTGTCTCTAACCGTAATGCATTTGACATTTTGCTACATGTTAGATGTTCTTTTTGGCTGCTACACTGCCTTGCTCTCTCTCCTTTTGTCGCTCCACTCTCTCCATTTGTGTATACAATTTTTATATATCCCACTTTTTATATATTTGGGACCTCTTCACTAGGAAATAACGGTCCCCTCAATTTAAATTCCTACCTGTCTTCACAAAAAATTAATCTGACCCAAGCTATCATTTAAGCCTCCCGGTTTCAAGGTATTTAACCTATGAATCCACCTGGACTCCAATCTCAATAACTGTTGTCCTCGATTGCCACCTCTAGGCAATTCCGGCACGTGATCAATGATCCTGTGCTTGAATGTTGCCATGCCATGCCTATTTTCCAAAAAATGCCTGGCCACTGGCTGATCCCCACTGCCCGTGGCCAGAGCATTGCGGATTGCCTGCCTGTGTTGTGCCATCCTTGTCTTGAACTGGCACTCAGTTTTGCCAATGTAGTAACGCCCGCATGGGCATATAATGGCATCAGTGGCGCACCCAGGGGGGGGTTTCCGAGTTCCCAGAAACCCCCCTCCACTAAAAAATTTTTTTTTTTTTTTTTAGCTGCATGAGTATTATTAATGACTGTCTAGCGTCCTCTGCAGCCTGCTGTCTCCCTGGTGGCACTTGCAAGTGCAATAAAAGTTTACTTTATTTTAATTATAGTACATATATATCCAATTGCCTACATATATACACAGGTATATACATACATACATACATACATATAAACACACACACACACACACACACATATGATATATATATATATACATGTGTATATATATGTGTACTGTATGTGTGTGTATATATATATATATATGTATGCATGTTTAATATGCTATGTATATGTGTATATGAGTTCACTACGATCTCCCGGCGGCCGGCCTCCCGGCGACCAGCATACCGGCGCCGGGAGGCCGGCCGCCGGCTTACCAACAGTGTGGCGAGCGCAAATGAGCCCCTTGCGGGCTCGCTGCGCTCGCCACGCTACGCGCGCCACACTATTCTATTCTCCCTCCAGGGGGGTCGTGGACCCCCACGAGGGAGAATAAGTGTCGGTATGCCGGCGGTCAGGCTCCCGGCGCCGGTATGCTGGTCGCCGGGAGCCCGACCGCCGGCATACTGAAGACCATCCGTGTATATGTATGTGTGTGTATGTATATATATATATATAGGTAGCGGTTGTGGTTCGGCACTCTCTAGTAAGGGTATTTTTACTTGCTGCGGTGCCCTCCGTAGATCAAAGGCAAGATCCAATATAGAAGAAAGGGAATCAGCGGCACTCAGCAGACTTGTAGTAAAGTAAAAAAGTCTTTAATCCTGTCCTACGCCGTTTCGGGGACTGCGCCCCGTCTTCAGGGACAAATGATACACAGATACATTCCACACATAATACACTTATATACCCGCCCAAGTAGGTACTCAGTACCAGGATTAGACTCACCTGTCCCGCGCCGCCGCCCGCGCCCTGTCCGTCAGAACGAAAGAGCTCGTCCCGGAGCGATGACGTCAGTAGGCTGCGCCGGGCAGGGAGCCAATCCAACGAAGTGAGGTCAGCGTTGCTAGGTAACCACTGTAATCAAAACAACCCGAGGGTTAGTACTGCACGCTGTGTTCTAAGCATAACATCACAGAAAGATATAACACTGATCGCACTTAACTAAACAAATACATACATGCAACAATTAAAAAACACGGTGCTGTCAGCTAAACTAAGCAATTCCCGGCATCACAGATAACACCTGCATCCTCGTGTGTATAATTAAATAACCTGTCATGTCATTAATAATAACGTTTCTTGTTAATTATATTATCCTGTTATATTATTTTAAAGTCTAATTACTGCCTATTACTAGTAATTATGGTTTTTGAAAAATGATTTTCTGCTGTTAGAGAAATAAACCATTCGACTGGAGAGCTATGCCATGTTGTTATTTATAGGAAACATTGTAGGCCTAATGTCTCGTTTAGCCCCCTCGGTGATAGGGTGCCTAGGACATATATCCACCTACTTTCCCATTGCATGAGAATTTTATTACGGTCCCCACCCCGGTGTGAGAGAGGGACGTGATCAATTATAATCGCTCGCATGCTGGCTACCGTATGTCTCGCCTGCAGACAATGCCGGGCAATAGGCTGATCACTCACTCCCTTTTCAATTGCTTAGTTTAGCTGACAGCACCGTGTTTTTTAATTGTTGCATGTATGTATTTGTTTAGTTAAGTGCGATCAGTGTTATATCTTTCTGTGATGTTATGCTTAGAACACAGCGTGCAGTACTAACCCTCGGGTTGTTTTGATTACAGTGGTTACCTAGCAACGCTGACCTCACTTCGTTGGATTGGCTCCCTGCCCGGCGCAGCCTACTGACGTCATCGCTCCGGGCATGGCACAGGCAGGGGTGCAGACCTCCCAGCTTTCTGCAGGAGCTTTCTCCAGACTCTTGGAACTGCGATGGGCACCAGGTTTGCCCCTAGTTATGCAAACTTATTTATGTCCTATTGGGAACACCATATCATAGATCTGACAAGGGACAAAGGGGCAAACCTGGTGTGCTGGTATCGGTTTATAGACGATATATTTTTTGTGTGGCGGGGAAATCCCGAAACGCTAGATCTATTCTGTGAATCCTTAAATAAAAATGACTATAACATTAATTTAACTTCACAAAAAGCTGTAATAAGCTTAATTTCCTAGATCTGGAAATATATACAAAAGACAATCACCTCCACACTAAGCTATATAAGAAAGAGACGGATTCCAAATCATATATGACATTTCTAGCGAACATCATCAGAATTGGCTAGAAGGAATCCCATTAGGCCAGTTTAAAAGGGCCAAAAGAAACTGCACAGAAAATGATATGTGTGTAGAGGAGATAGAAAAGATGAGTGAAAGGTTTATAGAAAAAGGATATCCTAAAGAAAAATTGTTAGAAGCAAAGAACAAAGTTCTAACATTAGATAGACATGAACTTTTGAAATACAAAGATAAGGATGAAAACCCCACCAAAAAATCTAAATATGAATGGTCTTATATTAGTCAATATGGTTCTCATTATAGGGAATTAGAAAGAAGTATATAAAAAAACTGGAGGATTCAGAAAGAAGACCCTGTCCTAAAAACGCACCTTCCTACAAAACCCTCCTTTATATATAAAAGAGCTAGATCCCTGAAAGATAACCTGGTACAGAGCACACTACTCGATTTAAAACCAAAAAGTGAACGAACGAAGGGCTTTCATAGATGTGGCTCCTGTCTAATGTGTCGTTCAACATATAAACATAATAATTTAAGAAAAACCACTTCCTTTTATGTTAACGATAAAGAATATACTATTAATAGTTTTATAACCTGTCATTCAAGGAATATTATCTATTTAATTGAATGTACGTGTGGATTGGTCTATATAGGCAAAACCACAAGGAACTTGAAGACACGTATGGCAGAACATGTCTATAACATAAAAAAGGGTAACCTTAGCCATCCACTGTCGGAACATTTCAAAAAGGTCCATAATAATACAGAAACTTGTATCAAGAGATTTTTAGGGTTAGAACAAGTCAATAATTCATGGAAATGTAAAGATATAGAAGTTTGTCTTGCTAAAAAGGAAATGAAATGGATATATATGTTAAATAGTCTTATTCCGAGAGGTCTAAATGCAGACTTCGAGCTAAAATGGTTTTTAACGTGATGTATGTCTCTCTTTCTGTAATATTTCTAATTTTTATATATGTTTTATCTTTTACATGTATTGCACATCGGAAATGGGATACTACACAAAAGATCAGATAAACCTCCAATTCTCTCATTAGGGATGGACAAAGCGGGAATACTAAGTACCGTGATAGTTTTTATGAGAGAATCTGGTGTGTTTGTTTTTTCTGAAATATATCCCTTTGAAAAATAAGACACGCTTTTGAGGAAGTGTTTTAACCTATTGGAACAAGAAGAATGATAGACTCTTCTGGTTTATCGTGGAACGCAAACAAAGCACGGACATCTATAACTTCCGTAGGCCAATGGAACGCAAAAGACGCTCTTCCGGTAAAAAATGCTGGAACGCAAACAAAGCACGGACATCTAGGAACTTCCGCCGGCAAATGGAACGCAAATGACGGGCATCTATAACTTCCGTAGGCCAATGGAACGCAAAAGACGCTCTTCCGGTAAAAAATGCTGGAACGCAAACAAAGTACGGACATCTAGGAACTTCCGCCGGCAAATGGAACGCAAATGACGGGCTTCCGGTCAAAATGCTGGAACGCAAATCACGTACTTCCGCTTTGCCGTTTTTGCCGCAAAAAAGGCGGGAAAAACAAACAGGAAATGCAGGGGGCCATATCCGGCTTCAGGGTATAAATACCCTAAGTTTGTTCAGTAACACAATGCATTTGAAAAAGGATTTTTTGAGGATCCGAAACGCGTCATGCTGGTGATGCTGAACACTTTGTTGGACTCCTAAAGACTCTCCTAACATCTGGGCAAAGCTTAGTGGTGTGTTGCTGGACGGCCTAATCAGGACCCTGTCTTCACCACACCAAGGCACACACCACTAGCCCAAGAGGGTACGAAAACAAGGAGCAATTCTTTATGTTTTTTAACCATGTTTTAAAGTCTTGTATTGTTTAAATTTTAGTGCTATGAATTTTTAGCAGTATATGCACTGTGACACTTTAAAAACTGCTACTTTAAGCACTTTCATGTATATCTGTTCCCAATAAAAACTGTGAATATCCCATCCATATTTATAAAACAATAGTGAGATTGGTGATATTTATTTGGGGTACAGCACATCTTTCTGGCAACAGCGCAAAAGCCTAACATCTAAATCTTTTGTCCTTCAGGAACAACCAAATACCAAGGGGCTTCAGGATCAAGAATACCCCCACCATTGGTCGTTACAGCATACCTTTCTGCCGACGTTGGGTGGCCATTTTAAACAAGTTCTCCACTGACTTGATGCTTCTGGTAGTGGAAACGTTATTATTAATGACATGACAGGTTATTTAATTATACACACGAGGATGCAGGTGTTATCTGTGATGCCGGGAATTGCTTAGTTTAGCTGACAGCACCGTGTTTTTTAATTGTTGCATGTATGTATTTGTTTAGTTAAGTGCGATCAGTGTTATATCTTTCTGTGATGTTATGCTTAGAACACAGCGTGCAGTACTAACCCTCGGGTTGTTTTGATTACAGTGGTTACCTAGCAACGCTGACCTCACTTCGTTGGATTGGCTCCCTGCCCGGCGCAGCCTACTGACGTCATCGCTCCGGGACGAGCTCTTTCGTTCTGACGGACAGGGCGCGGGCGGCGGCGCGGGACAGGTGAGTCTAATCCTGGTACTGAGTACCTACTTGGGCGGGTATATAAGTGTATTATGTGTGGAATGTATCTGTGTATCATTTGTCCCTGAAGACGGGGCGCAGTCCCCGAAACGGCGTAGGACCGGATTAAAGACTTTTTTACTTTACTACAAGTCTGCTGAGTGCCGCTGATTCCCTTTCTTCTATATATATATATATATATATATATATATGTATATATGTGTGTGTGTGTGTGTGTGTGTGTAGATATATGTATATATATATGTGTAGATATATATATATATATATATATATATATATATATATATATCTCCTATATAATAGCCCTATTCTGTGACCTTGTGATTCATTTGCTAACGCTGGGCGGAGTCACAACACTGGGCGGAGTTAGTCAAATGAGTCACAGAGATCTGGCCAAATCTACAGGAGACTAGGAGCAGAAGCAGATAGCATGGGCATTGGGCATGGCACAGGCAGGGGTGCAGACCTCCCAGCTTTCTGCAGGAGCTTTCTCCAGGCAGAAGGAGGGAAACACACTCGGCGAAAAGGGGGCGTGGCTTCACGGGAGGGCCCCCGTTTTTGTCAGTGAGGGGGCATGCCCAGCGCTCTGTGAGCTGCTGGCATGCTCCCAGGGGCTGATTATGAGTCCGGGGGGCCCAGGGCACTTGTGACAGGGGAGCCCTATCTCATTGCTGTGCCTGCTGTGGGTTGGGGCGTGGCCTAATCGCGGCCCGCGCGGCCACGCCCCCTTATGCAAATTCCGATTTTTATTTTTTTAATGGGATTTTGGCCCCTCAGCTTGGGGTAAATCCAGAGGAGGTGGTCGCTCCCCCCTACACACCCGCACAGGCAGAAAAAAGCAGGGAGACTGCTGCCTCCCTGCAACACCACAGACCTGCCATTATGCAGCAGCGTGTGCTGACTGTAGCACAATGCTGCCGCTATTGCTGGCAGGACGGAGGGGGGGGGGGGGAGCTTCTGAGCTGGGACAGAGCTACTCCAGCCGGGGGCCCCCCAAAAACTGTGGGGCCAACGGTACGTATCCCCTGCCCCCCCCCTTAATCCGGCTCTGCTGCTGGAACCCCCCCATTAATCCGTACCCCCTGATGCCCCCTCTCCCTCTGTCTCCACTATTCACCGCTGCTCTGCTAAGCAGAACAGCGAGTACAGGAGCTTTCCAACTGCCCCCCCCCCCACCGCGGGTCACTGCGACCCGCCGGTGGGACAGCGGGACAGACCCCAAAAAATGGGACTGTCCCGCGAAAATCGGGACATTTGGGAGGTATGGGGGTGTGTGAGGGGTATGTCATACAGACAGACGGGCACCGGCTCACTGTGTGCTTGACCCCCCACATCGGCATACTCAGCAGGGTCTCTCTGGTGCGGCGGAGCGTCACTTTCCGGCACACTCCACGCTTCTTAGCTGCAGTTTAGTGGGGCACCTGCCGCTGTGCAGGTTCCATACTGCCTCTGTTATCTCCAGCCCCGGCAACCCCACCGCTAGCTGCAGCGCTGCCACCCGCAGTGGAGTGCGCCCAGCTCATTCACACACTTTAGCTGGCGGGTAGCGCTGCAGAAATCCGAGCTGCTTGCAGGCTCTGACCCACTCCTCCCTCCAGCCGCAGCGTCTCCTGGGAGCTAACCAGTCACTCCCAGTCTCCCCTTACCACAGTGTCCGGAAGCCGTGAGGTCCGCGCCACGTGCATGCTATGACCCCCTCCTCCCTCCAGCCGCAGCATCTCCTGGGGGCTAACCAGTCATTTCCAGTCTCACCTTACCACAGTGCCCGGCAGCTGCGCGAGGTCTGCGGTGTGTGACTGAGGAGGGGGGGAGGGATGCGGACGGACAGAGAAAGCAGGACTCCAGCCTGAGAGAGTCAGCCATGCCAAGTCTCCAGCAGCAGCAGATCCCAACAGGTTGGAGTGGAACAGCAGCAGCCAGCAGCAGTGACTCCGGTAAGACACATCTGTCTGTCACCACTGTTTTGTCCCTAATACCAATCTCTCCCGTGCCCTGTGTTCTGTCATGTCCCTGTCACCCCTGGCTTTGCCCTGCCACCCTTATCCTGGCCCTTTCACCCTTATCCTGGCCCTTTCACCCTTATCCTGGCCCTGTCACCCTTATGCTGGCCCTGTTACCCCTATCCTGGCCCTGTCACCCCTGTGCTTGCCCTGTCAACCCTATACTGGCCCCGTCACCCCTGTCCTGGTCCTGCCGCCCCTACCCTGGCCCTGTCACCCCTATCCTGTCCCTATCATTTCTGTCCTGGCCCCGTCACCCCTGTCCTGGCCCCGTCACCCCTGTCCTGGCCCCGTCACCCCTTTCCTGGCCCCGTCACCCCTTTCCTGGCCCCGTCAACCCTGTACTGACCCTGTCACCCCTGTCCTGGCCCTGTTACTGCATACCCTCCAACTACCTTTTATGGCATGTACAGTACCCGCAGCGCCTCCAGACCTCTCCCCAATGCACCACACCTCCGCACCTTCCCCTCCACCACATGCGGCACTCCACCCCTCCCCCACATGCTGTGCCTCCAGACCCCCTACACCACCCGTGGCTCCCACTCCTCCACCCCTTCACCACCCACAGCACCTTCAGGCCCCTTCCACCATTCACCCCCCTTATATGTCTCCCCCCACACCCGCCCCCCTCCACCCGCAGCATCTGCAGACACCCTCCTCCATCAGCGGTCCCCCCCTCCCACACCCCTCCCCCACCAATGGCACCCCCGCACCTGCCCCTACACCACCTGCAGCACCTCCGGACCTCCTTTCCCATCCGCCGCAACACCCGTACCTGCCCCTACCCTACCCATGGTGCCTGCGGTCCCCTACCCAACCCCCGGCACTCCCGTCCCTTCCCATCCCACAGCACCTCCGGAACTCTTCACCCATCCACAACATCCCCACACCTGCCCCTCTCCCACCCGTGGCACCCCTGCCCCTCCCCCACCTGCAGTGCCTCCGGACCCCTCCCCCATCTGCATCCCCCACTCCTCTGCCCCTCCCCCACGCGCAGCACCTCCCGAACCTTCCCCATCCGGCCCCACCCCCACTTCTGCCTCCCCTCCACCCGCAGCATCTACAGACACCATCCGCAGTCCCCCCCCCGCACCCGCTACATTCTGTACATCGTGCCCTGCAGGTGCTGTTCACGCCGTCGCAAGGGGCTGCGCCTCCTTCACCATCGCACGCCCTTTCATTGTGCAATATTTAACCACTTACAAAGGAATGCAGGTAATACTCCATATAATACAAATATTAAACCCCAGAAAGGCATGCAAGGGTTAAGGGGGCGTAGCCCCTTGCGACGGTGTGAAGAGCGCCCGTAGGGCGCGATGAAGCACCTAGTGTGTATATATATATATATATATATATACACACACACACACACACACACACACACAGATACACTAGTTTTACGGACCCAGCATATACTGGGTCACCTCAGTCCCCACCCCCGTGATTGGCTCCGCCCAGTTCTGGAAACCCCCCATGCAAATCCTGCGTTTGCCACTGGGCATATACCACGAATTTGGTGCTACATGTTAACGGCCACCTGATCGGGAATTTCTTCCCTGTATATGGGTGGACAATATTGTCTCCAGGTGACATGTGTGAACACGTGGTGCAACCTGTGCACTTGTAGCATCCATTCTTACGTGATAAAAAATTCTTTGCCGGGGTTGCTTTTAATTTGGACATGTCCGTTTTAACAACAATGTCCCTGATATTTCTGCCTCTCCTGTGACTTGGCATCAATCTTTTGTCCTGAAAAATCTTTAAATCTGGGTCAGAGGTGACCATGGGCCATAACTTTCGCACCTTCTTTTTGATGCCCTCACTCCTAGTTGAGAACTCATTAACCCATGGAATGACTGGTCATATACCTTGCTGTAGCTGGTTGCAGTAACTCTTCTCTATTTTTATCTGTGGCTTTTGCTCTGGCTGCCCTCAATAATTTTCGGGGATATCCCCTTTGGAGAAATCTTTGCTCCATCTCATCCAGTTGAGTTGACATCTCTTTCTTATCACTATTAACTCTACATACCCTTAGGAACTGGGAATAGGGGAGACCTTTAACCGTCGCTGGGGGATGAAAACTGTCATACGTCAACATGGTGTTGCGGTCTGTCGTTTTTTTGTACAGACCAGTGACAATCTGTTTATCTTGGATTTTAATATGAATATCCAAAAAACAGATCTCTGTTTTACTGCTTGTTACGGTAAACTTAATAGGGCTGGTTGTGGCATTATGGGTCATCACCACATTGTTTAATGTCTGCCCTTCCAAAATAGCAATAGATCGTCTATTTACCAGTAGTAGATAAATAGGCAATCCGCCACTTCCTTATCAGCAAAAAAGAGCTCTCTGTCCACCTCCCACATGTAGGCGTTTGCAAACAAGGGTGCCACCGACGAACCCATGGCACATCCCGTTTGCTGTCTGTAATAACCCCCATCAAAAATGAAAAAATTGTGGGTTAAGGTAAATTCCAACAAAGCTATGAAAAAAATCTACATCTGGTCCCCCAAAGTGTATGTTACCAGTAATCAACTGCCTCACAGCCTGCAATCCCTGTGCATGGGGTATGCACGTGTAGAGGCTTGTAACGTCTAATGTTGCCAGTGTTACATCTGTTGGTACTTCCTTAATAGACAAGAACTTTCTAAGCAGCATGCTAGAATCTTTTAGGTGGGAGACTGTGTTCTGGATGCAAGGTTGCAGGTAGGTATCCAAATACACCGCAGCTGGTTCGCACAGGGACCCCCGGGCAGATATGATTGATCTGCCCGGAGGCCTCTGCGCATTCTTGTGTATCTTGGGGATTGTGTAAAATATTGGTGTTACTGGATATTCTGGGCACAGCTTTCTACCAACATCTGCTGTTATAACCCCCTCATCCTGCGCCTCCTGTATCAATTTCACTAATTGCATTCTGTATTCTTGTGATGGATAAGAACTCAGTCTGCAATAAGTGTCCTGATCACTCACTGTCCGGTGTGTGCGGAAGTGCGGCTGGCGTGGCTGCAGCGGATGCTGGCGGGGAGATCAGAAAGAGGAGGTGGGTGTTAGGCGCGGCGGTCTTCGGCCGTGCCCTGACTGAGCAGCGGTCACGGCCGCCGCGCCTCTCTCCTTCCCTGTCCCCCGCACGGCGCCTAGCAGCGCCAGGACGCCATGTGCACGATAGCCTGCCGGGTCCCTGGCAACGCAGGACGCCGTGCGTGCAGGGCCGCATTGCAACGGGGACGCCACAGGTGGACCGCATTCCCCGTTGCTAAGAATAGTTAATTAGGTTGCTCGTGCAGCAGGGCAGCTGCACGGCAACTAGTAATTAGGGTCTGGGGGCTGGTCCTGCTGGCCCTCCTGTTATTGGCCAGCAGGGCCTTTTTATGTGAGCCAGCACACTGCAGCCTCGCCGGTGATAGCTTCTTGTATGCTGTTCCTGCCTTGCAGAACTCTGTTCCTGTCAGCCGTGTTTGGTGGATCTTGCTCCCTGCCCTTTGGTACTTTGGAGGTCCGAAGCGGTCCTGGGAATCCTTCTAGTCCTTGCGAACCTGTTTGTCATCTGGGGTTCTCGCCCGGTTTCGTGAGTAGCGGTTTCTGCCGCGTGTTGCGGCCTATGCCGCTTAGTGTTTACTTTACTGTGAATTGGTGCTTTTGCGGAGGTTTCCGCTTTCACTGTCCTCCCGGGAACTCGGCGGTGCCATTGAGGGGAGTGGACAGTGGTTTCTTTGTAGTTCTTTTCCTTTGGCGGCGTGCCGCACATACGTTTAGTTTTTAGGTAGTTTATAGCCCCTAGCGTGGTTGTTTCAGTTAAAGGTCCCCTTGTTATTACCCTGTCTCAGTTCACGCCTTGTCTCTCTTTAAGACCTGAGGGGGCATCGGAGTTGGGCAGACCTAATCCGCCCTTCAAACGCGGCTGCCATGGGCCCAAGAAACCATAGTTGTTCAGGCATGAATTGATAACACGGGTAAGACAACGGAGGTAGGGTGCTAGGGGCTATTTCCTTCCCATTTCCCAATCCCAGCATTCCGTCTTGGTGCTCAGGACTCACTACATAAGATCTCCCCTGTCCTGAGCATCAGGATCGTAAAATTATCACCGGCCCACAAAAAAAAAAAAAGTTGGTTTAATTTTTTCCGTTGTATTGGTGGGCCTAGAAATTCGGCCTCATGAATCCGGCAGGTTTAGGGCCAAACCCCAGTCAGCTTTTGGTTAACCAAATACAGGAATTAACTCAGATGGTTCAGGACCTTACTCTTCGGGTGAGATCGCAGGAAGATCTTTTGCGAGCCTCCCCGAGTATGGTTCCAGAACCAAAGATGCATTTACCTGACCATTTTTCGGGTAACCGAAAATATTTTTTTAATTTTATGGAAGCTTGTAAGCTTTATTTTCGTTTAAGGCCCCGTTCCTCTGGTACTGAGTCTCAGCGGGTCGGGATTGTGATGTCTCTACTTCAGGGTGATCCACAGACCTGGGCGTTTGGGCTAAGAGCGGATGATGTTGCTTTGTTATCAGTAGACGCCTTTTTTAAATCCTTAGGCCTCTTATATGACGACCCAGATAGAGAAGCATCAGCTGAGAGTCACCTACGTGCCCTTAAGCAAGGCAAAAATCCAGCAGAGGTGTATTGTACCGAATTTCGCCGTTGGTCGAACGACTGTGGCTGGAATGAACCGGCCCTGCGCAGTCAGTTTCGCCTCGGTCTGTCGGAAGTGATTAAAGACAGTCTCCTTCAGTACCCCGCTCCTGAGACTCTAGACAAACTCATGGAGCTCGCTATTAAAATTGATCGTCGTCTCCGAGAGCGGAGGGCTGAAAGAGGAACAACTTTTAGGCCTAGTCCATGTGTATATACTTTTCCTGAGGACGTCGAGGAGCCCATGCAAATGGGTCTCTCCCGGCTGTCCCCAGAGGAAAGAACCAGAAGGTTAAGTTCTGGTCTTTGTTTGTATTGTGGTGGTAAGGGACATATCACACGTAACTGCCCGAACAAGCCGGAAAACGCTCTGACCAAGTGAATTGTGAGGGGGTTCACTTGGGTCTGCAGTTAATCTCCTCTAATAATTCTCTATTAGTTCTGGTAAAGATTTTCTTTGGCAGCCTCAGTTCGTTGGTGTCGGCCTTCGTCGACAGTGGAGCTGCAGGAAATTTTATGGATTTAGCTTGGGCTAAGGCTTTAGGCGTTCCACTGATACCCTTAGATAGATGTATCACCATGCACGGCTTGGATGGGGGTCCGCTTTCCAATGGGGTTATTACTCACCGCACACCTCCAGTATTGCTGACAGTGGGGGCCCTACATTCAGAAGAAACAGAATTTTACCTTACACATTGTCCGGCAGGTCCAGTAGTTTTGGGTCACCCCTGGCTTGCCTTTCATAATCCCATCATAGATTGGCGGTCTGGGGAGATTTCCCAATGGGGTCCTTTTTGTGTTAAGGAGTGTATTTCCCATCCTGTCCGGGTTGCGGCACTTACCCCAGAACTTATTCCTCTGGAATATCAGGATTTTGCTGATGTGTTCTCCAAGGGAAATGCGGACGTTCTGCCTCCCCATCGGTCCTATGACTGCGCTATAGATTTAGTTCCCGGGGCCACTTTACCTAAAGGGAGATTATATGCCCTCTCCGGGCCAGAAACCACGGCTATGGACAATTATATCCAGGAAAGCCTGAAAAAAGGCTTCATTAGGCCTTCAAAATCTCCTTTGAGTGCAGGATTCTTTTTTGTTGAGAAAAAAGATGGGTCGCTCAGACCATGTATTGATTTTCGGGCTCTGAATAAAATTTCTGTTAAAAACACCTACCCTTTGCCTTTGATTTCAGTACTTTTTGATCAGTTACCCTCTGCCGTTATCTTCTCAAAAATCGATCTTAGAGGAGCTTACAATCTCATCCGAATAAGATCTGGGGATGAGTGGAAGACGGCTTTCAGCACACAGTCGGGTCATTATGAATACCTGGTGATGCCCTTTGGGCTGTCAAATGCTCCTGCGGTATTTCAAGACCTCATCAATGATGTTCTTCGTGACTTTCTTGGAAAGTTTGTTGTCATTTATTTAGACGACATTTTGATTTATTCTGAGTCTATGGAACAACATATTACCCATGTGCGTCTGGTTCTTCAAAAACTACGGGAAAATCATTTATACGCAAAACTAGATAAATGTGATTTTCACATCACGGAAGTGTCCTTCTTGGGGTATATTATTTCTCCCCAGGGATTTTTCATGGAACCGAAAAAACTCCAGGCCATCCTTAATTGGGCGCAACCCACAAATTTAAAAGCAATTCAGCGCTTTTTAGGGTTTGCAAACTATTATAGGCGGTTCATTCATACCTTTTCTGATTTGGTCGCTCCTATAGTAGCATTGACTAAAAAAGGAGCGGACCCTTCCAATTGGTCGCCTGCAGCCGAGTCTGCCTTTCGGGCCTTAAAGCAGGCCTTTGTCTCGGCTCCTGTTCTCAGGCACCCTAACCCGGAGCTCCCCTTTATAGTCGAGGTAGATGCCTCAGAGGTTGGAGTGGGGGCTATCCTATCTCAGGAAGATCCGGAGTCTCAAGAATTACACACTTGTGCCTTCATGTCCAGGAAATTCTCCTCCGCAGAATCCAACTATGACGTCGGTAATCGAGAATTGCTGGCAGTTAAATGGGCTTTCGAGGAGTGGAGGCATTGGCTGGAGGGAGCTAGGCATACTATTACAGTGTTTACTGACCAAAAGAACCTGCAATATATTGAGTCAGCTAAATGGCTTAATGCTCGGCAGGCACGTTGGGCATTGTTTTTTACTCGTTTCAGGTTTATAATCACTTTCAGGCCCGGTTCCAAAAATACTAAAGCTGATGCCCTGTCACGTTGTTTTCTTCCGGTTCACAATAACCATCCTGCTACTACCCCCATAGTTCCATCATCTGTCATCCGGGCAGGCCTCACACAGGATTTATTTACTCAGTTAGTCCAGCTTCAACAGCAGGCTCCTAAACCGACTCCTGCTGATCGTCTCTTTGTCCCTGAATTTCTGAGAGGCACTGTTTTAGCTGAGTTTCATGACAACAAAGTCTCTGGTCATCCAGGTATCACTAAGACCTTGAAGTTAGTCTCTCGCTCGGTGTGGTGGCCTAGTCTTTCTAAAGATGTAAGGGAATTTGTCCATTCCTGTCAGGTTTGTGCACGGCATAAGGTTCCTTGTTCATTGCCGATCGGGCAACTCGTACCTTTAGCCGTTCCTCTCAGGCCATGGTCACATATATCCATGGATTTCGTGGTGGACCTTCCTCTTTCAGCCGGATTTCGAGTCATTTGGGTGGTAGTAGATCGTTTTAGTAAGATGGCTCATTTCATTGCTCTTCCCCGATTACTCTCTGCTCAAGGGTTGGCAGTCTTGTTTCTCCGTCATGTGTTCAGGCTCCATGGGTTGCCCAGGGATATTGTCTCAGATCGGGGTCCGCAATTCATTGCTCGTTTCTGGAAACGTTTTTGTGCCTCATTAAATATAAAAATCTTTAACATCTGGGTACCATCCACAATCAAACGGATAAACCGAACGCGTTAACCAGTCATTAAAACAGTATTTAAGGTTGTATTCGGCCAAACTCCAGAATGATTGGTCTGAATTTCTTCCGTTAGCCGAATTTGCTTAATAACTCTTGTCATTCTTCCACCAAGGAGTCCCCATTCTTTTCAGTCTTTGGCTTTCATCCTAGAGCCAACTCTTTTTTTCCTCATTCTCCAGTCTCCTCGTTGACCTTAACCTCCCATCTCAGAACAATTTGGAGAAAGGTGCACCTTGCCTTGAGAAAAGCTGCCTTCCGAGAAAAGAAATTTTCTGATAGGCTCCGACGTCCTTGCACTTTTAAGGTGGGAGATAAGGTATGGTTGTCTACTCGCAACATCAAGCTCCGACAACCTTCGGCTAGACTGGGACCCAAATTTATTGGACCATTCCTTATCATCAAGAAGATCAACAGAGTTGCTTTTCGGCTACGCTTGCCGAGATCGCTCAAAATTGGCAATACTTTTCACTGTTCTCTTTTGAAACAGTATTTTTCTTCCAGATTTCCTCGGAGGACTTCCCAGGGTAGATCTCCGGTGGATGTTCAGGGGCAACAAGAGTTCTTGGTGGAGAAGGTTTTAGATTCTAAGCTTTCTCGGGGTCGGCTCTATTTTTTGGTCCACTGGAAAGGTTATGGCCCTGAAGAAAGATCTTGGGTGTTGGATAAAGATTTACATGCTCCCAAGCTGAAGAGGATTTTCTTTCAGGAGTTTCCTCAGAAACCTGGCTCTAGGGGTTCTTTAACCCCTCCTCAAGGGGGGGTACTGTTAGGCGTGGCGGTCTTCGGCCGTGCCCTGACTGAGCAGCGGTCACGGCCGCCGCGCCTCTCTCCTTCCCTGTCCCCCGCACGGCGCCTAGCAACGCCAGGACGCCGTGCGCACGATAGCCGCCGGGTCCCTGGCAACGCAAGACGCCGTGCGTGCAGGGCCGCCGGGTGCATAGCAACGGGGACGCCACAGGTGGACCGCATTCCCCGTTGCTAAGAATAGTTAATTAGGTTGCTCGTGCAGCAGGGCAGCTGCACGGCAACTAGTAATTAGGGGCTGGGGGCTGGTCCTGCTGGCCCTCCTGTTATTGGCCAGCAGGGCCTTTTTATGTGAGCCAGCACACTGCAGCCCCGCCGGTGATAGCTTCTTGTATGCTGTTCCTGCCTTGCAGAACTCTGTTCCTGTCAGCCGTGTTTGGTTGATCTTGCTCCCTGCCCTTTGGTACTATGGAGGTCCGAAGCCGGTCCTGGGAATCCTTCTAGTCCTTGCGAACCTGTTTGTCATCTGGGGTTCTCGCCCGGTTTCGTGAGTAGCGGCTTCTGCCGCGTGTTGCGGCCTATGCCGCTTAGTGTTTACTTTACTGTGAATTGGTGCATTTGCGGAGGTTTCCGCTTTCACTGTCCTCCCCGGAACTCGGCGGTGCCGTGTAGGGGAGTGGACAGTGGTTTCTTTGTAGTTCTTTTCCTTTGGCGGCGTGCCGCACATACGTTTTGTTTTTAGGTAGTTTATAGCCCCTAGCGTGGTTGTTTCAGTTAGAGGTCCCCTTGTTATTACCTTGTCTCAGTTCACGCCTTGTCTCTCTTTAAGACCTGAGGGGCATCGGAGTTGGGCAGAGCTAATCCGCCCTTCAAACGCGGCTGCCATGGGCCCAAGAAACCATAGTCGTTCAGGCGTGAATTGATAACACGGGTAAGACAACGGAGGTAGGGTGCTAGGGGCTATTTCCTTCCCATTTCCCAATCCCAGCATTCCGTCTTGGTGCTCAGGACTCACTACATAAGATCTCCCCTGTCCTGAGCATCAGGATCATAACAGTGGGTAAGTGTATTTATTGTTCACTGTTGTCACTGTGGTCCCCGAAACGTTGACCTCACGCATATAGTTTTTCACTGACTTCTAAGCCTCTGAGTGCCGCCTCTGATTTCTGCTATTGGTACATGTCAGGGACAGGTTCCATGGGGAGGGCACCGGAGCGAAGTACACCCTGAGGGGGAGGACTGGAGTACCGGAGCTTATCTTTGATATATATATGTCAGAGAAAAGGGGGGGTACCTCTCCTGCGCTGATGGTGAGCATGTAACGGTGCCACAGGCCGAAACAGAATCCAATAAAAAAAATCTGACAAATCCCTCTTCTTTCTGTGCAGCTCAGTAGTGGACCATCTGATTCAAAGCCAAGGAGAGAAGCGTCGTTACATGTTCACGTCCACTCTATTGGGAAGAGGGTCCCTCTAGACTCTCTCTCCTTTGGTCAGATTTATACCTGGTCAGTCAATATCTAATGACCCAAGAGGCGGTGTATTTCTTTTAATATGTATGACCCTGAGGAATAATTTAGACCATAAGGACCTCGAGTAATTTATTATTTAAATTCAGCATTTTGAGCCACAATGTCTTCTCACAAGTTCAATTGAAGAATTGATAATCAATTAAGACGTCTCCTAGCACATTATTTTTAGATATTCCATTTACCCCTGAAGAAGTCCTTTAAGGACAAAGCACGTAGGGTTCATCGTTTATTGTACACTACCGGCTTGCTTTGAATATCCTCCTAAGAGCTCACACCAATAAGGTGAGGAGGCCATTCCAGTATACCACCTAAGCAATCTGATGTGTATATAATTGATCGCATTTTGGCTCTCATTCCGAGTTGTTCGCTCGCAAGCTGCTTTTAGCAGCTTTACACACGCTAAGCCGCCGCCTACTGGGAGTGAATCTTAGCATCTTAAAATTGCGAACGAAAGATTCTCAAAATTGCGATTACACACCTCTTAGCAGTTTCTGAGTAGCTTCAAACTTACTCGGCATCTGCGATCAGTTCAGTGCTTGTCGGTCCTGGTTTGACGTCACAAACACACCCAGCGTTCGCCCAGATACTCCTCCGTTTCTCCAGCCACTCCCGCGTTTTTCCCAGAAACGGTAGCGTTTTTTCACACACACCCATAAAACGGACAGTTTCCGCCCAGAAACACCCACTTCCTGTCAATCACATTACGATCACCAGAACGAAGAAAAAACCGTGAGTAAAATACCTAACTGCATAGCAAATTTACTTGGCGCAGTCGCACTGCGGACATTGCGCATGCGCACTAAGCGGAAAATCGCTGCGATGCGAAAAAATTTACCGAGCGAACAACTCGGAATGACCCCCCTTATGTATTTTAATACCATTGTGCTAAGAAAGATTTTGTATTAAAAAATCTTTTTCTCAACCGAATAACCTGTGATATTAACTGGTTGTATTTTCTGTTGGGTGAATTTCTTTTGGTGAGTGGGTTTCTCTGTAGGCCCCATAGGGGAAGTCATTGAGTGAAAAAAACCCAAGAAGAACTTCAATTACGGTTTCTGAATTGATTAATTGTCAATCAACATATAATATAGCGCACTCTCTTTCGTTGTGTGTGTGTGTATGTATATATATGTGTGTGTGTGTGTGTGTGTGTGTATACACACTCTGTATAAAATTTACAGAATTGTTTTATCACTTATCAAGGGATTATTATCTGTGAATATGTGTGATTTTATGCTTTATACTGCTTTCAGTGTTTTACTGTGTAGCGCCAAAGGTCCATCCCATTTTTCATCGCATCCTTCTAATGCTGGTGATCGATATGTCCAGGTCATATATGGAATGGAGAATTTGTTTTATTTGTGAAACAGTACGCTCATCATCCTCACAAGTTAATTCCTCCACAATTTCTTGCACTCTCCTACAGTACAATACTGTATGAAAACTACAAATTAATGAACAGCACATTTACAGGAAGATAAAGTGTTCCTTTTTTTTCTTTACTCTTACAGGTTGAGTATCCCTTATCCAAAATGCTTGAGACCAGAGGTATTTTGGATATGGGATTTTTCCGTATTTTGGAATAATTGCATACCATAATGAGATATCATGGTGATGGGACCTAAATCTAAGCACAGAATGCATTTATGTTTCATATACACCTTATACACACAGCCTGAAGGTCATTTTAGCCACTATTTTTTATAACTTTGTGCATTAAACAAAGTGTGTCTACATTCACACAATTCATTTATGTTTCATATACACCTTATACACACAGCCTGTAGGTCATTTAATACAATATTTTAATAACTTTGTGTATATAACAAAGTTTGTGTACATTGAGCCATCAAAAAAACAAAGGTTTCACTATCTCACTCTCACTCAAAAAAGTCCGTATTTCGGAATATTCCGTATTTCGGAATATTTGGATATGGGATACTCAACCTGTACAACAAAATTGACTATTTTATACTTTAAGTCAATTTAGACATTACAGTACTGTACAGTACTTACCATGTGAACTTTGTACAAATTGCAAATCTGACAATTGTTCTCTTGAAAGCATGATAGCGCATAGTTTCTAAACTCACTATAATGCCACTTTCATTGTTGTACAACCATAACTCCTGTGTGGAGAAAAATCATTTGTGAATACTGTATTTTAAATTTTACACATTTGAAAATTTGCATCAGTTTTATGATAAAAGCTAATACTGTACATGTTTACTATACAGTACCTGATGTTCAAATTATGTACTGTATACTGTACTGTGCAGTACTGTACTGAAAATACCACACCAGTATTATGGACTGCAATTAAAGTCCTGTTTAAAACAGTTGAATAACCCTCCTTGGAAGTGCATGGGCCCTGTGAAACTTACAGTAATGTACAGCATAAGGGATGACTGACGTACTGTAAATTCTTCAATTATTGCCTACCAGCAATGCTGCTTACTGTACAGTATATTAAATATTGTAGGTCTAGAAATGTGCGCCTCAATATGGTAGTTAAAAAACACAGGGGTTATGGGGATAAGTGAGCTCAATGCACCATGTGATACACCAGACTCAGGGGCGTAGCCAGAACTTTGTGGGACCCATAGCAACATTTTGATGGGGCACCCATCCCAATGCTTGTAGAGAGACTACACTTTTTAACTTTTATGCCCTACAATAGTCTGCAGTACTGTACTGTAGTTCATGTTCTGAACCATAGCAGAGCTTTATTTAATGTTAGACTCCATAGTAGTGACCTAGCTTCTTGTATGAATCATAGTAATGAATAAGTTCACCCTACAGTACTGTACTGTACTATATGTCACATTACAGAGCTGCCAGTAGACATTATGCCACACAGTATCCCCAATTCACATTATTACTGTACTGTATATAATGTATAGTGCTCCCTGTTCATATTGGAGCTCTGGTCCATATAATATTAAAATGCCCTACAGTTCATGTTATAACACACTACAATGAGCAGGTCCAGGTGCATACAGTACCTACAGTAGATACAGTACAGTATATTGCAGGTCCCATGTAAAAAGTTTGAAAGGACCACTACAGTAAGTATCAGCCAGTGGCGGATCCAGTGGCCTCTGTCCCCTCCAGCGCCGGCGCCGCACAGGGAGATGACGGGCGCCCGCTGAGATTGTGTTACCAGCGGGCGCCCGTCTCCCTGCACAGCGGCTGCCGGAGGCAGGAGCTCAGTACTGAGCTCCGGCTTCCGGCGCTGTCACTGTATGGCGTGCGCTATGGGAGAGATGTCAGTCATGACGTCTCTCTCATAGTGCTGACTGAGGAGCGGACGCCCAGGGAGGAGGAGGACTGCAGCTGTCTGGAAGCGGGAACGGGGCTTGGTAAGTATGTTCTGTTTTCTCTTCCTTAGTGCAGCGGGGGCATCTACTGGGGGCAAACTATGGGGGGGACATTACTGAGGGGCATCAACAAGGGAAATTACTACTGGGTCGGGGGGGGCATTACTACTGCGGGCATTATTACTGGGGGAGCATCTACTGGGGGCATTACTACTGGGGGCATTACTACTGGGGGGCATCAACAAGGGGCATTACTACTGGGGGGGCATTACTACTGGGGGCATTATTACTGGGGGGCATCTACTAGGGGCATTACTACTGGGGGGGGGCATTACTACTGGGGGCATTATTACTGGGGGGCATCTACTGGGGGGCATTACTACGGGGGGTCATCTATTGGGGCATTACTACTGGTGGCAGCGACTGGGGGACATTTTTACTGGGGGTAATCTACTGGGGGCAAACTACTGGGGGACATTATTACTGGGGGGAATCTACTGGGGGCAAACTACTGGGGGACATTATTACTGGTGGCATCTACTAGGTGTATTACAACTGGGGGCATTATTACTGGGGGGCATCTACTAGGGGCATTACTACTGGGGGACATTATTACTGGTGGCATCTACTAGGTGTATTACAACTGGGGGCATTATTACTGGGGGGCATCTACTGGGGGCATTACTACTGGGGGGGTCATCTATTGGGCCAAACTCCTAGGGGGCAAACTACTGGGGGACATTATTACTGGGGGGCACACTACTGGGGGACATTATTACTGGGGGCCAACTACAAAGGGGCTAACTACTGGGGGCAAACTACAGGAGGGCATTACTACTGGCGGCGTAACTACAGGGGCATTACTACTGACGGCGTAACTACAGGGGCATTACTACTTGGGGGCAAAACTACAGGGGGGCCAAACTACTGGGGGCATAACTACAGGGGCCAAACTACTGGGAGATAACTACAGGGGCCAAACTACTGGGGGCATTACTACAGGGGGCTAAACTACAAGGGGGGCATAACTACAGGGGCTAAACTACAATGGAGCAATCTACAGGGGGGCATTACTACTTGTGGCCAAACTACAAGCAGGCAAACTGCTGGGGGCATTACCACTTGGAGGCTAAACCAAAGGGGGGGGGGGGTAAACTACTGGGGTCATAACTGCAGGGGCATTACCACTGGGGGCATAACTACTAGGGCGCTAAATGACTGGGGGCATTACTACAGGCAACATTACTACTGGGGGCAATACGGGCATTGCATAAGGGGCACCACTACTATGGGGTCTATATAACGGGCACTACCAGTACAGTGGACATTGCATAATGAGCGCTACAACTGTGGGCATTGTATAAGAAGCGCCACCTCACATGCACCGAAGCCGCACGCAAATGTACTTGCCCCTTCCATGGTGCCCCCCCTATCATTTTCTTCTGGATCCGCCCTTGGTATCAGCCAATGGCAAAAAATGTATATAAAGTAACTTTCACAGGGAAGATGTGCCCCCCTCAGCTCTGGGCCCCATAGCAGCTGCTCTGCTTGCACCTACAGTATAGTATGTTACAGTAGCTTCAATACGCCCTTGACATAGCATAGCAAACTGAAAAAATGTCTGCTGCCCGTGACCCCTCACACTGTGGTAGCCATCAGAAATGAAGTGAGTGACGGCACAGGTTTTGCAGGCTACAGGGCACAGCTGAAGGAGCATCTGAATACCCTCGCTAAAGTTCACAGAGGCTATAGGGATAAGCAAGCTCTATGCACATAACGATACACCGGACTTGACCAACACATAGCAAACTGACAAAATGTCCACTGCCCATGATCCCCCATCTCGTGGTTGCCCTCACACATGGAGTGAGCGACGGCACAGGTTTTGCAGGCTACATGGCACAGCTGAAGAAGCGTCTGAATACTCTAGCTAAAATATACACATACAGTAAGAATATTGATTTACAGTGGAAGAAGATATATACTGTAAATGAAAACAGTAACTGAATTACCAATCAAATACTGTATGGAGAAACTGTAGAAATGAGCTAGAACAAGTGAGGCCAGCAGAAGATTTCAACAGCAGGAACAGAGAGCAATATAGCAGAAGATTTCTCAAAGGTCAGAGAGGATCCACACAGCAAGTCTGATTACGAGGAAACAGCTTTGCAGAGTGGTTACCAGGCTGTGACTGAGACGCTCTTTATACTGATTCACACAAAGGAAATTCTTCCCGCTCAAAGCATGCTCTGTGATTGGTGCTTGTGTAGGTGCATTCATCAATAAACCAATCACAGAGTATGCTTTGAGCAGCTAGAATTTCCTTTGTTTGAATCAGGATAAAAGTACATGATTGATGGCAGTCATACAGTACATTAAAATTGTAGTCCAGTAACAGAGCATTCAGCGGGAGGATGACGTTTTGCCTCGTTTTGGGATTCGGAGTCAGGCAGGAAAACCTGAGCAGAACTCGGATCCCAGCTCGGAACGCTATGTTTGGGTGGGTCCACTTCTTGGAGAACCAGACCTGCTCATCTCTAGTTTAAAGTCACTCCTCACCTATAGCCAGTCCAGGTGAGCAGGTGTTACACTCGGTGTCCGTAGTAGCCACTGGCATGGCATAGGCTAAATGATGTCAGCAGGAGAATGTAAAGGGTGTGAATATAGCTGTGGTCAGGGATGGACTGGGGCTGTCTAGCAGCCCTGGCTCATGGGGGCATTCTGCAAGTCTTGGGGACCTTACCTTGTGGCACACTATGTCTTTGTATACTGGGCTGGCTGAGCAGAGCACCAGGAGGCAGAGTTGTCGGCCAGCCGCTGTCTATATATGAGCCAGCAAGCTCAGCAGAGTGCTCGGCCAGCCTAGGTCTCTCTGCATGGCTGATTGGGCACTCCATTCCTGGCTGTGGGGTTGTACTCAACTGTTCAGTTAGGTTTATTAGCACTATATGGAACTATGGTGGGCTGCATATAGTGCAACATAGTACATTTATATTAAACAACGGGGGAAGCAGCTCAGTGGCGGAACTTGCAGCGGTGCAGATGGTGCAGTGCACAATGGCCCGTCATGATAAAGGGGCCCTTGGTTGGCAGCGTATTGCAGATCAGCCAGGCAGGTACTAAAAATGAGTCCCACAGACTTATCATAGTATACCATCAGAGTCATGCCGCTGGCAATCATAAATAGGAAGGAGTCAGTCTGGCCACAGGAGGGGGACCCCTCCCCTCCACTCGAATGATTGTGTGACTTCTGTACTTCATGGAGACTGGTCCCTTCCCTGTGGCTGGCCACCCTATCAGATGTGGCCCTTTTCTGGTCCGTCTTTCCTCTCTCTCTCTCTGCTCCACGCTGACTTCTCAAGGTGGGAGACTCCTGCAAAATGATGAATGATCGCAGGTTCAGTCAGTGACAGGATGCACTGAAGCATCAAGACATGAAAAGCGACGCAGCTGCTGGGCATACAGATGCCAACCCAGAAACCAGGAACCACTGACAGCCCCCTGCATGGACAGACCTACGAGACCGCTAACAGCAATGCAGGTACTGGTAGCAGTGCCGTAACTAGGCATTTTAGCGCTGTGTGCAAGAAACGACAGTGGCGCCCCCCCCCATGTAAGATAGGGGCAGAGCGCGCCGTCGGCGCGCAAAAAATATTCTAGGGGCGTGGCTTCACGGGGAAGGGGCGTGGCCACAAAATAATAGCAATTCATACTACGGTGCACAGTAGTCTACATTATTCAAATTACGCTGCACAGTAGCGCCACTACACCAGGTAGAGCCCCTTTTATACATTACAGCAGACAGTGTCCCCCTTTTTACACATTGCGGCAGCCAGTCCCCCTTTTTACACATTACAGCAGCCAGTCTCCCTTTTAACACATTGCGGCAGCCGGTCCTTCTTTTTACACATTGCGGCAGACAGCGTCCCTTTTTTACAATTACAGCAGACAGCGTCCCCGTTTTTACACATTACGGCAGACGGTGTCCCCCTTTATACACATTGCGGCAGCCAGTCCCCCTTTTTACACATTGCGGCAGCCAGTCCCATTTTACACATTGCGGCAGCCAGGACCCCATTTTACACATTGCGGCAGCCAGTCCCATTTTACACATTGTGGCAGCCAGTCCCATTTTACACATTGCGGCAGCCAGTCCCATTTTTTACACATTGCGGCAGCCAGTCCCATTTTTTACACATTGCGGCAGCCAGTCCTATTTTTTACACATTGCGGCAGCCATCCCCATTTTTTACACATTGCGGCAGCCAGTCCCATTTTTTACACATTGCGGCAGCCATCCCCATTTTTTACACATTGCGGCAGCCAGTCCCATTTTTTACACATTGCGGCAGCCATCCCCATTTTTTACACATTGCGGCAGCCAGTCCCATTTTTTACACATTGCGGCAGCCAGTCCCATTTTTTACACATTGCGGCAGCCAGTCCCATTTTTTACACATTGCGGCAGCCAGTCCCATTTTACACATTGCGGCAGCCAGTCCCATTTTACACATTGCGGCAGCCAGTCCCATTTTTTACACATTGCGGCAGCCATCCCCATTTTTTACACATTGCGGCAGCCAGTCCCATTTTTTACACATTGCGGCAGCCAGTCCCATTTTTTACACATTGCGGCAGCCATCCCCATTTTACACATTGCGGCAGCCAGTCCCATTTTTTACACATTGCGGCAGCCAGTCCCATTTTTTACACATTGCGGCAGGCGGTGTCCGAGAGAGAGAGAGACAGAGAGAGAGAGAGAGAGAGAGAGAGGGGGGGGGGAATATACTTACCTTCTCCCCGCTGACAGGCTCCTCGTGCTGCTCCCTCGGTGGCGGCAGTGAGATGAGAAGGAGGAGGAGGGAGGGGGAGCAGGGAGCCGCAGCAGCGCTATGTTATTGGTAGTAAGCGCCGCTGCAGCATCCCCCTCTCCTTCTGTATTGGCTGCCATCCCCATTTTTTACACATTGCGGCAGCCAGTCCCATTTTTTACACATTGCGGCAGCCATCCCCATTTTTTACACATTGCGGCAGCCAGTCCCATTTTTTACACATTGCGGCAGCCATCCCCATTTTTTACACATTGCGGCAGCCAGTCCCATTTTTTACACATTGCGGCAGCCAGTCCCATTTTTTACACATTGCGGCAGCCAGTCCCATTTTTTACACATTGCGGCAGCCAGTCCCATTTTACACATTGCGGCAGCCAGTCCCATTTTACACATTGCGGCAGCCAGTCCCATTTTTTACACATTGCGGCAGCCATCCCCATTTTTTACACATTGCGGCAGCCATCCCCATTTTTTACACATTGCGGCAGCCATCCCCATTTTTTACACATTGCGGCAGCCATCCCCATTTTTTACACATTGCGGCAGCCATCCCCATTTTACACATTGCGGCAGCCAGTCCCATTTTTTACACATTGCGGCAGCCAGTCCCATTTTTTACACATTGCGGCAGGCGGTGTCCGAGAGAGAGACAGAGAGAGAGAGAGAGAGAGGGGGGGGGATATACTTACCTTCTCCCCGCTGACAGGCTCCTCGTGCTGCTCCCTCGGTGGCGGCAGTGAGATGAGAAGGAGGAGGAGGGAGGGGGAGCAGGGAGCCGCAGCAGCGCTATGTTATTGGTAGTAAGCGCCGCTGCAGCATCCCCCTCTGCTTCTGTATTGGCTGCCGGGCAGCCAATACGGAAGGAGAGGGGGATGCTGCAGCGGCGCTAACTACCAATAACATAGCGCTGCTGCGGCTCCCTGCTCCCCCTCCCTCCTCCTCCTTGTCCGCTGCCTCCGGCGCTGGTCTCTCTCCTCCAGCGCGGCGCACACAGAGGCGGCATGTAATGAGTCAATTTGACTCATTACATGCCGCTGGCCGTGCGGCCCCAGGGCAACTGCGCTGTGTGCCAAGCCCCCTTGGCACACACGTAGTTACGGCTCTGACTGGTAGGACCTGTCTCCTAGTGTCAGTGCATGTGCTCAAGGTATATACTGTCCTGTTACCTGTGCTATAGTACAGTACCTGTCTCTATCATTGCTCACACTGGTGGTGCATTACAGAAAGGTATATACTGTCCTGCTACCTGTGCTACAGTACAGTACCTGTCTCTATCATTGCTCACACTGGGGGTGCATAACAGAAAGGTATATACTGTCCTGCTAACTGTGCTACAGTACAGTACCTGTCTCTTTCATTGCTCACACTGGGGGTGCATAACAAAAGGTATATACTGTCCTGCTAACTGTGCTACAGTACAGTACCTGTCTCTTTCATTGCTCACACTGGGGGTGCATTACAGAAAGGTATATACTGTCCCATTACCTGTACTAAAGTACAGTACCTGTCTCTATCATTGCGCACACTAGGGGTGGGTAACAGAAAGGTATATACTGTCCCGTTACCAGTGCTACAGTACAGTACCTGTCTCTATAATTGCTCACACTGGGGGTGCGTTACAGAAAGGTATATACTGTCCTGTTACCTGCACTACAGTACAGTACCTGTCTCTATCATTGCTCACACTGGGGGTGCATTACAGAAAGCTATATACTGTCCCGTTACCTGTACTACAGTACAGTACCTGTCTCTATCATTGCTCACACTGGGAATGCATTACAGAAAGGTATAAACTGTCCCGTTACCTGTGCTACAGTATAGTTCCTGTCTCTATCATTGCTCACACTGGGGGTGCATTACAGAAAGGTATATACTGTCCCGTTACCTGTGCTACAGTACAGTACCTGTCTCTATCATTGCTCACACTGGGAATGCATTACAGAAAGGTATATACTGTCCCGTTACCTGTGCTACAGTACAGTACCTGTCTCTAGCATTGCTCACACTGGGGGTGCGTTACAGAAAGGTATATACTGTCCTGCTACCTGTGCTACAGTACAGTACCTTTCTCTATCATTGCTCACACTGGGAATGCATTACACAAAGGTATATACTGTCCCGTTACCTGTGCTACAGTACAGTACAGTACCTGTCTCTATCATTGCTCACACTGGGGGTGCGTTACAGAAAGGTATATACTGTCCCGTTACCTGTGCTACAGTACAGTACCTGTCTCTATCATTGCTCACACTGAGGGTGCGTTACAGAAAGGTATATACTATCCTGCTACCTGTGCTACAGTACAGTACCTGTCTCTATCATTGCTCACACTGGGGGTGGATAAAAGAAAGGTATATACTGTCCCGTTACCTGTGCTACAGTACAGTACCTGTCTCTATCATTGCTCACACTGGGGGTGCGTTACAGAAAGGTATATACTGTCCTGCTACCTGTGCTACAGTACAGTACCTGTCTCTATCATTGCTCACACTGGGGGTGGGTAACATAAAGGTATATACTGTCCCGTTACCTGTGCTACAGTACAGTACCTGTCTCTATCATTGCTCACACTGGGAATGCATTACAGAAAGGTATATACTGTCCCGTTACCTGTGCTACAGTACAGTACTTGTCTCTATCATTGCTCACACTGGGGGTGCATTACAGAAAGGTATATACTGTCCCGTTACCAGTGCTACAGTACAGTACCTGTCTCTATCATTGCTCACACTGGGGGTGCGTTACAGAAAGGTATATACTGTCCTGCTACCTGTGCTACAGTACAGTACCTGTCTCTATCATTGCTCACACTGGGGGTGGGTAACAGAAAGGTATATACTGTCCCGTTACCTGTGCTACAGTACAGTACCTGTCTCTATCATTGCTCACACTGGGAATGCATTACAGAAAGGTATATACTGTCCCGTTACCTGTGCTACAGTACAGTACCTGTCTCTATCATTGCTCACACTGGGGGTGCGTTACAGAAAGGTATATACTGTCCTGCTACCTGTGCTACAGTACAGTACCTGTCTCTATCATTGCTCACACTGGGAATGCATTACAGAAAGGTATATACTGTCCCGTTACCTGTGCTACAGTACAGTACAGTACCTGTCTCTATCATTGCTCACACTGGGGGTGTGTTACAGAAAGGTATATACTGTCCCGTTACCTGTGCTACAGTACTGTACAGTACCTGTCTCTATCATTGCTCACACTGGGGGTGCATTACAGAAAGGTATATACTGTCCCGTTACCTGTGCTACAGTACAGTACCTGTCTCTATCATTGCTCACACTGGGGGTGCGTTACAGAAAGGTATATACTGTCCAGTTACCTGTGCTACAGTACAGTACCTGTCTCTATCATTGCTCACACTGGGGGTGCGTTACAGAAAGGTATATACTGTCCCGTTACCTGTGCTACAGTACAGTACCTGTCCCTATCATTGCTCACACTGGGGGTGCATTACAGAAAGGTATATACTGTCCCGTTACCTGTGCTACAGTACAGTACCTTTCTCTATCATTGCACACAGTAGGGGTGGGTTACAGAAAGGTATATACTGTTCCGTTACATGTGCTACAGTACAGTACCTGTCTCTATCATTGCTCACACTGGAGGTGCATTACAGAAAGGTATATACTGTGCCGTTACCTGTGCTACAGTACAGTACAGTACCTGTCTCTATCATTGCTCACACTGGAGGTGCGTTACAGAAAGGTATATACTGTCCCGTTACCTGTGCTACAGTACAGTACCTGTCCCTATCATTGCTCACACTGGGGGTGCATTACAGAAAGGTATATACTGTCCCGTTACCTGTGCTACAGTACAGTACCTTTCTCTATCATTGCACACAGAAGGGGTGGGTTACAGAAAGGTATATACTGTCCCGTTACATGTGCTACAGTACAGTACCTGTCTCTATCATTGCTCACACTGGGAATGCATTACAGAAAGGTATATACTGTCCTGCTACCTGTGCTACAGTACAGTACCTGTCTCTATCATTGCTCACACTGGGGGTGCATTACAGAAAGGTATATACTGTCCCGTTACCTGTGCTACAGTACAGTACCTTTCTCTATCATTGCACACAGAAGGGGTGGGTTACAGAAAGGTATATACTGTCCCGTTACATGTGCTACAGTACAGTACCTGTCTCTATCATTGCTCACACTGGGAATGCATTACAGAAAGGTATATACTGTCCTGCTACCTGTGCTACAGTACAGTAACTGTCTCTATCATTTCTCACACTGGGGGTGTATTACAGAAAGGTATATACTGTCCAGTTGCCTGTGCTACAGTACAGTACCTGTCTCTATCATTGCTCACACTGGGGGTGCATTACAGAAAGGTATATGCTGTCCTGCTACCTGTGCTACAGTACAGTACCTGTCTCTATCATTTCTCACACTGGGGGTGCATTACAGAAAGGTATATACTGTCCAGTTACCTGTGCTACAGTACAGTGCCTGTCTCTATCATTGCTCACACTGGGGGTGCATTACAGAAAGGTATATACTGTGCCGTTACCTGTGCTACAGTACAGTACCTGTCTCTATCATTGCTCACACTGGAGGTGCATTACAGAAAGGTATATACTGTCCCGTAACCTGTGCTACAGTACAGTGCCTGTCTCTATCATTGCTCACACTGGAGGTGCATTACAGAAAGGTATATACTGTCCCGTTACCTGTGCTACAGTACAGTACCTGTCTCTATCATTGCTCACACTGGAGGTGCATTACAGAAAGGTATATACTGTGCCGTTACCTGTGCTACAGTACAGTACCTGTCTCTATCATTGCTCACACTGGAGGTGCATTACAGAAAGGTATATACTGTCCCGTTACCTGTGCTACAGTACAGTACCTGTCTCTATCATTGCTCACACTGGGGGTGCATTACAGAAAGGTATATACTGTGCCGTTACCTGTGCTACAGTACAGTGCCTGTCTCTATCATTGCACACAGTAGGGGTGGGTTACAGAAAGGTATATACTGTGCTGTTACCTGTGCTACAGTACAGTACCTGTCTCTATCATTGCTCACACTGGGGGTGCATTACAGAAAGGTATATACTGTCCAGTTACCTGTGCTACAGTACAGTACCTGTCTCTATCATTGCTCACACTGGGGGTGCGTTACAGAAAGGTATATACTGTGCCGTTACCTGTGCTAAAGTACAGTACCTTTCTCTATCATTGCACACAGTAGGGGTGGGTTACAGAAAGGTATATACTGTGCTGTTACCTGTGCTACAGTACAGTACCTGTCTCTATCATTGCTCACACTGGGGGTGCGTTACAGAAAGGTATATACTGTGCCGTTATCTGTGCTACAGTACAGTACCTGTCTCTATCATTGCACACAGTAGGGGTGGGTTACAGAAAGGTATATGCTGTGCCGTTACCTGTGCTACAGTACAGTACCTGTCTCTATCATTGCTCACACTGGGGGTGCATTACAGAAAGGTATATACTGTCCCGTTACCTGTGCTACAGTACAGTACCTGTCCCTATCATTGCTTACACTGGGGGTGCATTACAGAAAGGTATATACTGTCCCGTTACCTGTGGTACAGTACCTGTCTCTATCATTGCTCACACTGGCGGTTCATTACAGAAAGGTATATACTGTGCCGTTACCTGTGCTACAGTACAGTAACTGTCTCTATCATTGCTCACACTCGGGGTGCGTTACAGAAAGGTATATACTGTGCCGTTACCTGTGCTACAGTACAGTACCTGTCTCTATCATTGCTCACACTGGGGGTGCGTTACAGAAAGGTATATACTGTCCCGTTACCTGTGCTACAGTACAGTACCTGTCTCTATCATTGCTCACACTGGGGGTGCATTACAGAAAGGTATATACTGTCCCGTTACCTGTGCTACAGTACAGTACCTGTCTCTATCATTGCTCACATTGGAGATGCGTTACAGAAAGGTATATACTGTCCCGTTACCTGTGCTACAGTACAGTACCTGTCTCTATCACTGCTCACACTGGGGGTGCATTACAGAAAGGTATATACTAGTGATGAGCGGGTTCGGTTTCTCGGAAACTGAACCCCCCCCGAACTTCACCCTTTTTACACGGGTCCGAGCCATGGCCCTCATTCCGAGTTGTTCGCTCGGTAAATTTCATCGCATCGCAGCAATTTTCCGCTTAGTGCGCATGCGCAATGTCCGCACTGCGACTGCGCCAAGTAAATTTGCTATGAAGTTAGGATTTTTACTCACGGCTTTTTCTTCGCTCAGGCGATCGTAGTGTGATTGACAGGAAATGGGTGTTTCAGGGCGGAAACAGGCCGTTTTATGGACGTGTGGGAAAAAACGCTACCGTTTCCGGAAAAAACGCAGGAGTGGCCGGAGAAACGGAGGAGTGTCTGGGTGAACGCTGGGAGTGTTTGTGACGTCAAACCAGGAACGACAAGCACTGAACTGATCGCAGATGCCGAGTAAGTCTGAAGCTACTCAGAAACTGCTACGAGGTGTGTAATCACAATATTGCGAATACTTCGTTCGCAATTTTAAGATGCTAAGATTCACTCCCAGTAGGCGGCGGCTTAGCGTGAGCAACTCTGCTAAAATCGCCTTGCGAGCGAACAACTCGGAATGAGGGCCCATACTCGGATTCTCCCGTATGGCTCGGTTAACCCGAGTGCGCCCGAACGTCATCATCCCGCTGTCGGATTCTCGCGAGATTCGGATTCTATATAAGCAGTCGCGCGTCGCCGCCATTTTCACTCGTGCATTGGAAATGTTAGGGAGAGGACGTGGCTGGCGTCCTCTCCGTTATTGTTGAACTTGATTGTGCATTATTGCTTAATTGTGGGGAGGGCTGGGGAGCAGCTATATAATATAGGAGGAGTACAGTGCAGAGTTTTGCTGATCAGTGACCACCAGTTATCCGTTCTCTGCCTGAAAAAAATGCTCCATATCTGTGCTCAGTGTGCTGCATATATCTGTGCTCACACTGCTAATTGTGGGGACTGGGGAGCAGCTGAATTATATAGCAGGAGTACAGTGCAGAGTTTTGCTGACAGTGACCACCAGTATACGTTGTCTGCCTGAAAAACACTCCATATCTGTGCTCAGTGTGCTGCTTTATTGTGGGAAGCAATAGAAAATAATACGGCCGTGTTTTGGGTTCGAACGCGTTTTGGCAAAACCTCACCGAATTTTTTTGTCGGATTCGGGTGTGTTTTGGATTCGGGTGTTTTTTTCAAAAAACCCTAAAAAACAGCTTAAATCATAGAATATGGGGGTCATTTTGATCCCATAGTATTATTAACCTCAATAACCATAATTTACACTCATTTCCCGTCTATTCTGAACACCTCACAATATTATTTTTAGTCCTAAAATTTGCACCGAGGTCGCTGGATGGCTAAGCTAAGCGACACAAGTGGCCGAATCAAACACCTGGCCCATCTAGGAGTGGCACTGCAGTGTCACGCAGGATGGCCCTTCCAAAAAATACTCCCCAAACAGCACATGACGCAAAGAAAAAAAGAGGCGCAATGAGGTAGCTGTGTGACGACTAAGCTAAGCGACCCTAGTGGCCGACACAAACACCTGGCTCATCTAGGAGTGGCACTGCAGTGTCACGCAGGATGGCCCTTCCAAAAAATACTCCCCAAACAGCACATGACGCAAAGAAAAAAAGAGGCGCAATGAGGTAGCTGTGTGACGACTAAGCTAAGCGACCCTAGTGGCCGACACAAACACCTGGCCCATCTAGGAGTGTCACTGCAGTGTCACGCAGTATGGCCCTTCCAAAAAATACTCCCCAAACAGCACATGACGCAAAGAAAAATGAAAGAAAAAAGAGGTGCAAGATGGAATTGTCCTTGGGCCCTCCCACCCACCCTTATGTTGTAAAAACAGGACATGCACAATTTAACGAACCCATAATTTCAGCGACAGGGTCTGCCACACGACTGTGACTGAAATGACTGGTTGGTTTGGGCCCCCACCAAAAAAGAAGCAATCAATCTCTCCTTGCACAAACTGGCTCTACAGAGGCAAGATGTCCACCTCATCATCATCGTCCGATTCATCACCCCTTTCACTGTGTACATCCCCCTCCTCACAGATTATTAATTCGTCCCCACTGGAATCCACCATCTCAGGTCCCCGTATACTTTCTGGAGGCAATTGCTGCTGGTGAATGTCTCCATGGAGGAATTGATTATAATTCATTTTAATGAACATCATCTTCTCCACATTTTCTGGAAGTAACCTCGTACGCCGATTGCTGACAAGGTGAGCCGCGGCACTAAACACTCTTTCGGAGTACACACTGGAGGGAGGGCAACTTAGGTAGAATAAAGCCAGTTTGTGCAAGGGCCTCCAAATTGCCTCTTTTTCCTGCCAGTATACGTACGGACTGTCTGACGTGCCTACTTGGATGCGGTCACTCATATAATCCTCCACCATTCTTTCAATGGTGAGAGAATCATATGCAGTGACAGTAGACGACATGTCCGTAATCGTTGGCAGGTCCTTCAGTCCGGACCAGATGTCAGCATCAGCAGTTTCTCCAGACTGCCCTGCATCACCACCAGCGGGTGGGCTCGGAATTCGTAGCCTTTTCCTCGCAGCCCCAGTTGCGGGAGAATGTGAAGGAGGAGATGTTGACGGGTCGCGTTCCGCTTGACTTGACAATTTTCTCACCAGCAGTTCTTTGAACCTCTGCAGACTTGTGTCTGCCAGAAAGAGAGATCCAACGTAGGTTTTAAATCTAGGATCGAGCATGTTGGCCAAAATGTAGTGCTCTGATTTCAACAGATTGACCACACGTGAATCCTGGTTAAGCGAATGAAGGGCTCCATCCACAAGTCCCACATGCCTAGCGGAATCGCTCTGTTTTAGCTCCTCCTTCAATGCCTCCAGCTTCTCCTGCAAAAGCCTGATGAGGGGAATGACCTGACTCAGGCTGGCAGTGTCTGAACTGACTTCATGTGTGGCAAGTTCAAAAGGTTGCAGAACCTTGCACAACGTTGAAATCATTCTCCACTGCGCTTGAGACAGGTGCATTCCACCTCCTTTGCCTATATCGTGGCCAGATGTATAGGCCTGAATGGCCTTTTGCTGCTCCTCCATCCTCTGAAGCATATAGAGGGTTGAATTCTACCTCGTTACCACCTCTTGCTTCAGATGATGGCAGGGCAGGTTCAGGTGTTTTTGGTGGTGCTCCAGTCTTCTGTATGCGGTGCCTGTACACCGAAAGTGGCCCGCAATTCTTCTGGCCACCGACAGCATCTCTTGCACGCCCCTGTCGTTTTTTAAATAATTCTGAACCACCAAATTCAATGTATGTGCAAAACATGGGACGTGCTGGAATTTGCCCAGATGTAATGCACGCACAATATTGCTGGCGTTGTCCGATGCCACAAATCCCCAGGAGAGTCCAATTGGGGTAAGCCATTCTGCGATGATCTTCCTCAGTTGCCGTAAGAGGTTTTCAGCTGTGTGCGTATTCTGGAAAGCGGTGATACAAAGCGTAGCCTACCTAGGAACGAGTTGGCGTTTGCGAGATGCTGCTACTGGTGCCGCCGCTGCTGTTCTTGCAGCGGGAGGCAATACATCTACCCAGTGGGCTGTCACAGTCATGTAGTCCTGAGTCTGCCCTGCTCCACTTGTCCACATGTCCATGGTTAAGTGGACATTGGGTACAACTGCATTTTTTAGGACACTGGTGAGTCTTTTTCTGACGTCCGTGTACATTCTCGGTATCGCCTGCCTAGAGAAGTGGAACCTAGATGGTATTTGGTAACGGGGGCACACTACCTCAAGCAATTGTCTAGTTCCCTGTGAACTAACGGCGGATACTGGACGCACGTCTAATACCAACATAGTTGTCAAGGCCTCAGTTATCCGCTTTGCAACAGGATGACTGCTGTGATATTTCATCTTCCTCGCAAAGGACTGTTGGACAGTCAATTGCTTACTGGAAGTAGTACAAGTGGTCTTCCGACTTCCCCTCTGGGATGACGATCGACTCCCAGCAGCAACAGCAGCGCCAGAAGCAGTAGGCGTTACACTCAAGGATACATCGGAGGAATCCCAGGCAGGAGAGGACTCGTCAGACTTGCCAGTGACATGGCCTGCAGGACTATTGGCTTTCCTGGGTAAGGAGGAAATTGACACTGAGGGAGTTGGTGGTGTGGTTTGCGCGAGCTTGGTTACAAGAGGAAGGGATTTACTGGTCAGTGGACTGCTTCCGCTGTCGCCCAAAGTTTTTGAACTTGTCACTGACTTATTATGAATGCGCTGCAGGTGACATATAAGGGAGGATGTTCCGAGGTGGTTAACGTCCTTACCCCTACTTATTACAACTTGACAAAGGCAACACACGGCTTGACACCAGTTGTCCGCAATTGTGTTGAAATAATTCCACACTGAAGAGCTGATTTTTTTTTGTATTTTGACCAGGCATGTCAATGGCCATATTCGTCCCACGGACAACAGGTGTCTCCCCGGGTGCCTGACTTAAACAAACCACCTCACCATCAGAATCCTCCTTGTCAATTTCCTCCCCAGCGCCAGCAACACCCATATCCTCATCCTGGTGTACTTCAACAGTGACATCTTCAATTTGACTATCAGGAACTGGACTTTGGGGGTGCTCCTTCCAGCACTTGCAGGGGGCGTGCAAATGGTGGAAGGCGCAAGCTCTTCCCGTCCAGTGTTGGGAAGGTCAGGCATCGCAACCGACACAAATGGACTCTCCTTTGGGATTTGTGATTTCGAAGAACGCACAGTTCTTTGCTGTGCTTTTGCCGCAAGTCTTTTATTTTTTCTAGCGAGAGGATGAGTGCTTCCATCCTCATGTGAAGCTGAACCACTAGCCATGAACATAGGCCAGGGCCTCAGCCGTTCCTTGCCACTCCGTGTCGTAAATGGCATATTGGCAAGTTTACGCTTCTCCTCAGACGCTTTTAATTTTGATTTTTGGGTAATTTTTTTACGGATCTTTTGTGTTTTGGATTTTACATGCTCTGTACTATGACATTGGGCATCGGCCTTGGCAGACGACGTTGATGGCATTTCATCGTCTCGGCCATGACTAGTGGCAGCAGCTTCAGCACGAGGTGGAAGTGGATCTTGATCTTTCCCACATTTTTGTTCTCCATATTTTAATGCGCACAACTAAAAGCGACCACAGGTATACAATGTAGATGGATGGATAGTATAGTATTATATTACTTATGGACGACGAGTGCACTGACGACACAGAGGTAGGTACAGCCGTGGCCTACCGTACTGCTTATATATATATATATATATATATATATATATAGATATATATAATATATACTGTATATAACGGACCTGGTGGACACTGTCAGCAGACTGCTAAACTAGTATGAAGGAAAAAAAAACCACCACAGGTATACAATGTAGATGGATGGATAGTATAGTATTATATTATTATGGATGACGAGTGCACTGACGACACAGAGGTAGGTACAGCCGTGGCCTACCGTACTGCTTATATATATAATATACTGTATAACGGACCTGGTGGACACTGTCAGCAGACTGCTAAACTAGTATGAAGGGAAAAAAAACACCACAGGTATACAATGTAGATGGATGGATAGTATAGTATTATATATTACTTATGGACGACGAGTGCACTGACGACACAGAGGTAGGTACAGCCGTGGCCTACCGTACTGTTTATATATATAATATACTATATAACGGACCTGGTGGACACTGTCAGCAGACTGCTAAACTAGTATGAAGAAAAAAAAACACCACAGGTATACAATGTAGATGGATGGATAGTATAGTATTATATTACTTATGGACGACGAGTGCACTGACGACACAGAGGTAGGTACAGCCGTGGCCTACCGTACTGCTTATATATATAATATACTGTATATAACGGACCTGGTGGACACTGTCAGCAGACTGCTAAACTAGTATGAAGAAAAAAAAACCCACAAAAGGTAGGTATACAATGTAGATGGATGGATAGTATAGTATTATATTACTTATGGACGACGAGTGCACTGACGACACAGAGGTAGGTACAGCTGTGGCCTACCGTACTGCTTATATATATAATATACTGTATAACGGACCAGGTGGACACTGTCAGCAGACTGCTAAACTAGTATGAAGAAGAAAAAAACCACCACAGGTATACAATGTAGATGGATGGATAGTATAGTATTATATTACTTATGGACGACGAGTGCACTGACGACACAGAGGTAGGTACAGCCGTGGCCTACCGTACTGCTTATATATTTATATATATAATATATACTGTATATAACGGATCTGGTGGACACTGTCAGCAGACTGCTAAACTAGTGTGAAGAAAAAAAAACCCACCACAGGTATACAATGTAGATGGATGGATAGTATAGTATTATATTACTTATGGACGACGAGTGCACTGACGACACAGAGGTAGGTACAGCCGTGGCCTACCGTACTGCTTATATATATAATATACTGTAAAACGGACCTGGTGGACACCGTCAGCAGACTGCTAAACTAGTATGAAGAAAAAAAAAACACCACAGGTATACAATGTAGATGGATGGATAGTATAGTATTATATATTACTTATGGACGACGAGTGCAATGACGACACAGAGGTAGGTACAGCCGTGGCCTACCGTACTGCTTATATATATAATATACTATATAACGGACCTGGTGGACACTGTCAGCAGACTGCTAAACTAGTATGAAGAAAAAAAAACACCACAGGTATACAATGTAGATGGATGGATAGTATAGTATTATATTACTTATGGACGACGAGTGCACTGACGACACAGAGGTAGGTACAGCCGTGGCCTACCGTACTGCTTATATATATAATATACTGTATATAACGGACCTGGTGGACACTGTCAGCAGACTGCTAAACTAGTATGAAGAATAAAAAAACCACCACAGGTAGGTATACAATGTAGATGGATGGATAGTATAGTATTATATTACTTATGGACGACGAGTGCACTGACGACACAGAGGTAGGTACAGCCGTGGCCTACCGTACTGCTTATATATATAATATACTGTATAACGGACCTGGTGGACACTGTCAGCAGACTGCTAAACTAGTATGAAGAAAAAAAAAACCACCACAGGTATACAATGTAGATGGATGGATAGTATAGTATTATATTACTTATGGACGACGAGTGCACTGACGACACAGAGGTAGGTACAGCCGTGGCCTACCGTACTGCTTATATATATAATATACTGTATAACGGACCTGGTGGACACTGTCAGCAGACTGCTAAACTAGTATGAAGAAAAAAAAAACACCACAGGTATACAATGTAGATGGATGGATAGTATAGTATTATATATTACTTATGGACGACGAGTGCACTGATGACACAGAGGTAGGTACAGCCGTGGCCTACCGTACTGCTTATATATATAATATACTGTATATAACGGACCTGGTGGACACTGTCAGCAGACTGCTAAACTAGTATGAAAAAAAAAAACCACCACAGGTAGGTATACAATGTAGATGGATGGATAGTATAGTATTATATTACTTATGGACGACGAGTGCACTGACGACACAGAGGTAGGTACAGCTGTGGCCTACCGTACTGCTTATATATATATAATATACTGTATAACGGACCTGGTGGACACTGTCAGCAGACTGCTAAACTAGTATAAAGAAAAAAAAAAAAACACCACAGGTATACAATGTAGATGGATGGATAGTTTAGTATTATATTACTTATGGACGACGAGTGCACTGACGACACAGAGGTAGGTACAGCCGTGGCCTACCGTACTGCTGCTTATATATATAATATACTGTATAACGGACCTGGTGGACACTGTCAGCAGACTGCTAAACTAGTATGAAGAAAGAAAAAAAACAGGAGTGTTTTTCATGCAGACAAACATATACTGGACTGGTAGTCACTGTCAGCAAAACTGTGCACTGTACACCTGCTATAACTGCTCCCCAGTCCCCACAATTAGGCAGTGTGAGCAGAGCAGTGCACTCAGCACAGATATATCATGCAGCAGTGCAGCACACTGACTGAGCACAGATATTGTGGAGCGTTTTTTTCAGGCAGAGAAACAAAGGATTAAACTCACTGGTGGTATAATCAAAACCCTGCACTGTACTCCCTAACAGCTGCTCCCCGTCCCCAATCCTCCCCACAATTATAACTAACTAAGTCACTCTGTGTTCTACTATAACGGAGAGGACGCCAGCCACGTCCTCTCCCTATCAATCTCAATGCACGTGTGAAAATGGCGGCGACGCGCGGCTCCTTATATAGAATCCGAGTCTCGCGAGAATCCGACAGCGGAATGATGACGTTCGGGCGCGCTCGGGTTAACCGAGCAAGGCGGGAGGATCCGAGTCGCTCGGACCCGTGTAAAAAAATGTGAAGTTCGGGCGGGTTCAGATCCTGAGGATCCGAACCCGCTCATCACTAGAAAATAATCCCTTTCTTGGCGCTGTTTTTTTTTTCCTAATTGGATTATATCTCTGGCTTTTGATTTGGTTCATCCGTTTGTGTGAGGAGAGTCTTGAAGATCACTAAAGAAACCTTTATGTGCCTTCAACACGCCTATAGAAGTAAGCATACATGTAAGAGTTCATCACCTTAATTCCTGTATACCACACTTGGTGCCTTTGAAAAGGAGGTGGATGTATGAACTTTCCATCTGGGACTATACCAACACCTTCATCCTACGTGTTACACAGCGGTGAAAGAGCAATCTTCGTTGCAGGATTACACTATGTTGCATTTCTATTTATATTTTTCATATTGATTGGATGACATCTGTCCACTGGGACGAACTTGGACTTCTGGGACATTGAGCGCAAAAGTGAGAGTACCTTTTCTTTTTTGCAAGTTGTGATATATTGGTGGTCTATTTAGTACTTTTCATTTGCAGCTCTTTTTGTGCAGCGCCAACAAAGGGATTATTTTCTATTGCTTTGTACCTACACCTTTTTTCCTTTCAGGCGATAGCATGTTCCATCATAGGAGTAAATGTAATGGTTTATTAAGCAATATCTTTGCCGAAAATGTAGATCTGACTTCAAATAGTTCGGATGATTTAACCCTTGAAAACCTTATGAATAAATTGGAAAATGTTCTCTTGAAAGAGAACAAGATTTGGTGGGAGGTGGTTACATTGGAACATTACACAGCCAATCGTATGATACCAAAGGGTTTGCTAATTGATAAAAAGGCATCTTTTACGGATGTCTCTGAAGGTTTCAAAAATAAATGGGATCACATTATTTCCAGCTGTTCCTTCTCACTGATAGAATTAATCATCCAAGAGAGAAAGGGAGAGCTAAAACAGTTGGAAGAACAAATTGTACAACATGAGGTATTAATTGCACCCTTTAAAAATATGGAGGAATATAAAGTATTGGAGGAGAGGACTGTTTTAAAAATTCAGAGGAGTGAAAGAGAGCTTATTAATAAAAAGAAGAAAAAGTTCTTTAGAGATAAGAACGCTAAAAATGTAATAAGTGAAGAAAAGAACAATCAGGCTAATGAGGCAAGTCACCCCATCCCTGAACGGTCTGGAAGACGTTTTCAGAATGATGGCAATCGAACCAGATGGAATCAAAGATCTAAAGGTTTTGATCAAAGACAATATCGCAACACCGAGTATATACCTAGAAGATCCCCATATAGGAACCAGGTATCTAGAAGGGGTGAAAATAATAGGGTTCACAATCTTACAGCTGAGAGTGTTGCTGATCAATGGGCTCGTAACAGAGCACCAACTCATCATGGAGATATTAATGCTCCAGATAGTTCGCCTTGGGTGCAGAATAGGTCGAACGGTATACGATCAGCTGGGTATCCAAATAGGAGATCTAAAAATCAAAATTTTTAGTGAACACTCAGTTTCAAAGGAGATACAACTAAGGAAAATTAAAGTCAACACTCCCAGTAGTACTACCTCCAGATGGAAGAAAAGAGGTAAAAGGGGTGGCAAGGCTAAAACAAAAAAAAAAAGGAAAGGTACTAATAAAGATCAAATATGTGAAAATAATGATCTCACACTCACTTCAGCGGAAACGTTTGAACCAGTTGGTGAGTCAGGGGTAAAAAAATTTAACCTCAGTAGCTATGTACTTAATGAGATAGAAATTCATGTTCTAAAAAAGGGGTTTAAATTTTGCCCAACTAACGACATTAACCACTTTAACCTATATGTGGACCTACAAAAGGTCATTCGGAATTTGTCGTTGAAACGATTTTTCAATGGCAAAATACAGGATGAATTTGAGGTTAATGCACCTAGGTTTAGAAGGAAATCAGTGTTTAACCCCACACACAGTAGAGGGTGTTTTGTGGACACCTTTTACAAAAGTGTCCTTCATGACTTTAATCAACTCAGGGATGTGGCCCCCAATAGAAAGAACAACCTCAATAAAAAAGAACGGGAATGTCTAAAAAATTTACATGATAACAATGATATAATTCTGAAGGGAGCTGATAAGGGAGGAGGCATAGTAATCATGAACAGGGAGAGTTACATTAGAGAAGGACTCCGACAATTAAATGATGGGGTCACCTATGTTAAACTTAAAAATGATCCTTCCTCTAGTATTTTTAAAGCATACGATAATTTAATTAGCCAATATGTAGATTTGAAGGTCCTCGATGAATGCATAGCATAATATTTGGTGAATGAGAATTTTTCCATACCAGTATTATACCTTTTGCCAAAGGTTCACAAATGTATTGACAACCCCCCGGGAAGGCCCATAGTGGCAGGAACCAATGCCATTACTTCTAACCTGTCGGCCTATATAGATTATCAATTACAGCCATTTGTAATGAAGGGGAAGTCGCATCTTAAAGACACCAGAGATATATTGAATTATCTTATGGGGGTACAATGGGAGGAAGATTTCATACTTATCACTGCTAATGTTTCTTCTCTTTATACTATTATTTCCCATGATGCAGGTTTGGATGCAATTAGGTCTACATTAGAAGGTGAACATATCGATAGTGCACTTTCCCAGTTTATTTTAGATGGCATTTCCTTCATTCTTAAAAATAATTATTTTAATTTTGACGGTTTATTTTAGAAACAACTGGTCAGTACCGCCATGGGCACCAGGTTCGCACCCAGCTATGCTAATCTTTTTATGTCTAGGTGGGAGGAGTCCCATGTTTGGGAAGGACATGGCTGGGTTGCGAACCTGGTTCATTGGTGGCGGTACATCGACGATATTATTTTTGTATGGAAGGGAGAGGAAAATGACCTTCAGAAATTTTGCAAATACCTCAATAATAATGAATTAAATATTCAACTTTCTTTTACTATCAGTAAGTCCAATATTCATTTTTTGGACTTGAATATAGAAGTGGAGGACGGAAAGTTGGTCACCAGCAATAATACGAAACCTACTGATTGCAATACATATATACCATTAGACAGTAATCACTTACCTATTTGGCTTACTAATGTACCTAAAGGCCAACTGCTCAGACTGCGCAGGAATTGTTCAAGTAAAGAGAAATATAAAGAGCAAGCAAGCACAATGGTGTCTAACTTTGCAAGGAAAGGATATGAAATGTCTCAACTGAATTTAATATCCAAAGAGGTAGAAGAGTTCGATAGATCGACACTATTAGAGAAAAAAGAAAAATCCTCCACTCAAAATTTTCCACTATCTTTCCACACTCAATTTAATAAACAGTATAAAAAGATTCAGATATATTTAATTGCCTGCGCTAAGGGATTAAGCTGCTTTCTTAGAATAGATTTTTGTGGTGTTTAAAAGAAAGCGCTAGGGATGTTAAATTAAAAAATTGCACATAATGATTAATAAAAATGTTGATGTGAGAGTAAATGTGAAGCGGTACCTGTAAAAAAGAAAAAATTGTTATTGATAAAATGTTTACACTCTTTTGAGTGAATGTGGAAGAGGAGATTGCCAGCAACACTTTGTTACTGCTGAATGTCCATGAATTCCTACCTTTCCCTGTGCTAGACTTCGGTGCCGTGGAGAGCACTGATTGCAGGGACCGCTGGGTGCCAATTCAGAAGCCGCTGGACGCCGCTGTGAGCACTGCGGCTCTGTTGTTGTTCGTCCGCGGCTGTTGGTATTTGATGGTGCTAGCGGTACTTCCGAGTGCCGCTGAGTCCAGGGCTGGCAATGTTAGCGTGTCCTGCTGTGTGTTCCGAGATGCGCTCCGGCGTGATGTTAGTGGCAGCTTAAGTTGCAGCGGGTTCTGTTTGTGTTGCGGCTGTTGATGGATTTTCCTCTTTGGAGTGTAAATGATGATCCCTGCTTTCTGAAGCCTGAACTTCAGATTACTGAATTCAGCCTCACACAGGAGATCACCACAGGTGGAGCTAATTAACTATTACCTCTCAGGCAGAGAACTCAGGAAAACTCAGTGCTGACAAGCTGTTTAACTCCGTGAGTGAAAAGACACAGGATCCAGGACAGAAAGCAGGGATCATCATTTACACTCCAAAGAGGAAAATCCATCAACAGCCGCAACACAAACAGAACCCGCTGCAACTTAAGCTGCCACTAACATCACGCCGGAGCGCATCTCGGAACACACAGCAGGACACGCTAACATTGCCAGCCCTGGACTCAGCGGCACTCGGAAGTACCGCTAGCACCATCAAATACCAACAGCCGCGGACGAACAACAACAGAGCCGCAGTGCTCACAGCGGCGTCCAGCGGCTTCTGAATTGGCACCCAGCGGTCCCTGCAATCAGTGCTCTCCACGGCACCGAAGTCTAGCACAGGGAAAGGTAGGAATTCATGGACATTCAGCAGTAACAAAGTGTTGCTGGCAATCTCCTCTTCCACATTCACTCAAAAGAGTGTAAACATTTTATCAATAACAATTTTTTCTTTTTTACAGGTACCGCTTCACATTTACTCTCACATCAACATTTTTATTAATCATTATGTGCAATTTTTTAATTTAACATCCCTAGCGCTTTCTTTTAAACACCACAAAAGTATAAAAAGATTGAGGGGATAGTAAGAAAAAACTGGAACATACTTTTGAAGGATGAAATTTTGGCCACAATTTTACCACAAAATCCACGGTTTACGTATAAAAGGGCGCCCAATATTAAAAACAGTTTGGTGAGTAGCGCTCTGCCTATGGATGGAAAAAGGTTCTTACCAAGAAACAAAGGTTTTTACCGCTGTGGGGAATGTAGGATGTGTAAAGCTTGTCCGAGTACTGAATCTAAAACTACACAGTTCAATTGGGGACAGAAAAAAATTAGGATAGAAGATTTTATAACATGCCATACGGATTACGTTATTTATGCCATCGTTTGTAATTGTAATCTGTTGTACATAGGCAAAACAAAGCGACAGGTCAAAATCAGATGGGCATAGCATGTAAGAAACATCTTAAAGGGCAATGAAAGTCATCCTTTTTCTCTTCACTTTAAAGAAAAACATGGGAATTCCCTTAAGGGGTTTAAGGGTTTCTGTGCGATTAAATGGATAAAAAATGACTGGAGGACCAGAGATAGAGATAGCAGATTGGCCAGGGCTGAAATGAAAAATATCTATGATTTTAATAGTCTCAAACCTCGTGGATTAAACCACGATTTTGAGATTAAGTGGTTTTTATAGTATGTTTATGTGGCGATGTATTTAGATTGTATGGGGCAGCTGTGCTGTTTGATTACTATTCTTTTGATTCCACAGTCCTATAGAGCGGTCACATGATGTAAACAAACTATGACGAGCGTTTAACCAGGAGATTGCGGTCACGTGACTATGATGTCATCTGACAGGCATAGCGATACGGAGACGTGATCAGAATGTGCACTGCCTTAATGTGCGGTACACGATCGTGACCTCAACCTTTGTGTGGGGTTGCCCGAGTGCCTCTGGTTATTGGTGGACCGGCGGGTGCAATATCGAGAGGTGCAGCGGGGTATGCGGAGACGCGGCGTGATGTTAACTAGGCTGGTCACGTGTTCTAAGAATAACACGTGACCCGCGAGTCACATGATTCTTAATCTAAACCTAGGATAGCGTTATATTACACCTGCGCCATCTATGTGAGCTCACATTGGCCCATATGTAAGTCAATCATTCCGTTTTCCATCCTAATTGGTGGATTAAGTTCACACCAATCAGGTTTGTGCCTATTTGAATGCTTAGCTCTGGGGCATGTTTGTTTTGGAGGAGATCAGACAGGACACGCTGCGCTCCAGGGGTATGTAACCTTTTTGACTGAAGGTGGAACCTTCCTGAGTGAAGGTGTATTTATTTTTTCTTCCAGTTAGGATTATAATGGAGAAGAATACTTTGAATCTCCATTAAGATTATAGTGTTTTTAAGTGGCCCTATAAATTTAGAAACATTGTTTTATTGCAATTTTTTAATTATAGATTGTATTTATGTTTATAGTGTGTTACACTGTGAATCTTGAAAAAGACGCTGCATAGCGTCGAAACGCGTCGACACAGTGTATTTGGTGGGTCGCAGATCAGCCTATCCATAGTGGGGATATATCAGTAATTGATATCCGGATCCTTTGCTGTTAGCTGAATACCAACTTGCCTTTTTCCCATATGGTATGACTGTTTTGCTTCCCACTTTTATTCTACTCTGATATTAAAAGGAGTGTTTTTTCCTAATTGGATTATATCTCTGGCTTTTGATTTGGTACGAGAAATAACGGGGTTCATCCGTTTGTGTGAGGAGAGTCTTGAAGATCACTAAAGAAACCTTTATGTGCCTTCAACACGCCTATAGAAGTAAGCATACATGTAAGAGTTCATCACCTTAATTCCTGTATACCACACTTGGTGCCTTTGAAAAGGAGGTGGATGTATGAACTTTCCATCTGGGACTATACCAACACCTTCATCCTACGTGTTACACAGCGGTGAAAGATCCATCTTCGTTGCAGGATTACACTATGTTGCGTTTCTATTTTTATTTTTCATATTGATTGGATGACATCTGTCCACTGGGACAAACTTGGACTTCTGGGACATTGAGCGCAAAAGTGAGAGTACCTTTTCTTTTTTGCTTTACTGTGGGGACTGGGGACCACCAGTATAATATTATATAGGAGGAGTACAGTGCAGAGTTTTGCTGACCAGTGACCACCAGTATATAATATATAGCATTACGGTACAGTAGGCGACTGCTGTACCTACCTCTGTGTCATCATTAAGTATGCTATCCATCTAGATTCTATACCTGTGGTGCATTTCAGTTGTGCAGTTTGCTGACACAGTGACCACCAGTATATATAGCAGTACGGTACGGAAGGCCACTGCTGTACCTACCTCTGTGTCGTCATTAAGTATACTATCCATCTACATTCTATACCTGTGGTGAATTTTAGTTTTGCAGTTTGCTGACACAGTGACCACCAGTAAACTATATATAGCAGTACGGTACGGAAGGCCACTGCTGTACCTACCTCTGTGTCGTCATTAAGTATACTATCCATCTACATTCCATACATGTGGTGCATTTTAGTTTTGCAGTTTGCTGACACAGTGACCACCAGTATACTATATAAGTAGATAAAGACAACCTTTCTGTCAAACTTGACAGGTACCACACCCACTTCTCCTAGGCCCCGCCCCCTTTTAATATTAAATGATAGTGTTTTATATCGCTTAATATAAAATTTTATATAAATTTATAGTGTTCGATATTAAACCGTATTAAAAATTGTTGCGTAACACCAGTCACAGAGTGTCACGCAACACCAGTCGCAGAATGTCACGCAACGCAGCGCGTCAAATCAGGCGGCTGAAAGATGCATATTACACAGTGTTAAAACCAGGTAGTTACAGACCGTCTTATTTCACTATTTGGATTAGGCTGTACACATTCAAGCATCACACATTCCAGCAGTTGAAACATCAAGCTTGGCACACATGGCACTAATTTAAAAGGTCATTTTAAATGTCACAGAAACCCCTCAGAAGTACGATGTACAATTTGACCATGTCCATTTCTTAGAAGCACGGGGTCATCACAAATGGCACTAATTTAAAAGGTCATTTTAAATGTCACAGAAACCCCTCAGAAGTACGATGTACAATTTGACCATGTCCATTTCTTAGAAGCACGGGGTCATCACAAATGGCACTAATTTAAAAGGTCATTTTAAATGTCACAGAAACCCCTCAGAAGTACGATGTACAATTTGACCATGTCCATTTCTTAGAAGCACGGGGTCATCACAAATGGCACTAATTTAAAAGGTCATTTTAAATGTCACAGAAACCCCTCAGAAGTACGATGTACAATTTGACCATGACCATTTCTTAGAAGCACGGGGTCATCACAAATGGCACTAATTTAAAAGGTCATTTTAAAATGTCACAGATGCTTTCAGAAGTACGATGTGCAATTTGACCATGACCATTTTCGATTGTTATCTCTGTAGAGGAACATTAGCACCACCTACAGGGTTATGTGTTGACTCAAATCGGATTTTTCCATCTTTTGGATTAATTACATACCATAATGAGATATCATGGTGATGGGTCCTAAATCTATGCACAGAATGCATTTATATTGCATGTGCGACACAACCTGAAAGTAATTTTAGACAATATTTTTTATAACTTTGTGCATTAAACAAATTGTGTCTACATTCACACAATTCATTTATGTTACATGTACACACAGCCTGAAAGTAATTTTAGCTACAACACAGAATGCATTTATATTGCATGTGCGCCTTATACACAAAACCTGAAAGTAATTTTAGACAATATTTTTTATAACTTTGTGCATTAAACAAATTGTGTCTACATTCACACAATTCATTTATGTTACATGTACACACAGCCTGAAAGTAATTTTAGCTACAAATCAGTAAGCCAGTGTATATTTATGGAATCATAAAATAATTTTGTATTCATGTACATTAGTTCATAAGAACTTCTGTATAATGCTTTTTATGAATTAATTTTATTATTAAATAATTTATGAGCTTTTTATGAACCTCATATTCTACAGTATAAGATATACCCATTTGGAATGACTTCCATTCAATCTATACAAGTAGTTTAGACCACTCAGGATTTTTTTGATTTTTTTTTCTTTTTCTTCTGTATATATAATATAAATGTATTTGGTATGCGTTTGATGCGCTGTGTATGACATTTAAGAAACAGCTAAAAGATTATATCTTTATTGTAACTGAAAAGAATTATCACAATTACTAAATTATAGACTAGAGTTTATATGTTTAAAAGTCCCGCCCCAGCAGATTGGAAATGTGGGACGGCATAGCACAGAGTGGTGGGGGCCATTTGGCTCACCGCCATGACTATAAGAACAGGGCACATCACTGAAGTGCACTGAGAAGAAATTTCAACTGAAGCTGCACCGCTATACACACTTGAAGTCATAATGGTAAATATGATATTCTTTTTTATTATTATTATTATTATTATTAATATTATATTTATACATATTGCAATTTTTTTTATTTTTTTATTTTTTTTATTTTTTTTTATTTTACAAATATGGCTCTGAAGGCTGTTTAAATATGTGGTCTCTATGCCGCTATATACACACTGTTACACGATTCTGCCCTGCCATTGCATCCTTTGTTTTTAGGCATACATGCATAATATGTTAATATTTCAAACCTATTGGACAGTTGCAAAGCGCAGTATGAACTCATATGTGAAATGCTACGTTTTTACTCCTTCTTTTTGTGGGGGTATACCCACATTGATGTTGCTGTTTAGCAATGCATTGTAACACATAGAACATATAGCTATGAATTAATGTGATTAAAGTGCAAACAAGTTTTAAATATGTGGTAATAGCGACATCTAGCGGTTCATTTTGGGAATGCGCTGCTGGCTTTTAATTAATGTGACTGTCTGAAGGTTATTTAAATATGTGGTAATAGCGACATCTAGTGGTTCATTTTGGGAATGCGCCAACACATTATTTCAACTAATTCGTTTGATAGATATTAATCGTCTCTCATTTTCATTATTGGTTCAGAGACAGACAATGCAGAACATCAACAGCAAAAACGCTTTCATGGTTAGAACCAGATCTTCTTCTTCTGATGATGATGATGCTTTGCCAAGTTATCAAAACTCTCATGGTAAGCTATGTCTATAAATGACATTGACACGTTTTTATTTATATTTCAAGTTTAAATAGTATGAAATTATAGTCAAGGTCTACAATTTGTTCATTTTTAAAAGTTTAAATAGTATGAACGTACAACAGTCTGGATACATTGATAAGTAATTATTAAATAGTAATTATTAAATAATTATTATTTTCTCATTTTTATTTCCCCCGATTTGACAGTAATCACAAATACAGAGAATTTCGATTTGGCTGTTGATAGTCCCTTTGGCTTAGACTTCAGCGCTATACCGGATTTTAATAATATTTTGGAATTGGCGCCAGACTGTGAGTAACATGATATCTTTATTTATTTTTTATTTATTTATTTATTTTTCCACGGCTAAAGAATTAAAAATAAACCTTGTACAGTTGTGCTGATTTGTTGTCAACTGTACACACTTTATATTCTCAGTAATGAATCGCTTTTTCATGTTATTCTAATTTTATACCGTATGTAATATTTATTTATTTTTTTTCATTTTTTCACCGGCTAAAGATGCCACAAAAATGGATGATGCGACGGCTGACGTTATTCTACGGGATATATTGAACAAACCTGATTATTGTCACAACGCATCTATACAGAACAGCAATGTTGTTGATGAGCAACCGTTTTTCCCACACGCGACAGGGGGTCGGGCTAAAACATTCGAATATAAAGCAGGTGTGTAATCAAGCACTGTTATATGGTATATTGTTATGCGGTGATTTAAATGCTGATTTTCAGGCAGCGTCGTTTATATTTATTTTATAATATATGTATTACAGATGACGCTGTAGCAAGGCGATATGATCCTACGATACCAACAGACAGTGATACAGTCGCGCAAATACATCGGCTTAGTACAAGCGGGAAAATATCAAAACGCACAACCGCCGCTGAAACGGAAAGCCATCAATTCGCAGCAGCAGGTGTGTAATCAAACACTGTTATATGGTATATTGTTATGCGGTTATTTAAATACTGATTTACAGGCAGAGGCGTTTATATTTATTTTATAATATATGTATTACAGATGACGCTGTAGCAAGGCGATATGCTCCTACGATACCAACACCCCGTGATACAGTCGCGCAAATACACCGGCTTAGTACAAGCGGGAAAATATCAAAACGCACAACAGCCGCTGAAACGGAAAGCCATCAATTCGCAGCAGCAGGTGTGTAATCAAACACTGTTATATGGTATATTGTTATGCGGTGATTTAAATACTGATTTACAGGCAGAGGCGTTTATATTTATTTTATAATATATGTATTACAGATGACGCTGTAGCAAGACGATATGCTCCTTTGATACCAACAGGCCATGATACAGTCGCGCAGATACACAGGCCTAGTACAAGCGGGAAAATATCAAAACGATCAACCGCCGCTGAAGCGGAGAACCATCAATTCGTAACGCCGGCAATTGTACATAAGGGCGTTGCTAGGTCATCAGTTATGGCGGTGCATAACGGTTGTATTATCCCGAACAAACGAAAACCTGCTCGACCAAGAACGAATGAGAGAAGTCATAATTCAACATTTACAGATCTGAAAAGAAAATTGTCATATTCCGAAAATGATAAGCCGCAACGGAGAAGGATCGCGTTACAAACTGTATCATGCGTAAGTAATGATGTTGCTGTAACATCAAAACACACAGCGTTTAACACTGCAGACCGGGATGTCGCTGGTAATACAAAGACTGTAAAGGTTAAGAGGGCATCGCGTCTCTCAAGAAGTAATGTTAAGCAATTGTCGCAATCCGCTGTAATCACAATTCCAGATACACAGGTTTGTTCTGAAACAGAAACAAGGCACATAGCAGGCATTGGTTTGTTATCAAATATTGACTCAAGAAGTAATGTTAAGCAATTGTCGCAATCCGATGTCATTACTATTACCGATACACAGGATTGCTCTGAAACAGAAACAAGACACATAGCTGGTAATCCTGTGATATCAGATATTGATGACATAAATGGGCAAGAGCTTATTACAAACTGTGTAGAGTCAACGACACAAGATCCGCAGAATAGTTCTGATGAAGTATTATCAGCCGTTGCAGCAATACCTGGTAATACTACAACGGTTGATTGTGTAACATCAATGCCCAATATTTTTACAACGACAGCCCTGGTACATGCATCGGCTGATGCTTGTGTACCGGCGTGAGGGCTAGCGCCCGACATAGTTGATGAATGTCAAAATTCAGAACAATTAGGCCAAGACGCTGAAATACAATTTTACGCGTTGTTGGGTAAGATACGAGAAGATGTTGAGAACATGGGCGTAAAAGCCGGATATTTGTTAAAACACATTAAAGGTGTGTGCCACGGTAGTAAATGTAAACAAGACATTGTTAAAGAAGTTGTTGAGACGTATATGAATGTCATGTCAAAATACATAGATCGGTCGGTTAAGACAACTGAATTTATTAAAGCCAACATACATCATTTTGCAGAAATAAATGAAACTGATCCGTGACTAGGCATGCTAGGCAATGGTTTGAAACGTGTTTTAAATTTAAATGCCTGTAAAAAAAAACCACGAATTAAACCTTGTTTAACATACAAGATCTCACAGTTATTCCGACGCGCAAAGGTGAAACAGGCTGTAACAACATTAACCAGATTGAGAAAGCGCAAGCGGCACAGGGAACATGTGGTAGGCGGGAAGCAGAGTGCAATGTATGTAGATATAGATCAATCGCCACCCCAAGCATTACCGAATGACGAATCACAGGCTGACAATATTGAGCGCAATGCAAGCCCCATATATGATGATGCAGGCAGTGTTGAGTCACCCGGTAATGACGAAGGTCGGCAACATGTATACTTAGAGGCAATAACCAGTTATGAACGACAACGACCGCATTTCAGAGCCGTTGAGTACCACAGTCACTATCGGTTTGTTAATTTGGACAGGGTTACATCATTTGTAGAGGGGGTTCGAGCCATTCATACGGCTATACAGGCCATGCTCGATGGTGTCCTTGCGGGCGTGGATCCGGCCGACCGCGTTCAGCTTAGATTGGAGGGGGGTGGGTTACACAATGCCATCTATTCGCATCGTAAGCCGCAAGAAACATTAGACGCTGCCAGTTTTTTGAATCAGATTACAAACACGCTTCAAAGTAACGCTGAATTCTTATTATCCACAGGCTTAAGATTTGTGATCAGTATTTTTAAAAACAGGGCAGGGTCTGGCTTGACTGGGCGGAGTTTACAACGCCTGCCCCAAAGTTTAATAATAAATAAAAGAAAGAGATATCTCTATGACTTCAGGCGCATAGGTAATAACCTGTGTTTGGCCGCTAGCGTCTGTAAACTTCTGGATAAAGGTAACAATGCCGATGATCATGTAATACAGGAGAGAGCGATCCAACTACATAAAGCTTTGAATCTGCCGCTTGATAAAGCGGTCAGCTTTAGCGATGTTGCAATTTTTGAAAATTATTTAAACGTCTCAATCAATCTCCTCTATTATAGTCAAAATGATTGGAAATACTACAGTACGGACAGTCGTTACAAAGACATGCTGTTTGTGCTATATCACGATTGTCACTTTTATGGGATACTCGATATCAAAGCGTTTCTTGGAGCCCGATATTATTGCATCCGTTGTCATAGCGCTTACCATCATAGAAATAATCACGATTGTCTTTTCTTTTGTAAGGCTTGTCACAGGCCGGATTGTATTGACGATGGTGTGACGGCTTTAAGGTGTTCGTTGTGTAGGGTATTTTGTCGATCAAACGAGTGTTTAGAGCTACACAAAGCTTTAGCTCTTGATCACAAAATATCCTGTCTTGAACATGTATATTGTGACAAGTGTTGTCTCTACAGGCGAACAGATCATAACTGCCGAGGCCTAAAGTGTCCCATTTGTAAGGTGTTCGTTGATGGTTTTTCGAACCATTTGTGCTATATACAAACCATCAAGCCGGAAGAGCCCACAAAGAAATACATCTTTTATGATTTTGAGTGTATGCAGGAGACAGGTGTGCACATACCAAACTACTGTTACGCTTTAACATTAACGGGGGAGAAAGACTGGGAGTTTAAGGGTGTTGCATGTATCGAAGACTTTGTAAAGACATTCATGAAACCAAAATTTGAGCATTACACATTCATAGCCCATAATGCAGGTCGCTATGATGCATATTTTGTGCTGCGCCAGCTGATTAAGGAGAAATTAAAGATTGAATTATTATCTAGAGGCGGCAACATAATGTGCATCACGGTAAAAGATTTGAAGATAAGATTTATCGACTCTTTAAATTTTTTACCCATGCGGCTTAGCAAGTTACCAAAGGCGATGGGGTTTGACGGTACCAAAGGTTATTTCCCACATTTTTTAACACAGCTGATAACCAAAATTACATAGGAGCTATGCCGTCAATAGAGTATTTTGGTCCACAATACATGATGCCTGATGAATTATCTGAGTTTACAGCTTGGTATAAACAGTGTGTACACAAACCGTTTAACTTTCAAAAAGAGCTCGTACGATATTGTAAAGACGATGTGAAAATATTACAAAAAGCTTGTGATGCTTTCAGATCTGCTGTTATAGCCATGACAGAACAGGAGTTTCTAATAACAAAGAAAAAAAAAAAGGTTGTGGTTAAACGTCACATCGAGGCTTTTCAATTAGTTACGTTGGCGAGCGTATGCATGGCCATGTACCGGTGTAAATTTTTACAGGAAAAGACACTGGCGCTTGTACCGGGTGATAACTATCACAAGACGCAGAAGCGTTACTCAACGCCCGCCATACAGTGGTTAATGTACATAGAACACAAAGAAGGGGTGAGTATAAGACACGCTTTACAAGGGGGTGAGAAGAAAGTTGGTAAATACAGCCTGGATGGTTATGCCGTGATTAACGGAACACCCACTGCATTTGAATTCCAAGGTTGTTTTTACCACGGCTGTGGTGCTTGTTACAACGCCGATGATAAAAACAAACTGACTAAAACGACCTACGGTCAATTACACCACAAGACGCAGGTAAAGTTGCACTACCTTAAACATTGTGGATTTCAGATACGTGAAATCTGGGGTTGTGAATGGAAGTCTATGCTAGATTCTGATGCGGATCTACAGGCTTTTCTGAAGGGTAAAGAATTACCCGAACCCTTGGAGCCACGTGATGCTCTTTATGGCGGGCGCACAAACGCCATAAAGCTGTATCACAAAACAGGCTGTGATGAAAAAATACACTATTTTGATTTCACCAGCCTCTATCCATATGTTAATAAAACCAAAACGTATCCTATACAGCACCCACGCATTATTTATAAGGACTTTGGTGATGTCACAAAGTATTTCGGTTTTGCCAGGGTTAAAGTTTACCCACCTCGTGGCCTATTCTTTCCGGTTCTGCCAGTTAAAATGGGCGGCAAGTTAATGTTTCCATTATGTCGCACATGCGCTGAGTCTGGACAGACTGAGCCGTGCGTTCATGATTCAGAAAAACGTGCGCTCATCGGTACATGATGTACCGTGGAACTAAACTTGGCTGTAGAAATGGGGTACAAGGTATGTAAAATCTATGAGGTGTGGCATTTTGATGAGAGATCTGACAAATTGTTTTCAGGCTACATTAAAACGCACCTCAGGGATAAACAAGAGGCCTCTGGTTATCCCGAATGGTGTACAGACGCCGAGAAACGCCAAGAGTATATAGACGCCTATCAAAAAAATGAAGGCTTGTCTTTACGACCCGAACACATAGAAATCAACCCCGCTAAAAGACAAATTTCAAAATTGTTTTTAAATTCCTTATGGGGTAAATTTGGTCAACGTAGCAACATGCCCAATACGTGTCTAGTGACCGACCCCGACAAACTTTTTGAATACGCGTTCTTACCGTACTATGACGTGTCCGCTTTGGATTTTATTGACGATGATACAGTTATGGTAAATTGGAAGTATGCCAAAGATCATTACACCAGGGGTGCAATTTCAAATGTAACTATAGCCATCTTTACAACGGCTTATGCACGTGTTGAACTGTACAAACTACTGTATAGATTACAAGATAGATGTCTTTATCACGACACCGATTCTGTAATTTTTGTCAGTAGACCCGGTGACTGGAGCCCGCCATTGGGTGATTATTTAGGTGAGTTGACCAGCGAACTGCCCACAGGCACACATATAACAGAATTTGTCTCAGCCGGTCCCAAGTCATACGGCTATCGACTAAACAACGGAAAGACCTGTTTAAAAGTTAAAGGTATAACGCTCAATGTTGATAATGCGCAGCACATTAACTTTGACAGCCTGAAAGAACTGGTCTTAGATTATCCTTTAAACCCCGAAGGCGATGACCAGAAAAAGGTTGTGATCCGTCAACCCGGTATAGTACGTGTGAAAAAGTGCTGGCAGATAGAGACGCGTACTTTGCAGAAGACGCAAAGGTGTGTTTATACTAAACGGTCTCTTACGGACAACTTCACAACACTGCCGTTCGGCTATTAAGATGGACACCAGATTTCAACACCCTTTCTCATGTATTTTAGCGGGGCCGTCCAATTCGGGTAAAAGTTATTTTGTCAAAACGCTGTTGCAACACGCTGCAACACATATGACTCATGTACCTGATAATGTTGTTTGGTTTTACACCTGTTGGCAACCTATATACGACCAACTTCTGCGTGATTACCCCGGTACGCGCTTTATAGAGGGGTTACCAGAGTCTTTTAGCGATGATCAACTTTTTCCCCCTGATAAGGTTAATTTAACAGTGATTGATGATTTGATGGACGCGGCAAGTAATAATTCGGAGGTTGAGAAGGCTTTCACAAAGTATGTACATCATCGTAATCTCAGTATCCTGTACCTTGTCCAAAACATATTTTGTCAAGGTAAAAAGAGCAGAACTATACATTTAAACACAAAATATATGGTCCTGTTCAAAAACCCCAGGGATAAAATGCAGGTGGGCATTCTGGCTAGGCAAATGTACCCATCGAAACATCGTTTTTTTCTCGAATCCTATGAATCCGCGACGGCGGCCCCTTATGGGTATTTGTTGGTTGATTTAAGAAACAACGCTCTTGACGATTATCGTTTACGAAGCGGGTTATTCCCACCAGACACGCCTGTCGCTTTTGTCATTAAGAAGCGCGGTTCTATAAAGCTATAACAGTACAACCTTTAGTCATTTGTTGTCATTCTAACAACGGTGAACATGTCGGGGCGGATAAGACGTAATTGGGTGCTTTTAAAAACGTTAATTAAAGCAACACCAATCCAAAGAAATGCTATTTTATCCAACGCTTCAAACGATTTAGTCACGGCTATTTGTGAGATAGCGCTCAACACGCTTAAAGGCAAAATACCGCTGTCTCAACGGCAGCTGAACTACCTTAAAAAGAAGCGTGCGCTTATAAAATCACTTTGTAATAAGAAATGTGCCATTGGAAAAAAGAAGAGGTTGGTTAAACAGTCGGGTGGTTTTATCGGGTCGCTGCTTGGTTTTGCTATACCGCTAATTACAGGACTATTGTCTAATCGCTGATGGAGTACGCTGAGAAAATGTATCTGGTGCCTCAGAATCAGATAGAACGTTTACATAATAAACCGAACAGTGGCGACATACGTAAAACAGCAACGCACGGTCTAGATGTAGAGATCGTGAAAATACTACAGAATAATGATTTATCAGAATATGAAAAAGCAAAGCGATATACAATGTTGTTGCAGAGATACCTGGTGTTGAGTAAGCAGGCTGATAGTGAAATGTCAACTTTAGCTCTTTTATCACCCGTTGCAAAATCTGTTGATGAATCAAATAATACGACACAGCCTATTGCCCCCGATGCTGTTTATCATGAGCTTTTGAGCGGTGTTAATGACCGGTATAAGAAAAACTGTGAAATACTATTGAGTAAAATGACATGCTCTAAACACATCACAGACTGGAACAGTAAAGGGGAGTTTCTGTACAAAGGCGTCACTGTGCCTGGTTCCAACATGTTAGATTTAATAAGAAGCATCACGCAAAGTAACGGTGTGTCGATCCGTAATATACCGAATGGTTGGCCTGAATTTATGCGGGCAATGTCTGAATTGAATATTCCCTCAACCGTCATAGCCAATGCGGGGAATAGAATGTGTTTAGAACGATTAAAAGCTGAGATGCAGGATGACTCTGATGGCGCTGTGACATCGCCCATGTCGTTACAAACCCTTAACAAAGGTCGAATAAATGTTTTAAGTCCCCCAGGTTTAACAACACCGCACGGTTACTTACTGCCTAGGAAAAGATCCGTAAATCTATTTCAGGATTCACAGTGGCTGAAACTATAACATATAACTAATTTATATTATTTTTATACACTGTATTTTGTGTTGGTATTTTGCGCCACAATGTTTAACTTATGTCAATAATATTTTATGTAATGTTTTAAATGCATCTTTACCGTGTTATATATATATATATACATATATCAATAAAATATGCTTATGCTTTATAAAACAACGTTTTGTTCTTTGTTTCTATTGCTGTAAACGGAAGAAATTTCAAGCACACGATATAAAGTTTAATAAACAACGTTGTTTATTAGAAAAACATCATAGATATGATGCGTTGTACATAAAACGTATCAAACAGAATGTTGATTACAAGTTACACAAACAATACAACGTTGTGCGTAACACGCTTCACACACAGCGTTGTGCGTGAAACGTTTTATGTACAACGTGTCAAGTTATGACACGTTGTACATAAAACGTTTCACGCACAACGCTGGTTACAAGTTACACAATTCTGTATATATCTATATGCATAATGACTCAGACAATGGCTTCTTGGGAGTCGTCTTACAAAATTTGAAACAAAACAATCATTACGTTTTGTGTCATCACTAAAACGGGCCAGTACATCCACATATTTGTATTTTTTACACATGTAAAATATAAAGTATATGCAATATTGACCGCAAACGGTACTGTTAAAATTTTGCAACTGCATATTTTGGTGATAAACACTTTTTGAATTCAAGTTTAAAAAATGTATTATTGCCTTTGGGAATAGGGGGCTGTCAGGGGCTAACCCGTAAGAATCAAAAAAGTAACATTCACGTTGTTCGTTAAAATAAGCGGCCAACCAGTGCTCACCCGGCAGCCCGCTGCTATGCGTATTGATTACAAACGCGCAGGGATATTGCAACAGTTTACTGACCGGTAACATATCGCACGGATACGTTCCTTTAAAAACATGCCTTGTGCTTTGCACGGCGTACAGAATACAGTTTATCTGTAATGTGTTCATTTTTTCAGCAGCGTAGTGTTAGTTTATTTCATTTATAGATAATCGTACAGCACATCGCGCCTTTGATTAATCTCGATGATGTTATCAAATAGAGCGTATATTATCACATTGACTGTCCGGTCCAACGCTTCTGCAAAGCGGAATTCGGCACGTAGATTGCCTGTTCTTATCAGGGAAAGGTGTTCTCCACACTCCTGTTCTGGTGAAAGGTCAAAAGCAAATAGCGTGTAGCCCCTGAGGTACTCTTCGCGGTCAATCAGTATACCATTGTCAGATTTCTGCTTATTTGTGATCTGTATGAGTGACATATACTCTCTTACAGCATTACCGCTTTCAAAGTCGGGTTGAAATGGCTTGGCGGGGTGCGGCGTTCCATCCAGATAAAGGGACGCAAAACTTACATTTTTATGTTCAAAGCACAGGGGGTTCCGGTTATGGATTCCTGAAAATGATTCGTTATCCACGAAACCGGCTATAACTGTTTTCGGCACTTGACCTAAAAATAAATTTTCTAGATTAAATACTCTACTGCCTGTTGGTACGCTGTAGATTTTCATCCCAACGCGGTCAATCGCGTATTTCGCGTTACCGTTTAACAGAGCCTGCGCGTGCCCAATCCGCACGGCCGGTGAGACCTGAACTCTTTTCACGAACAGGGATGCAGCTGTGATCTGTATTTTAAAGGCATCCGCCTCAGACGACATTAAGCAGAATGCGTCTTTGTTTCTGGTTAGTTTAATCTTCAGATCAACGGCGTTTAAAATTAGTTTATGTTGATGGAAAAGGTCGCAGTGAAGCGGGCCTAGCAGTTCAACAGTGCGACTCTGCGCTGTTGCGCCTGCTCGTTTTTTGAATCCCGTATTCGGGCCGTCCAGCGCCGTGTTGTTAAATTCACCATCCACATCTTTGTAAAATAGTCCTGTTGTGTGTTTTGTTGATAATGCGTCCGAGCTGTAATTTAATATAGTCTCAATGTACGCGCGGTATGCGTAAAGATTGTTGGATTGTGATATGAGCCTGTCGCCCAAAGTTACATCCACTTGGTTGAATAAAGTCGCTATTGGGTAATTAATAAGCGCGACCCGCGCACCTTGCGGTATCGGCGTGTTATCGGTTCGTACGATCTTACATGTCACGTACAACAGCGTATTGTTCAGATCATAGTAGTGTTCACCGCTGGCTGCTATATAAAACTCAAGCGGAGCTGTGTCGGATAACGCCGCTAAAGGTTGAACTTCGACGTATAGACTTTTCTCTATGCTAGTTTGTGTCGGGGGCACGTCAAAAAGATCCAGCTCTGTTTTTGCACATTCAACGGATTCGTGGTGTATGAAAGACATGTTTAAAAAATATCACCAACGGCACTCTTCGGCTTTCTCTTCTTCTTTGAGTTGCGTCGTCTCTGTTTTTTATTTAAAAAGGGTATGTCCCAAGGCGGAAGCGTTATCATACGCTTCCGTTTTCTTTTAGACACGCCTTTTCTTGTATATATTAGTCCTGAACCGTCTTGCTTTGCTTGGTTCGCCTCATGTATCTTATTCACAACGGCCGTTGTGGCTTGCCCGATAACATCCTTCGCTATATTACGAACCGCTGTCTTCATATGCGGTTTAGCCAACTCTAAACCTCTCCGGAAAAGAGGAACAGCTTTTCTGAAAAGACTTCGAAAAATACCGCCTAAACCGCAGCCGTACATGTATGCGCTGCCGTGAAAACCTGGTAATCCATTACCGGCTTGAGATTTATAATATTGCGCATAGAGTCCCGGATCGCCATAATTTTTAACAGCGACCATTCTGCTTAGTTAATAAAATTCAGTTTTGCGACGTCTGAAGTGTAGCTTCACGATCGCTTTCCCAAACTTAAATGCCATGTTCTCGTTTTGGTCGTTCTTTATCTCTATGGCTATCGTGTCAAAATGTGTTTTGCACAATGGTACGTAATCGGGTTTCTCGTATCGTATTGTGACAACCTCATTGTTATAACCCTTCATTTCAACAGTGCGAAGTAGCGGTACATAACTATCCCCGACCCGTTGGTGTTCGATAATGTCTGTGTACACGTACATCGTATATTGGCCGCCTTTGATGTCGGCGCATGGTTTAGAAATATTAGTTTTAGGTTGTAAACCCAGTATCCATGTCAGCTTAGAACCGGCCTGGATTTGATACAACAGTTTACTGTCACATGTTACAACGCGTGCAAATGGATCATACGTTAGTCTTAATCCAACGTCCAGTTTCAGTTGTACAATTTCAGCGTTGATTACGTTTAGTAACGCTTCGATTGTTTCATAAAAACCGGGTTTAATGCACAAACTCGCGACTCTCGCCACCGGCTGTTCCGCCGTTCCATCCCATGATAATTGCAGTCTACAATCTTGTAAATCCAATGTATTCCACGTATGCGGGTATTGTATCTCAGTAAGTGCCACTTCCCATTCGCCATTTAAGTCTATCGGTTTAGCCAACTTTGTCGTATAGTTAGAAATCTTATTTTGCGGGAAGGTAACAGCCGATGCGTTGCTGGGTAAGGTTATGTAGAATGACTTGTCATCCATCGCACGTCTTGTTAGATCCTGATGATCTTTATATGTCTTTTATCACCGATGCTGCGACCCAACTGTTAAATTTTGCGGGGTACCCGCGCCACTTGACTAACGCGTATTTACGGCCTCTGACCGTCTTATTTTTTAAAATCTTTTCCACTTTGTAAACTCTGTTATAGTTTTTTGGTATGCTTTGAAGCTCTTCGGGGTAAAAACTACCTGTTATAACTTCACCATACAGATCTGCCAACTTATAAAGCGGTTTAATCCCTTTAGTGTTCACACTATGTACAACAAAAATCTCCTCAGAAAAGCTCTGTTCGTAACCTTTCTGAAATATGTCCTTATATTTAGAAATACGGACGTGGTCACCGATTCCTAAACAAACTGGGGCTTTCTTACTTCTAAAGTAATCACCGTAGGTCGTTTTGAAGACACTCAATGCGTTAGAGTCATTCACATCGTTTGGAGCGCACTTAATCGTTCTATGGTATGTGTTATTATAGCTGCGTATGAAGTCTTGTAAAACGTCTATATATCTGTAGGTATTCTTTGCCGTGAAATAGCGCCACATGCGTGTTTTTAAAGTCCTATTGAAGCGCTCTATAACAGCAGCTTTCACATCGTTATTGGTCGTGAAATGATTTATACCGTATTTTTCTAACACCTTTTTTAGGTTTCTGTTTAGAAACTCTTTACCATTATCGGTTTGTAGCTTCAACGGCACATCGCCGCGCTGGAATATTTTTTCAAAAGCATTAGCGACCGTTGCTGCATTCTTAGCGGTCAGACTTTCACCCCACACCCTCTTACTGAATATATCGATGATTGTTAATATGTATTTAACGCCATCGTTGTATTTTGACAAATCTATCAGCGAGACCAAATCGCATTGCCACTGTTGGTTTATACCCGATACACAAATCATGTTCCTTTTATAGTTTTTTCTTGCTGGCTTGTGCAGCGTGTATGCGTCTTGTTCTTGTAACCACTTTCTTACGTCGGATCTTTTAAATTTATTTTTAACCGACCCATAAAATTTTTCGATGCCGCTAAAACTACCTGGTTTTAACACTGTGTAATATGCATCTTTCATCCGCCTGATTTGACGCACTGCGTTGCGTGACATTCTGCGACTGGTGCTGCGTGACACTCTGTGACTGGTGTTACGCAACAATTTTTAATACGGTTTAATATCGAACACTATAAATTTATATAAAATTTTATATTAAGCGATATAAAACACTATCATTTAATATTAAAAGGGGGCGGGGCCTAGGAGAAGTGGGTGTGGTACCTGTCAAGTTTGACAGAAAGGTTGTCTTTATCTACTTATATATAGCAGTACGGTACGGAAGGCCACTGCTGTACCTACCTCTGTGTCGTCATTAAGTATACTATCCATCTACATTCTATACCTGTGGTGCATTTTAGTTTTGCAGTTTGCTGACACAGTGACCACCAGTATACTATATATAGCAGTACGGTACGGAAGGCCACTGCTGTACCTACCTCTGTGTCGTCATTAAGTATACTATCCATCTAGATTCTATACCTGTGGTGCATTTTAGTTTTGCAGTTTGCTGACACAGTGACCACCAGTATATATAGCAGTACGGTACGGAAGGCCACTGCTCTACCTACCTCTGTGTCGTCAAGTATACTATCCATCCATACCTGTGGTGCATTTCAGTTGTGCGCAGTATATATAGTAGTAGGCCATTGCTATTGATACTGGCATATAATTCCACACATAAAAAAATGGAGAACAAAAATGTGGAGGTTAAAATAGGGAAAGATCAAGATCCACTTCCACCTCGTGCTGAAGCTGCTGTCACTATTCATGGCCGAGATGATGAAATGCCATCAACGTCGTCTGCCAAGGCCGATGCCCAATATCATAGTAGAGAGCATGTAAAATCCAAAAAACAAAAGTTCAGTAAAATGACCCAAAAATCAAAATTGAAAGCATCTGATGAGAAGTGTAAACTTGCCAATATGCCATTTACAACACGGAGTGGCAAGGAACGGCTGAGGCCCTGGCCTATGTTCATGGCTAGTGGTTCAGATTCACATGAGGATGGAAGCACTCATCCTCTCGCTAGAAAAATGAAAATACTTAAGCTGGCAAAAGCACAGCAAAGAACTGTGCGTTCTTCTAAATCACAAATCCCCAAGGAGAGTCCAATTGTGTCGGTTGCGATGCCTGACCTTCCCAACACTGGACGGAAAGAGCTTGCGCCTTCCACCATTTGCACGCCCCCTGCAAGTGCTGGAAGGAGCACCCGCAGTCCAGTTCCTGATAGTCAAATTGAAGATGTCACTGTTGAAGTACACCAGGATGAGGATATGGGTGTTGCTGGAGCTGCGGAGGAAATTGACTAGGAGGATTCTGATGGTGAGGTGGTTTGTTTAAGTCAGGCACCCGGGGAGACACCTGTTGTCCGTGGGACGAATATGGCCATTGACATGCCTGGTCAAAATACAAATAAAATCAGCTCTTCGGTGTGGAATTATTTCAACACAAATGCGGACAACAGGTGTCAAGCCGTGTGTTGCCTTTGTCAAGCTGTAATAAGTAGGGGTAAGGACGTTAACCACCTCGGAACATCCTCCCTTATACGTCACCTGCAGCGCATTCATCATAAGTCAGTGACAAGTTCAAAAACTTTGGGTGACAGCGGAAGCAGTCCACTGACCACTAAATCCCTTCCTCTTGTAACCAAGCTCCTGCAAACCACACCACCAACTCCCTCATTGTCAATTTCCTCCTTACCCAGGAAAGCCAATAGTCCTGCAGGCCATGTCACTGGCAAGTCTGACGAGTCCTCTCCTGCCTGAGATTCCTCCGATGCATCCTTGAGTGTAACGCCTACTGCTGCTGGCGCTGCTGTTGTAGCTGCTGGGAGTCGATCGTCATCCCAGAGGGGAAGTCGGAAGACCACTTGTACTACTTCCAGTAAGCAATTGACTGTCCAACAGTCCTTTGCGAGGAAGATGAAATATCACAGCAGTCATCCTGCTGTAAAGCAGATAACTCAGGCCTTGGCAGCCAGGGCGGTGAGAAACGTGGTTCCGGTATCCACCGTTAATTCAGAGGCAACTAGAGACTTGATTGAGGTACTGTCTCCCCGGTGCCAAATACCATCTAGGTTCCATTTCTCTAGGCAGGCGATACCGAAAATGTACACAGACCTCAGAAAAAGAGTCACCAGTGTCCTAAAAAATGCAGTTGTACCCAATGTCCACTTAACCACGGACATGTGGACAAGTGGAGCAGGGCAGACTCAGGACTATATGACTGTGACAGCCCACTGGGTAGATGTATTGTCTCCCACAGCAAGAACAGCAGCGGTGGCACCAGTAGCAGCATCTCGCAAACGCCAACTCGTTCCTAGGTAGGCTACGCTTTGTATCACCGCTTTCCAGAAGAGGCACACAGCTGACAACCTCTTACGGAAACTGAGGAAGATCATCGCAGAATGGCTTACCCAATTGGACTCTCCTGGGGATTTGTGACATCGGACAACGCCAGCAATATTGTGCGTGCATTACATCTGGGCAAATTCCAGCACGTCCCATGTTTTGCACATACATTGAATTTGGTGGTGCAGAATTATTTAAAAAACGACAGGGGCGTGCAAGAGATGCTGTCGGTGGCCCGAAGAGTTGCGGGCCACTTTCGGCATTCAGCCACCGCATACAGAAGACTGGAGCACCACCAAACAGTCCTGAACCTGCCCTGCCATCATCTGAAGCAAGAGGTTGTAACGAGGTGGAATTCAACCCTCTATATGCTTCAGAGGATGGAGGAGCAGCAAAAGGCCATTCAAGCCTATACATCTGGCCATGATATAGGCAAAGGAGGGGGAATGCACCTGACTCAAGCGCAGTGGAGAATGATTTCAACGTTGTGCAAGGTTCTGCAACCCTTTGAACTTGCCACATGTGAAGTCAGTTCAGACACTGTCAGCCTGAGTCAGGTCATTCCCCTCATCAGACTTTTGCAGAAGAAGCTGGAGACATTGAAGGAGGAGCTAAAACAGAGCGATTCCGCTAGGCATGTGGGACTTGTGGATGGAGCCCTTAATTTGCTTAACCAGGATTCACGGGTGGTCAATCTGTTGAAATCAGAGCACTACATTTTGGCCACCGTGCTCGATCCTAGATTTAAAACCTACGTTGTATCTCTCTTTCTGGCAGACACAAGTCTGCAGAGGTTCAAAGACCTGCTGGTGAGAAAATTGTCAAGTCAAGCGAAACGTGACCCGTCAACATCTCCTCCTTCACATTCTCCCGCAACTGGGGGTGCGAGGAAAAGGCTAAGAATTCCGAGCCCACCCGCTGGCGGTGATGCAGGGCAGTCTGGAGCGAGTGCTGACATCTGGTCCGGACTATAGGACCTGCCAACGATTACTGACATGTCGTCTACTGTCACTTCATATGATTCTCTCACCATTGAAAGAATGGTGGAGGATTATATGAGTGACCGCAACCAAGTAGGCACGTCAGACAGTCCGTACGTATACTGGCAGGAAAAAGAGGCAATTTGGAGGCCCTTGCACAAACTAGCTTTATTCTACCTAAGTTGCCCTCCCTCCAGTGTGTACTTCGAAAGAGTGTTTAGTGCAGCCGCTCACCTTGTCAGCAATCGGTGTACAAGGTTACTTCCAGAAAATGTGGAGAAGATGATGTTCATCAAAATCAATTATAATCAATTCCTCAGTGGAGACATTCATCAGCAGCAATTGCCTCCACAAAGTACACAGGGACCTGAGATGGTGGATTCCAGTGGGGACGAATTAATAATCTGTGAGGAGGGGGATGTACACAGTGAAAGGGGTGAGGAATCGGAGGATGATGATGAGATGGACATCTTGCCTCTGTAGAGCCAGTTTGTGCAAGGAGAGATTGATTGCTTCTTTTTTTGGTGGGGGCCCAAACCAACCGGTCATTTCAGTCACAGTCGTGTGGCAGACCCTGTCGCTGAAATGATGGGTTCGTTAAAGTGTGCATGTCCTGTTTATACAACATAAGGGTGGGTGGGAGGGCCCAAGGACAATTCCCTCTTGCACCTCTTTTTTCTTTTTTTTCTTTGCATCATGTGCTGTTTGGGGACAATTTTTTTGAAGTGCCATCCTGCCTGACACTGCAGTGCCACTCCTAGATGGGCCAGGTGTTTGTGTCGGCCACTTGTGTCGCTTAGCTTAGTCACACAGCGACCTTGGTGCGCCTCTTTTTTTCTTTGCATCATGTGCTGTTTGGGGACTATTTTTTTGAAGTGCCATCCTGCCTGACACTGCAGTGCCACTCCTAGATGGGCCAGGTGTTTGTGTCAGCCACTTGTGTCGCTTAGCGACCTCGGTGCAAATTTTACCTGTCTTTATCATTGCTCACACTGGGGGTGGGTAACAGAAAGGTATATACTGTCCCGTTACCTGTGCTACAGTACAGTACCTGTCTCTATCATTGCTCACACTGGGGGTGCATTACAGAAAGGTATATACTGTGCCGTTACCTGTGCTACAGTACAGTACCTTTCTCTATCATTGCACACAGTAGGGGTGGGTTACAGAAAGGAGAGAAGGGAAAGAATTCCAGAAAACAATTTAAGAAAATGCCATTTCAATATAGGAAAGTTTGTTGTACATTTTTTTCATCATTGTTTATGGTGTGTGTTACAATTGACTTTACACACATTAATGTACTTGTTTACAAGTCTAAAATGTTTAGGGTACATGGTATATAGGTGTCCACCATCTATATACTTTATATAAGTGCATAAATCCTAATGGGAAGTGTTCCTATGCTGTATTGTACACCAACATGGAAATGTGCTTGAAAGCAAAAGTAAAATATCACAGCAATGCAGGGGCAAAACTAGCATCGGAGCATCACATCAGGGCCACTGGGAAGTACGTGGCCCATTTGGTCTCCTGCCACTGATTGTATCTTTATCACCGATGCTCCTCAGTGCTGGCAGACTGAAGGCTGACAGCAGCTGCTACCTACCCGGGATTGCCTTGTACAGTCTAGGCCATCAGCAATCCTGATGGGCTGCACTGCTGCAGGTGCACTGTCAGCTGGAGACTCGTGGAGATGATTTCATGGCAGGAAGAGAGGGACTCTTCAAGTCCTCTCATTAGTGGCCCAGACTGTAGGTCATCTTCAGCCTCCCCATCACCCACTGCCTCTCCCTGTCACACTCTATTTCCCCCTGTCACCCTTTACCTCACCCTGTCACCCTCTGCCTCTCTCTGTCACCCTCTGTCCCCCACCCTCTCCCTGTCACCCTATACCTCTCCCTGTCACCCTCTCCTGGACATCCTCTGCTTATCATACTCTGGCCATCATACACTGCCCGTCACCCTGTGCCTCTGCCTGTCACCTTCTGTCCCTGCCCGTCACCCTCTATTCATCACCCTGTGCCTCTCCCTTATACCCTTTGCCTCTCCCCGTCACCTTCTGACCCTGTCCGACATTCTCTGCCTCTCCCTGTCACCTGCCTCTCCCCATCACCCTCTGACAGGAGACCCATTTGTGGAGCACTGCTCCACAAATGGGTAGCACTGCTGACATCAAACACTGGTGAGTTAGAAGGGGCACATATTATTATGATGGGCGGATAGTGTCCCTGTCACTGGGCACACACTTCCGCATAAATACATGGGGGTAGTGGTATCAGTGCACATAACATTTGCTGATATCACTTCCCCACCATAACGACGATGAATACATCTAACTCCATGGTACAATACTGTGTGCCATATTAGGTACTCAGCATGGGGCCTAAAAGGAAGGAGGCCCAAATCATATTTTTGCACCTGGGCCCGCCACTTGCAAGTTCTGCCATTGGAGCAGCTGTACACTATACAATGCAATTGGGTTACAACTGTATCCTGGAAAATAGGGGGCTGTATATATGTCAGTATAGCACGGTACAGTACACAGTACTATGGGTGTCTGCAAGGGCGTAGCTACCATAGGTGCAGGCAGTGCAGCTGCCATGGGGCCCAGAGCTGAGTGGTGCCACCTTCCCTGTCACAGTTACATGTGTTATATACAGGGTGTAGCTACCATAGTTGCAGGGAGTGCAGATGCTATGGGTCCCAGAGCTGAGAGGGGCCACCTTCCCTGTCACAGTAACATGTGTTATATACAGGGTGTAGCTACCATAGGTGCAGGGAGTGCAGCTGCTATGGGTCCCAGAGCTGAGAGGGGCCACCTTCCCTGTCACAGTTACATGTGTTATATACAGGGCGTAGCTACCATAGGTGCAGGCAGTGCAGATGCTATGGGTCCCAGAGCTGAGAGGGGCCACCTTCCCTGTCACAGTTACATGTGTTATATACAGGGTGTAGCTATCATAGGTGCAGACAGTGCAGTTGCCATGGAGGCCAGAGCTGAGAGGTGCCACCTTCCCTGGCACAGTTACATGTGTTATATACAGGGTGTAGCTACCATAGATACAGGCAATGCAGCTGACATGGGGCCCAGAGCTGAGAGGGGCCACCTTCCCTGTCAAAGTTGCATGTGTTATATACATTTTTTACCATTGGGTGGTACGTAGGGGTCCTTTCAAACATTTTCCTTGGGGCCTGCAATATGAGGTATGCCCCTGGACCAGCTCATTGTACTGTAGTGTGGTATAAAATTAACTTGAGGGCATTTTAATGTTATATAATATGAACCGGGGCTCTGTAATGAGGCACAATATGAACAGGGAGCACTATATATAATAATGTGAATTGGGGGTACTGTGTGGCATAATGTGTACTGGCAGCTCTGAAATGTGACATACTGTAGGGTGAACTTAATCACTACTACGATTCATAAAATAAACTAGGGCACTACTATGGGGCATAACATTAAATAAGGCTCTGCTATGGTTCAGAAAATGAACTACAGTACAGTACTGTAGGACACCATTGTAGGGCATAAAATTAACAACTACTTTGGAGAAGTGTCTCTCTAGAAGCATTGGGACGGGGGACCCTTCAAAATGTTGCAATAGGCCCACAAGGAACTGGCTACGCCCCTGGGTGTCTGCAGTAATTAAGGAGGCTATTTAAACTCGGGGGTGGGGGGAGAATTATCAGTGCTTAGAAGGAGATAAAGTGGAAAGAGATAAATTACCAATCAATCAGCTGTAATTGTCATTTTTCAAACACAGCCTGTATCATGGCAGGAGCTGATTGGTTGGTGCATTATCTCTCTCCAATCTTTAATAAATCCTCCCATCTGTGCATTATGAATTTGGCTGCATATTGGGCCTGATGCTGAGTCAGATGTAAGTGCATCTCGTGATTTTCTACAGACTGCACATGCATCAAAAACAGCAAACGTGGTGTGCGCATGAATCCCACGGAGCCTCCGCAGTGGCAAGGAGCTCCATACGGGTCAGATCTCGAGTTGACTTGTTCTTTTGTGAAATGGGCAGCAACTTTGCGGTTACCGCCCAGAACAGATACGTCTCATAGGAGTGTGGACCAATCTCTGTGCATGTGTGAGGCATGCGGACAGAGGTGGGGTGCCTGTGTCATGGATATTTAGCACCCAGTCCGTTTGGGATTTTTTGGAACAATGTGTCCATCTTTGAATAACCCCCAATGTTCCTAATGCATGAAGTACATTGGCAGAAGGTCTGGGTTACTGTTCTGTGGCAGTAGGAAATGGAATTGCTTGGTGTGAAATTTCTTAGAAAATGTTGGCTGTTTGGAAGCCAGAAGTTACTTTTAATTTTTAAAGCATGTTTATTTTATCGGAATGTACAGTACTGTAGTAATTATACAGTGTGTGATATACCCACTCTTAAGTGTCACTTGTACCTTCCGTATTGACTGCCTTGTGAAGTAATCTGTGCCTGAGGGTGGCTGCTGTGACTCGTTTTCTGGCACGGTAGTCAGAGCTGGCATATGACTGGCAACAAGGTATCTGCTAGATGTTACAACACTAAGTGCCAGCAGCTGTTGACCTACATAAATGGAACATAATGAGGTTGTGCTAAAGTCTGTAGAAAACCCCCCAATGGTCCTGATTTCAGTGGGACAGTCCCAGCACTGGTAGAGGTTCTATAGTGTCCATTCACTGATGCTCTGCATTAACAGAGGAGAGGTGAATGGGTTTCGCACGTACCTGGCTGCCAGGACATTCAAAGAGATGAAAACGTGATGGGGCTGGGGGCCTTTGGGGGGGACCTACCCGATAAAGGTTACCTTGACATTTGCTGGGTAGGCTCATAATATTGGCCAATTTTATGGCAAAAACCTATTACATGTTGTATAATAATAATAATAATTATTATTATTATTATTATTATTATTATTATTAATATTATTATTGTTGTATAGGAGTGGTATTCAGTATACCGGCGCCAGATTCCCAACACCCGGCATACCGACAACTATTCTCCACGACCCCCCTGGAGGGAGAAAAAATAGCGTGATGCGCGTAGCGTGCCACCGAGCCCTCAAGGGGCTCATTTGTGCTCACCCCGCTGCCGGCATGCCAGCGGTCAGGATCTCGGCACCAATATGTTGGGTGCCGGGATCCCAATCGCCGCCCACTCATACTACACCCGTTGTATGTTGCACCTGCTCTCTTGTTCCTATGTTGTAATACTATGTTACTATGTTACTATATTATATTATATATATATATTATATATATTATTATATTATATTATATTATATATATGTTACTATGTTACTATGTAGCACATCCCATTATAAATAGCTAGGGTGTGCAGTCCAGGCCATCTCCCCCTAATATGATGTGTAAGTATATACAACTGAAGGCCTAGACTCCTTCTGGATTTGCACCCTACCACCTGTCTTTGATGTTTTTAAATAAGTACCTAGCACATGCTGACTGCACAGTCTGTATAGTAAAGCCACAGGTAAGCTCCAAATGCATTTATAATTATATAGCAAGTCAGTTGTGAAGTGAAATTTTGGGGTGTCTATCTTGGCCACTTTGGTGCACCTGCATTTAACATTTATTTATAGGAGACCACAAATAGGTTGAACTCGATGGACAATTGTCTTTTTTCAACCTTAGATACTATGTTACTATGCTACTATGTATTATTAACACTTATATGATTCTGTTTGTGTTTTATTAATGTAACATTTTCACATATCTGACTTTCACTTTTTGATCACTTCTAACACTGAGCATCTACTTTCACTTACCTAACTCTCTGATACTTCACTGCTATCCTTTGTTTGTGTGGTGCCAGGAGCATAACATGGAAAAAGATGGAATAAGAGAATGAAGCAAGAGAGAAAAAAGGGTGAGAGGAAAAGAGAAAGAGGTTGTCAGAGGGAGAGAGAGTGTCAGGGAGGGAGAGTGAAAGAGGGGGAGCAAGAGAGAGTGAGAGTGTCAGGGAGAGAGAGAGAGAGACAGGTAGAGAGAGAGAGAGAGAGAGAGAGAGGGGAGACAGTGTCAGGGAGAGAAGGAGGGAGAGACAGTGCCATGCAGAGAGACAGTATCAGGGAGATAGATAGAGAGAGAGAGGTAAGGAGAAAGAAACAGTATTAGGGAGAGAGAGAGTGTCAGGGAAGGACAGAGAGACAGTGTCAGGGAGAGAGGGGTAGACAGACAGTGTCAGGGGAAGAGCGAGAGAATGCCAGAGAGAGAGATAGTGTTAGAGAGATAAGGAGAGAGAGTCAGTATCAGGGAGAGAGAGTGTCAGGGGGAAAGAGTGAGAGAGAGAGAGATCGTGCCAGGGAAGGAGAGAGACAGTGCCAGCGAGAGAGACAGTGTCAGGGCATGAGAGAGAGAGAGAGAGGCAGTGCCAGAGAGAGAGGGAGAGAGTGACAGAGAGAGATAATGTCAGGAAGGGGATGAGGGAGAGACAGACAGTGTCAGGGAGAGAGAGTGTAGCAATATAGAGAGTGTCAGGGAGAGAGCAAGGGAAGAGAGGGGGGAGCAGGAGATACATTACATGCTACAGCAGAGGTCTCTGATGGGAGCAGGCTTCACGGCATTAGGCCCCACCCCCTAAATCTCTGCAAATTGCAGCACTGCTGCTGGTGCACAGAGCCTGCAAGGTAGGGCGTACCCACCCCCCTGCCTCATCCTTCACACAGCTGCAGGGGGGTGCTATCGGCGGTGGCCATTCATCCTGTGGTCATTGGAGACAGCCTGTGACTGGGTGCAGGGGGAGCTGCAGGCCGTTGAAGCATCTTGGGCCTCATAGCAGCTGCACCTACCAGGGACGTGCGGTGAGCTAAATGGCTCAGGAGGCACTGGCTAACCCAAGAGCCAGATCTATATGCAATATATAAGCCAAAGGGTACATCTTAAACTCCTGGAAATCTGGTGAGTTTTGATTAAAGATGTGTGGAAAGGCAGTGGCAAACGCAGGATTTGCATGGGGGGGGTTTCCAGAACTGGGTGGAGCCAATCACAGGGGTGGGGACTGAGGTGACACAGTATATGCTGGGTCCGTAAAACTAGTGTGTCTATATATATATATATATATAAATATATATACACACATATATCTACACATTTATATACCGTATATACACCTATATATTGGTGATGAGCGGGTTCGGTTCCTCGGAATCCGACCCGCCCGAACTTCACCTTTTTTTTACACGGGTCCGAGTGACTCGGATCCTCCCGCCTTGCTCGGTTAACCCGAGCGCGCCCGAACATCATCATCCCGCTGTCGGATTCTCGCAAGATTCGGATTCTATATAAGGAGCCACGCGTCGCCGCCATTTTCACACGTGCATTGAGATTGATAGGGAGAGGACGTGGCTGGCGTCCTCTCCGTAATAGAAAAGACTAAGAGTGACATTGTTATAATTGTGGGGAGGATTGGGGACGGGGAGCAGCTGTTAGGGAGTACAGTGCAGGGTTTTGATTATACCACCAGTGATTTTAATCCTTTGTTTCTCTGCCTGAAAAAAAACGCTCCACCATATCTGTGGCTGTGCTCACTCAGTGTGCTGCACTGCTGCATGATATATCTGTGCTGAGTGCACTGCTCTGCTCACACTGCCTAATTGTGGGGACTGGGGAGCAGTTATAGCAGGAGTACAGTGCACAGTTTTGCTGACAGTGACCACCAGTCCAGTATACGTTTGTCTGCCTGAAAAACACTGTGTTTTTTTTTTTTTTCTTTCTTCATGCTAGTTTGTTTAGTTTGTTTGTTTCCGTTATACAGTATATTATATATATAAGCACTAAGCAGCAGTACGGTAGGCCACGGCTGTACCTACCTCTGTGTCGTCAGTGCACTCGTCGTCCATAAGTATAAGTAATACTATACTATCCATCCATCTACATTGTATACCTGTGGTGTTTTTTCTTTCTTTCTTCATACTAGTTTAGCAGTCTGCTGACAGTGTCCACCAGGTCCGTTATACAGTATATTATATATATAAGCACTAAGCAGCAGTACGGTAGGCCACGGCTGTACCTACCTCTGTGTCGTCAGTGCACTCGTCGTCCATAAGTATAAGTACTACTATACTATCCATCCATCTACATTGTATACCTAAGGTGTTTTTTTTTTTTCTTCATACTAGTTTAGCAGTCTGCTGACAGTGTCCACCAGGTCCGTTATACAGTATATTATATATATAAGCACTAAGCAGCAGTACGGTAGGCCACGGCTGTACCTACCTCTGTTTCGTCAGTGCACTCGTCGTCCATAAGTATAAGTAATACTATACTATCCATCCATCTACATTGTATACCTGTGGTGTTTTTTTTTTCTTTCTTCATACTAGTTTAGCAGTCTGCTGACAGTGTCCACCAGGTCCGTTATACAGTATATTATATATATAAGCACTAAGCAGCAGTACGGTAGGCCATGGCTGTACCTACCTCTGTGTCGTCAGTGCACTCGTCGTCCATAAGTATAAGTAATACTATATAATCCATCCATCTACATTGTATACCTGTCGTGTTTTTTTTTTCTTTCTTCATACTAGTTTAGCAGTCTGCTGACAGTGTCCACCAGGTCCGTTATACAGTATATTATATATATAAACACTAAGCAGCAGTACGGTAGGCCACGGCTGTACCTACCTCTGTGTCGTCAGTGCACTCGTCGTCCATAAGTATAAGTAATACTATACTATCCATCCATCTACATTGTATACCTGTGCTGTTTTTTTTTTCTTTCTTCATACTAGTTTAGCAGTCTGCTGACAGTGTCCACCAGGTCCGTTATACAGTATATTATATATATAAGCACTAAGCAGCAGTACGGTAGGCCACGGCTGTACCTACCTCTGTGTCGTCAGTGCACTCGTCGTCCATAAGTATAAGTAATACTCTACTATCCATCCATCTACATTGTATACCTGTGGTGTTTTTTTTTTTCTTTCTTCATACTAGTTTAGCAGTCTGCTGACAGTGTCCACCAGGTCCGTTATACAGTATATTATATATATAAGCACTAAGCAGCAGTACGGTAGGCCACGGTTGTACCTACCTCTGTGTCGTCAGTGCACTCGTCGTCCATAAGTATAAGTAATACTATACTATCCATCCATCTACATTGTATACCTGTGGTGGCTTTTAGTTGTGCGCAAAATATGGAGAACAAAAATGTGGAGGTTAAAAAAATAGGGAAAGATCAAGATCCACTTCCACCTCATGCTGAAGCTGCTGCCACTAGTCATGGCCGAGACGATGAAATGCCATCAACGTCGTCTGCCAAGGCCGATGCCCAATGTCATAGTACAGAGCATGTAAAATCCAAAACACAAAAGATCAGTAAAAAAATGACCCAAAAATCAAAATTAAAAGCGTCTGAGGAGAAGCGTAAACTTGCCAATATGCCATTTACGACACGGAGTGGCAAGGAACGGCTGAGGCCCTGGCCTATGTTCATGGCTAGTGGTTCAGCTTCACATGAGGATGGAAGCACTCATCCTCTCGCTAGAAAAAAGAAAAGACTTGCGGCAAAAGCACAGCAAAGAACTGTGCGTTCTTCAAAATCACAAATCCCAAAGGAGAGTCCAATTGTGTCGGTTGCGATGCCTGACCTTCCCAACACTGGACGGGAAGAGCTTGCGCCTTCCACCATTTGCACGCCCCCTGCAAGTGTTGAAAGGAGCACCCGCAGTCCAGTTCCTGATAGTGAAATTGAAGATGTCAGTGTTGAAGTACACCAGGATGAGGATATGGGTGTTGCTGGCGCTGGGGAGGAAATTGACAAGGAGGATTCTGATGGTGAGGTGGTTTGTTTAAGTCAGGCACCCGGGGAGACACCTGTTGTCCGTGGGAGGAATATCGCCATTGACATGCCTGGTGAAAATACCAAAAAAATCAGCTCTTCAGTGTGGAAGTATTTCAACAGAAATGCAGACAACAGGTGTCAAGCCGTGTGTTGCCTTTGTCAAGCTGTAATAAGTAGGGGTAAGGACGTTAACCACCTCGGAACATCCTCCCTTATACGTCACCTGCAGCGCATTCATAATAAGTCAGTGACAAGTTCAAAAACTTTGGGCGACAGCAGAAGCAGTCCACTGACCAGTAAATCCCTTCCTCTTGTAACCAAGCTCGCGCAAACCACACCACCAACTCCCTCAGTGTCAATTTCCTCCTTACCCAGGAAAGCCAATAGTCCTGCAGGCCATGTCACTGGCAAGTCTGACGAGTCCTCTCCTGCCTGGGATTCCTCCGATGCATCCTTGAGTGTAACGCCTACTGCTGCTAGCGCTGCAGTTGTTGCTGCTGGGAGTCGATCGTCATCCCAGAGGGGAAGTCGGAAGACCACTTGTACTACTTCCAGTAAGCAATTGACTGTCCAACAGTCCTTTGCGAGGAAAATGAAATATCACAGCAGTCATCCTGCTGCAAAGCGGATAACTGAGGCCTTGACAACTATGTTGGTGTTAGACGTGCGTCTGGTATCCGCCGATAGTTCACAGGGAACTAGACAATTTCTTGAGGTAGTGTGCCCTTGTTACCAAATACCATCTAGGTTCCACTTCTCTAGGCAGGCGATACCGAGAATGTACACGGACGTCAGAAAAAGACTCACCAGTGTCCTAAAAAATGCAGTTGTACCCAAAGTCCACTTAACCACGGACATGTGGACAAGTGGAGCAGGGCAGACTCAGGACTACATGACTGTGACAGCCCACTGGGTAGATGTATTGCCTCCCGCTGCAAGAACAGCAGCGGCAGCACCAGTAGCAGGATCTTGCAAACGCCAACTCGTTCCTAGGCAGGCTACGCTTTGTATCACCGCTTTCCAGAATACGCACACAGCTGAAAACCTCTTACGGCAACTGAGGAAGATCATCGCAGAATGGCTTACCCCAATTGGACTCTCCTGGGGATTTGTGGCATCGGACAACGCCAGCAATATTGTGCGTGCATTACATCTGGGCAAATTCCAGCACGTCCCATGTTTTGCACATACCTTGAATTTGGTGGTGCAGAATTATTGAAAAAACGACAGGGGCGTGCAAGAGATGCTGTCGGTGGCCAGAAGAATTGCGGGCCACTTTCGGCGTGCAAGCACCGCGTACAGAAGACTGGAGCACCACCAAAAAAACCTGAACCTGCCCTGCCCTCATCTGAAGCAAGAGGTGGTAACGAGGTGGAATGCAACCCTCTATATGCTTCAGAGGATGGAGGAGCAGCAAAAGGCCATTCAAGCCTATACATCTGACCACGATATAGGCAAAGGAGGTCGAATGCACCTGTCTCAAGCGCAGTGGAGAATGATTTCAATGTTGTGCAAGGTTCTGCTGCCCTTTGAACTTGCCACACGTGAAGTCAGTTCAGACACTGCCAGCCTGAGTCAGGTCATTCCCCTCATCATGCTTTTGCAGAAGAAGCTGGAAGCATTGAAGGAGGAGCTAAAACAGAGCGATTCCGCTAGGCATGTGGGACTTGTGGATGGAGCCCTTCATTCGCTTAACCAGGATTCACGTGTGGTCAATCTGTTGAAATCAGAGCACTACATTTTGGCCACCGTGCTCGATCCTAGATTTAAAACCTACGTTGGATCTCTCTTTCCGGCAGACACAAGTCTGCAGGGGTTCAAAGAACTGCTGGTGAGAAAAGTGTCAAGTCAAGCGGAACGCGACCTGTCAACATCTCCTCCTTCACATTCTCCCGCAACTGGGGGTGCGAGGTAAAGGCTACGAATTCCGAGCCCACCCGCTGGCGGTGATGCAGGGCAGTCTGGAGCGACTGCTGATGCTGACATCTGGTCCGGACTGAAGGACCTGCCAACGATTACTGACATGTCGTCTACTGTCACTGCATATGATTCTCTCACCATTGAAAGAATGGTGGAGGATTATATGAGTGACCGCATCCAAGTAGGCACGTCAGACAGTCCGTACGTATACTGGCAGGGAAAAGAGACAATTTGGAGGCCCTTGCACAAACTGGCTTTATTCTACCTAAGTTGCCCGCCCTCCAGTGTGTACTCCGAAAGAGTGTTTAGTGCCGCCGCTCACCTTGTCAGCAATCGGCGTACGAGGTTACTTCCAGAAAATGTGGAGAAGATGATGTTCATTAAAATGAATTATAATCAATTACTCCATGGAGACATTCACCAGCAGCAATTGCCTCCAGAAAGTACACGGGGATCTGAGATGGTGGATTCCAGTGGGGACGAATTAATAATCTGTGAGGAGGGGGATGTACACAGTGAAAGGGGTGATGAATCGGACAATGGGGAGGGGGTGGACATCTTACCTCTGTAGAGCCAGTTTGTGCAAGGAGAGATTGATTGCTTCTTTTTTGGTGGGGGCCCAAACCAACCAGTCATTTCAGTCACAGTCGTGTGGCAGACCCTGTCGCTGAAATGATGGGTTGGTTAAAGTGTGCATGTCCTGTTTATACAACATAAGGGTGGGTGGGAGGGCCCAAGGACAATTCCATCTTGCACATCTTTTTTTCTTTCATTTTTCTTTGCGTCATGTGCTGTTTGGGGAGTATTTTTTGGAAGGTCCATCCTGCCTGACACTGCAGTGCCACTCCTAGATGGGCCAGGTGTTTGTGTCGGCCACTAGGGTAGCTTAGCTTACTCACACAGCTACCTCATTGCGCCTCTTTTTTTTCTTCTTTGCGTCATGTGCTGTTTGGGGAGTATTTTTTGGAAGGGCCATCCTGCCTGACACTGCAGTGCCACTCCTAGATGGGCCAGGTGTTTGTGTCGTCCACTAGGGTCGCTTAGCTTATTCACACAGCTACCTCATTGCGCCTCTTTTTTTCTTTGCGTCATGTGCTGTTTGGGGAGTATTTTTTGGAAGGGCCATCCTGCCTGACACTGCAGTGCCACTCCTAGATGGGCCAGGTGTTTGTGTCGGCCACTAGGGTCGCTTAGCTTACTCACACAGCTACCTTATTGCGCCTCTTTTTTTTCTTCTTTGCGTCATGTGCTGTTTGGGGAGTATTTTTTGGAAGGGCCATCCTGCCTGACACTGCAGTGCCACTCCTAGATGGGCCAGGTGTTTGTGTCGGCCACTAGGGTCGCTTAGCTTACTCACACAGCTACCTCATTGCGCCTCTTTTTTTCTTTGCGTCATGTGCTGTTTGGGGAGTATTTTTTGGAAGGGCCATCCTGCCTGACACTGCAGTGCCACTCCTAGATGGGCCAGGTGTTTGTGTCGGCCACTTGGGTCGCTTAGCTTAGCCATCCAGCGACCTCGGTGCAAATTTTAGGACTAAAAATAATATTGTGAGGTGTGAGGTGTTCAGAATAGAATGAAAATGAGTGTAAATTATGGTTATTGAGGTTAATAATACTATGGGATCAAAATGACCCCCAAATTCAATGATTTAAGCTGTTTTTTAGGGTTTTTTGAAAAAAACACCCGAATCCAAAACACACCCGAATCCGACAAAAAAAATTCGGTAAGGTTTTGCCAAAACGCGTTCGAACCCAAAACACGGCCGCGGAACCAAACCCAAAACCAAAACACAAAACACGAAAAATTTCCGGTGCACATCACTACTATATATATATATATATATATATATATATATCTATCAGGGACGTGCAGTCAGGGGAGGCAGGGGAGGCAGTGCCTCCCCTGTCATAATGATTAAAATAATACTAAGAAGATACTTATGACACAGAATATCTTCTTAGTATTATTTTAATAGTTAATCCTTTAGCATTTATATAAATTTACTATGTATAAACACGTCTTAATGTGTGTTGGAGGCACCGCTCTTGGTGCCTCCCGATGTCAGTGTGAATGGTCCGGAAGCGGGGGGCGGGGCCAAGCGTTGTGCAGCAAAAACTCATGAAGAAAAACCCTGGAAGCGGCACCTAATAGCAATGCCTCTTTGACAGGGGCGTGCTGTCAGCTCATATGAAAGCACGCCCCTGTCCCTGATCTTATGTGATTGGGCACTGAACGCTGGGGCTGTAATGTGAGCTGTCCTCGGCTGCTCTTCCCAGCCCCCGTGTGTTGTGTGCCGCAGTGCAGCAGGGGAACAGCCAGCCCTCCTCCTCAGCTCCAGACTCCGGACTTCAAGACAGCACAGCTGCCACCAGTACACAGGTACCAGCTTCCTCTCATAGCATGGGAGTGGGGCAGGCAGAGTTTGTGTGTTGAGAATGGGGGGGAAAGACAGCCTGCAGACACATTGTGTAAGCTGCAGTACGAGTGGGGGGAGGGGGGCAGACTGCAGTCACAGTGTGTATGACTAGCACTTTCCTAGTGTGTATGGGGGAGGGGGACAGTTTGCAGTCACAGTGTGTGTGTGTGTGTGTGTGTGTGTGTGTGTGTGTGTGTGTGTGTGTGTGTGATCAGCACTGTCCTAGTGTGTATGGGGGAGGGGGGCAGCCTGCAGTCACAGTGTGTGTGTGACCAGCATTGTCCTAGTGTGTATGGGGGAGGGGGGCAGCCTGCAGTCACAGTGTGTGTGTGACCAGCATTGTCCTAGTGTGTATGGGGGAGGGGGGCAGCCTGCAGTCACAGAGTGTGTGTGTGTGTGTGTGTGTGTGTGTGTGTGTGTGTGTGTGTGTGTGTGTGTGTGTGTGACCAGCACTGTCCTAGTGTGTATGGGGGAGGGGAGCAGCCTGCCGTCACAGTGTGTGTGTGTGTGTGTGTGTGTGTGTGTGTGTGTGTGTGTGTGTGTGTGTGTGATCTACAGTCCAGGTGTGTGTGTGTGTGTGAGGGCAGTCTGAGTGTGTTTAATGTGTATGTATGTGGGACTGCAACAGTCTACAGTCCGAGTGCGTGCGTGTGTATTCTGCAGTGAAAGTGTGTGTGCGGTGTGGAGACAGTCTGCAGTCAAAGCGTGGTAGGGAACGCGGCATTCTGCAGTCCAAATTAGGAATAGACCTATACTGGGATGCGGTCAAGATCCCTGCAGTCGGGATCCCAACAGTCAGGGCCGGTGCTAGGGTGTTCGGCGCCCCCCTGCAAACTATAAATTTGCGCCCTCCCATATTCGCGCCGGGAAAAGGGGTGTGGGCTCACAAGTAAGGGGCATGGCCACACAATAGTACCCCCATTTAAAATTACGCCACAATGTAGCACAATCTTATTCCTCTTATACATAATGCCCCACCCGTAGTAGTAGCGTCCTTATACGTAATGCCCCACCCGTAGTAGTAGCGTCATATGTAATGCACCCCAGTAGTAGTAGCATCCTTATACATAATGCCCCCCAGTAGTAGTAGTATTCTTATACATAATGCCCCCCCAGTAGTAGTAGCATCCTTATATGTAGTGCGCCCCCAGTAGTAGACGCGTCCTTATACGTAGTGCACCCCCAGTAGTAGAAGCGTCCTTATACGTAAATCCCCCCTAGTAGTAGTATCGTCCTTATACGTAATGCCCCCCCCAGTAGTAGTAGCGTCATTACGCGTAATGCCCCCCCTGTAGTAGTAGCGTCCTTATACGTAGTGCACCCCCAGTAGTGGAAGCGTCCTTATACGTAATTCCCCCCTAGTAGTAGTATCGTCCTTATACGTAATGGCCCCCCCAGTAGTAGCGTTGTTTCACAAAATGCCCCCCCAGTAGTAGTAGCGTCCTTACATGTAATGCCCCCCCCCAGTAATAGCGTCATTATACGTAATGCCCCCCCAGTACTACCATCCATAAAGTGCGCGTACACAGACATACCTCACACACACACACACACACACAATTCACACACATATATACACACACATACACACCCACCATATACACACACACACACACCATATATACAAACACACACTTCTCTCTCACCCTCTACTTACCTAAGCCAGTCTCCCTCGGTACAGCAGCCTGGTCCGTGTAGCTCCGCCCCCTTCTGGACCATTTAGCTCCGCCCCTTCCATCCCGTTTAGCTCCGCCCCCTTCCGTCCCATACACAGCCGCTGTCACACAGGTGAGGGGAGGGGGGAGGCTTTTCACGCTGCAGGCTCCGCTGCCAGTGACTGTCACAGTCATACAGTGACAGACACAGCAGCAGCAGCAGCAGGTGGGCCAGGACGGCGCAGCGGGGAAGGGATGCAGAGCATGGGGAGCGCCTCTCCGTCCCAGCGCCTCCCCGCATTGCATCCCTTCGCTGAGCGGGTAGCGCCGGGCCTGGCTACAGGGGTGGGGTAGGTTAGATGTAGGCTGGGCACGGGGTGTGTGTGTTTGGGTTAAACGGTGGGAGGACAATTTATATGTGTGTGTGTAACACACACGGAAACCCCCCCCCTCGCAACTCTTACGTTTGCCCATGCGGGATTGGTAGCGTCTAGTTTACCTTCGTGGAGAGGACCTTTCCCATAACCCCCTGGGTCCATGTCACAATCTATTTGGAATAGTAAAGGGTGGCGAGCGAAGCGAGACACCGAGCACGAAGCGTGGCGAGCGTTCAATGCTGCATAGAAAAAAATAATTACCCCAAACGAACGGAGAACGAAGAAAACATTTAGGTGCTGTAAGGGCGGAAGTTCTCTCCTGCCCTCTCGTTTTGTCACTTCCAGGTCCTGAGCACGAAGGTAACATAGACACAACCCAGCTGGATTACTGCAGCAATGGACAAAATTGCATTCAAGTGCTCCTTCCACTCCCTCCCCAGTCCCAAACACTAATATTTGTTTTTTATTTTATAAAAATGTACAACATATTAGCCGCCTGTTTGGTGAGCAGCCATGCTGCTGGCGCTGATGGCATCGGACTGAGATGTGAAATGGCGGCAAGGGCAATTGATGGCGGCAATTTTGTAGGCCATTAGCGGTGGTGGCAGCATTTAGCAGTAGCAGGCATCAGGGGCGATGGCAGTAGCAGGCATTGGCTTGGGGGCGGTAGCAGGCATTGGCTTGGGGGCGGTAGGGGTCATCGGCGGGATTCAGCGGACATTGTGGCTGCAGTGCCTCACCAGCCACTGACCTCACCGCACGCCACTGATATATATATATATATATATATATATATACATACAGTACATGTATATATACACATGTATATATATCATATGTGTGTGTGTGTTTATATGTATGTATATACATGTGTATATATATATATATATATATATATATATATATATATATGTATGCACATGGATATATACTGTATGTACTATAATTAAAATAAAGTAAACTTTTATTAAGCACTTACAAGTGCCACCAGGAAGACAGCCTTCAGAGGATGCTAGACAGCCATTAATAATACTCATGCAGCAAAAAAAAAAAAAAAAAATATATATATATATATATATATATTTTTTTTTTGGTGGAGGGGGGTTTCTGGGTGATCGGAACCCCCCCCCCTGGGTGCGCCACTGAAAGGATACACAGGCGAGGCACTGCCTCACCTGCAATAGACTTTTTACTCCAGAGTTTGGGATATAAAAATTATTAGAATAATGTAAAGAAGATATTTAAAACAAATTATCAGTATTTTTCATATATTCTATTCAGTCAAAACTCTGGTTTAAACGTAAGTATGACAGGAAAGGCTCTGCCTCACCTGCCTCACCCCACCGCACGTCACTGGCACCTACGGTAGTTACGCCACTGTGTGGTACCCTGGGGTGGTTTGGGAGTGCCCCCCTGAGGTGAACCCCTATAAAGTTAGGGACTTATCTGATGTGGATACCTGCCAAAAAGGTACAGCTGGAGGGTATGCCCCTGCATCTGCAGCAAGTCTCTGCACTGTGGATAGTGGGAAAAAAAACCCCTTTTAATGCAGCGTCCTATATCCTGCTGCCAGTCCGCCTGTCCCCTCTGGCATCAACAATCCCCACTCCCTAGCCACAGCGCAGATGGAACAAAAGCTGCTGCGGCCCAGGGCCGGAGCTTTCACTAGGCAGCTTTAGGCATGTAGCATAGTCCTACCTTTCACAGCCACTGCAATCCCCCAGAATGCATATCTTACAGTAGCCGTGACTGCTAAGCTCCCGTATTGCAGCCTCCAGCTCCACCCCCACCCGGCATAGGCAGTAACTTTGACAGCTCCTGGAGTCCTGGCTGGGGGTGACATGCAGCACTGCTCTTCATTCCAGGCTCTTTCACAGACTACTCAATCCGAACTCTGCACTGCAGCCTGCAGATAAGGTGGCTGCACAGTGCATTCTCTGCATTGATAAGGAAAGAGAGCGAGAGCAGCGGTGTGGTGAGGGGGTGGGGGGGAGGAGATAAGGAGCAGGCATGCACACAGTCTGGGGGGATGAGCAGCAGCATGCACACAGATTTTGGGGGGATAGAACAGCAGATATTTAACAGAGTAGGGGGAGGGGGTGAGAGCAGCATGCCTTTCATCTAAAGGGTGGGTAGGGGGAAGGGGCAGAAGGCAGAAGTTTTGCCTAGGGTGCTGAGAAACCTTACACCGTCCCTGCTGCAGCCACCAGCATAGATGTGTATGAAAGCTGCGCAGCGGAAGGCTTTCATAGCTCTCCCTGTGCCGCATACTCTCTGAGCCCCGGAGCCTCCTCTGCGTGTGATGTCACAGAAGTGCCTCCCCAGCACAGCTGCGCCCAGATCTCCAGAGGCCCTGACTCCACAACACAGCACCTGGCCTGCCAGCCTGGAAGCCCCGAGATGGCTAATGTAACGGATAGAGTGGGTGATATCGCGGAGGATAATAGCTGGACGTTGAATCAATGTAGAAGGTGACAGTGCTGTGCAGTGCAGTGTAGCATTTTTTTGATAAGCAAATAGTCTGATAAAACCTTATATTGTCCCTTTATACTGTATATTTATAAATAATGTCCCCTCTCAGCCGCCTCTTTTCCAGTGTAAAGACTAACCAGCAGCCAGCCTATATATATACAGTACCTCCCAAGATCCCATTTTCCTAGGGCTATCCCGCCTGTGGGCAGCAGTGTTCGGCCAGGGGTAATTACCTGCGGGAGAGAACTGTCACTGCTGCTCTGCATAACAGAGCAGTGTGTAAATAATGTGCTATGCTCACGGCATCTATATACAGTGACGGGAGAGCCTGGGGACAGCCCAGCACCTCGGAGAGTGCTGGACATGCCCCAGCATTGATTGAAACAGCGGTTGCTGTGAGGTCACACCCCTTCACAGTGAGGACATGCCCATTCACAATGAGGCTCCACCCCTTTATTGGTGCACAATAGATCCCTCTTTCATCACTAGTAATGTTGGAAGGTACTGTACGCAGCTTATGAGGTAAGTGGTACTCAGGGAGGGGCACTGTTTATATGTATGAGTGTGTTTAAGTGTGTGACTGTATGCATGTATGTGTGTGACTATGTATAACTGTGCTACTATGTATGTATATAAATGTGTAACTTCATATGTGTATGTGACTATTTGTAAGTGTGTATTTCTGTTACTATGTACAATATATATATTAGTGATGAGCGGGTTAGGTTCCTCGGAAACCGAACCCCCCCGAACTTCACCCATTTTACACGGGTCCGAGGCATACTCGGATTCTCCCGTATGGCTCGGTTAACCCGAGCGCGCCCGAACGTCATCATCCCGCTGTCGGATTCTCGCGAGATTCGGATTCTATATAAGCAGCCGCGCGTCGCCGCCATTTTCACTCGTGCATTGGAAATGTTAGGGAGAGGACGTGGCTGGCGTCCTCTCCGTTTATTCATTGTTGAGTTGATGCAAATATTTGTGCTTGCTTATATCATTGTGGGGACTGGGGAGCAGCTGTATATTAATATAGGAGGAGTACAGTGCAGAGTTTTGCTGATCAGTGACCACCAGTTTTATCCGTTCTCTGCCTGAAAAAAACGCTCCTTATCTGTGCTCAGTGTGCTGCATATATCTGTGCTCACACTGCTTAATTGTGGGGACTGGGGAGCAGCTGTATTATATAGGAGGAGTACAGTGCAGAGTTTTGCTGACAGTGACCACCAGTATACGTTGTCTGCCTGAAAAACACTCCATATCTGTGCTCAGTGTGCTGCATATATCTGTGCTCACACTGCTTTATTGTGGGGACTGGGGACCACCAGTATAATATTATATAGGAGGAGTACAGTGCAGAGTTTTGCTGACCAGTGACCACCAGTATACGTTGTCTGCCTGAAAAACACTCCATATCTGTGCTGCATTGTGTAGTATATAGTAGGAGTACAGTGCATAATTTTGCTGACCACCAGTATATAATAAATAGAAGTACGGTACAGAAGGCCACTGCTGTACCTACCTCTGTGTCGTCAAGTATACTATCCATCCATACCTGTGGTGCATTTAAGTTTTGCACAGTTTGCTGACCACCAGTATATAATATATAGCATTACGGTACAGTAGGCCACTGCTGTACCTACCTCTGTGTCGTCAAGTATACTATCCATGCATACCTGTGGTGCATTTCAGTTTTGCACAGTTTGCTGACCACCAGTATATAATATATAACATTACGGTACAGTAGGCAACTGCTGTACCTACCTCTGTGTCTTCAAGTATACTATCCATCTAGATTCTATACCTGTGGTGCATTTCAGTTTTGCAGTTTGCTGACACAGTGACCACCAGTATATATAGCAGTACAGTACGGAAGGCCACTGCTGTACCTACCTCTGTGTCGTCAAGTATACTATCATCTACATTCTATACCTGTGGTGCATTTTAGTTTTGCAGTTTGCTGACACAGCGACCACCAGTATATATAGCAGTACGGTACGGAAGGCCACTGCTGTACCTACCTCTGTGTCGTCAAGTATACTATCCATCTAGATTCTATACCTGTGGTGCATTTTAGTTTTGCAGTTTGCTGACACAGTGACCACCAGTATATATAGCAGTACGGTACGGAAGGCCACTGCTGTACCTACCTCTGTGTCGTCAAGTATACTATCCATCTAGACTCTACACCTGTGGTGCATTTCAATTGTGCAGTTTGCTGACACAGTGACCACCAGTATATATAGCAGTACGGTACGGAAGGCCACTGCTGTACCTACCTCTGTGTCGTCAAGTGTACTATCCATCTAGATTCTATACCTGTGGTGCATTTTAGTTTTGCAGTTTGCTGACACAGTGACCACCAGTATATATAGCAGTACGGTACAGAAGGCCGCTGCTGTACCTACCTCTGTGTCATCAAGTATACTATCCATCTACATTCTATACCTGTGGTGCATTTTAGTTGTGCGCAGTATATATAGTAGTAGGCCATTGCTATTGATACTGGCATATAATTCCACACATTAAAAAATGGAGAACAAAAATGTGGAGGGTAAAATAGGGAAAGATCAAGATCCACTTCCACCTCGTGCTGAAGCTGCTGCCACTAGTCATGGTCGAGACGATGAAATGCGATCAACATCGTCTGCCAAGGCCGATGCCCAATGTCATAGTAGAGAGCATGTAAAATCCAAAAAACAAAAGTTCAGTAAAATGACCCAAAAATCAAAATTGAAAGCGTCTGATGAGAAGCGTAAACTTGCCAATATGCCATTTACGACACGGAGTGGCAAGGAACGGCTGAGGCCCTGGCCTATGTTCATGGCTAGTGGTTTAGATTCACATGAGGATGGAAGCACTCATCCTCTCGCTAGAAAAATTAAAAGACTTAAGCTGGCAAAAGCACAGCAAAAAACTGTGCGTTCTTCTAAATCACAAATCCCCAAGGAGAGTCCAATTGTGTCGGTTGCGATGCCTGACCTTCCCAACACTGGACGTGAAGAGGTGGCGCCTTCCACCATTTGCACGCCCCTTGCAAGTGCTGGAAGGAGCACCCGCAGTCCAGTTCCTGATAGTCAAATTGAAGATGTCAGTGTTGAAGTACACCAGGATGAGGATATGGGTGTTGCTGGCGCTGGGGAGGAAATTGACAAGGAGGATTCTGATGGTGAGGTGGTTTGTTTAAGTCAGGCACCTGGGGAGACACCTGTTGTCCGTGGGAGGAATATGGCCATTGACATGCCTGGTCAAAATACAAAAAAAATCAGCTCTTCGGTGTGGAATTATTTCAACACAAATGCGGACAACAGGTGTCAAGCCGTGTGTTGCCTTTGTCAAGCTGTAATAAGTAGGGGTAAGGACGTTAACCACCTCGGGACATCCTCCCTTATACGTCACCTGCAGCGCATTCATCATAAGTCAGTGACAAGTTCAAAAACTTTGGATGACAGCGGAAGCAGTCCACTGACCACTAAATCCCTTCCTCTTGTAACCAAGCTCCTGAAAACCACACCACCAACTCCCTCAGTGTCAATTTCCTCCTTACACAGGAAAGCCAATAGTCCTGCAGGCCATGTCACTGGCAAGTCTGATGAGTACTCTCCTGCCTGGGATTCCTCATTGCATCCTTGAGTGTAATGCCTACTGCTGCTGGCGCTGCTGTTGTTGCTGCTGGGAGTCGATCATCATCCCAGAGGGGAAGTCGGAAGACCACTTGTACTACTTCCAGTAAGCAATTGACTGTCCAACAGTCCTTTGCGAGGAAGATGAAATATCACAGTCATCCTGCTGCAAAGCGGATAACTCAGGTCTTGTCAGCCTGGGTGGTGAGAAACGTGGTTCTGGTATCCATCGTTAATTCAGAGGCAACTAGAGACTTGATTGAGGTACTGTGTCCCCGGTACCAAATACCATCTAGGTTCCATTTCTCTAGGCAGGCGATACCGAAAATGTACACAGACCTCAGAAAAAGAGTCACCAGTACCCTAAAAAATGCAGTTGTACCCAATGTCCACTTAACCACGGACATGTGGACAAGTGGAGCAGGGCAGACTCAGGACTATGTGACTGTGACAGCCCACTGGGTAGATGTATGGACTCCCGCAGCAAGAACAGCAGCGGCGGCACCAGTAGCAGCATCTCGTAAACGCCAACTCGTTCCTAGGCAGGCTATGCTTTGTATCATCGCTTTCCATAAAAGGCACACAGCTGACAACCTCTTACGAAAACTGAGGAACATCATTGCAGAATGGCTTACCCCAATTGGACTCTACTGGGGATTTGTGACATCGGACAACGACAGCAATATTGTGCGTGCATTACATCTGGGCAAATTCCAGCACGTCCCATGTTTTGCACATACATTGAATTTGGTGGTGCAGAATTATTTAAAAAACGACAGGGGCGTGCAAGAGATACTGTCGGTGGCCCGAAGAATTGCGGGGCACTTTCGGCATTCAGCCACCACGTACAGAAGACTGGAGCACCACCAAACAATCCTGAACCTGCCCTGCCATCATCTGAAGCAAAAGGTGGTAACGAGGTGGAATTCAACCCTCTATATGCTTCAGAGGATGGAGGAGCAGCAAAAGTCCATTCAAGCCTATACATCTGACCACAATATAGGCAAAGGAGGGGGAATGCACCTGACTCACGCGCAGTGGAGAATGATTTCAACGTTGTGCAAGGTTCTGCAACCCTTTGAACGTGCCACACGTGAAGTCAGTTCAGACACTGCCAGCCTGAGTCAGGTCATTCCCCTCATCAGGCTTTTGCAGAAGAAGCTGGAGACATCGAAGGAGGAGCTAAAACAGAGCGATTCCGCTCGGCATGTGGGACTTGTGGATGGAGCCCTTAATTCGCTTAACCAGGATTCACGGGTGGTCAATCTGTTGCAATCAGAGCACTAGACTTTGGCCACCGTGCTCGATCCTAGATTTAAAACCTAAGTTGTATTTCTCTTTCCGGCAGACACAAGTCTGCAGAGGTTCAAAGACCTGCTGGTGAGAAAATTGTCAAGTCAAGCGGAACGTGACCCGTCAACAGCTCCTCCTTCACATTCTCCCGCAACTGGGGGTGCGTGGAAAAAGGCTAAGAATTCCGAGCCCACCCGCTGGCAGTGATGCAGGGCAGTCCGGAGCGAGTGCTGACATCTGGTCCGGACTGAAGGACCTGCCAACGATTACTGACATGTCGTCTACTGTCACTGCATATGATTCTCTCACCATTGAAAGAATGGTGGAGGATTATATGAGTGACCGCATCCAAGTAGGCACGTCAGACAGTCCGTACGTATACTGGCAGGAAAAAGAGGCAATTTAGAGGCCCTTGCACAAACTCGCTTTATTCTACCTAAGTTGCCCTCCCTCCAGTGTGTACTCCGAAAGAGTGTTTAGTACAGCCGCTCACGTTGTCAGCAATCGGCGTATGAGGTTACTTCCAGAAAATGTGGAGAAGATGATGTTCATCAAAATGAATTATAATCAATTCCTCCGTGGAGACATTCACCAGCAATTGCCTCCAGAAAGTACACAGGGATCTGAGATGGTGGATTCCAGTGAGGACGAATTAATAATCTGTGAGGAGGGGGTTCTACACAGTGAAAGGGGTGAGGAATCGGAGGATGATGATGAGGAGGACATCTTGCCTCTGTAGAGCCAGTTTGTGCAAGGAGAGATTGATTGCTTCTTTTTTGGTGGGGGCCCAAACCAACCAGTCATTTCAGTCACAGTCGTGTGGCAGACCCTGTCGCTGAAATGATGGGTTCGTTAAAGTGTGCATGTCCTGTTTATACAACATACGGGTGGGTGGGAGGGCCCAAGGACAATTCCATCTTGCACCTCTTTTTTCTTTCATTTTTCTTTGCATCATGTGCTGTTTGGGGACAATATTTTTGAAGTGCCATCCTGTCTGACACTGCAGTGCCACTCCTAGATGGGCCAGGTGTTTGTGTCGGCCACTTGTGTCGCTTAGCTTAGCCATCCAGCGACCTCGGTGCAAATTTTAGGACTAAAAATAGTATTGTGAGGTGTGAGGTGTTCAGAATAGACTGGAAATGAGTGGAAATTATGGTTATTGAGGTTAATAATACTGTGGGATCAAAATGACCCCCAAATTCTATGATTTAAGCTGTTTTTTAGGGTTTTTTGAAAAAAAACACCCGAATCCAAAACACACCGGAATCCGACAAAAAAATTTCGGTGAGGTTTTGCCAAAACGCATCCGAATCCAAAACACGGCCGCGGAACCGAATCCAAAACCAAAACACAAAACCCGAAAAATGTCCGGTGCACATCACTAATATGTACAGATGTAGCCACCTTTATCTTGACTGTTTCTCCGCCGAGACGGGCGTCTAGCCACGCTAATGCGATAGCTGAGTTTCATCACAGGCAGGCGCGTTGAGACGATCTAGATACTCATCATGCATTACACATCTCCACCACTGTGTCGCTAATGCTCCACTAATCCAGTACTTTCGATCGTACAGTATAGCGGCGGATTGATCTACAGCTCTGGCAATACTGTAGGCGTAACGGGAGGCGGTGGAAAAAAGTATGGAGTACTGTACAGTATGTGTATGGAGACGCAACTACAGTAATTGTGTAAAAGGAAGAATGTACAGTACAATGTATAAACACCGTGCTTTTAAAATATATGAGCGTCTGAGTTCGCTAATGCATAATGGGAATGGAGGACTAGCAAATGCGAGCGTCCGAGTCCTCTAAGGCATAAACCAACAGCAATGGGGCGGGGGCCGGGCGCTGTTTGCAGTACTTTCACACATGAAATTGGAAATCTCTCATGAGGCGTCGTGGGCTAGGGGTGAAGGCTCCCACCTCCCTCGCTGGGAGTCCAGGGTTCGAGACCTGATGTGCTTTCTTTCTTTTTTTTTTTTTTTTCTGTAATAATGCACTGTATTATTTTATTTACATTGTAAGACAGTCAATGGAAGGATGCACACAGGTTTCACATAAATCAAAGTACATCTGCAGGAGCGATTCTTTACGCTAAATGCACCTAAACAGCGGGAATGAAATGAGTGTATTCTGACGCTACCAACTGAGCAAAACAGTACTGTACAGTAGATCTTCAGCGTTTGTGTATTGCACAGGACCTGAATTTCCTCCCTGTGCAGGCCCCCAGGGGGGAAGGGCGATGGGGGTAGGGGGGAGACGATGGAAAATACTGTGCCTTTGAAATGCAATTACTGTACATGAGCGTCCGAGTACACTACGGCATACTGTAAACCAACACCAATGGGAAGGAAGTGCCAACCTTATTTTTAATGTGTTCCCGTGACATTCACTTTAAAAAAAAAAAAATTATCTCCAATACAGTACATCCAATGGAAGGATGCACACAGGTTTCACATAAATCAAAGTACATCTGCAGGAGCGATTCTTTACGCTAAATGCAACCTACAGTACAGTACGGTACTGTAAGTGAGCAAAATAGTACTACAGTGGGCGTTTGTGTATTGCACATGACCTGCATTCCCTCCCTGTCTACTGCATGATCTGTGCAGGCTCCCATGGGGGAAGGGCAACAGGCTAGCAGGAGGCGGAGGAAAACACCGTGCTTTACAAATGCGAGCGTCCGAGTCCTCTAAGGCATAAACCAACAGCAATGGGGCGGGGGCCGGGCGCTGTTTGCAGTACTTTCACACATGAAATTGGAAATCTCTCATGAGGCGTCGTGGGCTAGGGGTGAAGGCTCCCACCTCCCTCGCTGGGAGTCCAGGGTTCGAGACCTGATGTGCTTTCTTTCTTTTTTTTTTTTTTTTCTGTAATAATGCACTGTATTATTTTATTTACATTGTAAGACAGTCAATGGAAGGATGCACACAGGTTTCACATAAATCAAAGTACATCTGCAGGAGCGATTCTTTACGCTAAATGCACCTAAACAGCGGGAATGAAATGAGTGTATTCTGACGCTACCAACTGAGCAAAACAGTACTGTACAGTAGATCTTCAGCGTTTGTGTATTGCACAGGACCTGAATTTCCTCCCTGTGCAGGCCCCCAGGGGGGAAGGGCGATGGGGGTAGGGGGGAGACGATGGAAAATACTGTGCCTTTGAAATGCAATTACATGAGCGTCCGAGTACACTACGGCATACTGTAAACCAACACCAATGGGAAGGAAGTGCCAACCTTATTTTTAATGTGTTCCCGTGACATTCACTTTAAAAAAAAAAAAATTATCTCCAATACAGTACATCCAATGGAAGGATGCACACAGGTTTCACATAAATCAAAGTACATCTGCAGGAGCGATTCTTTACGCTAAATGCAACCTACAGTACAGTACGGTACTGTAAGTGAGCAAAATAGTACTACAGTGGGCGTTTGTGTATTGCACATGACCTGCATTCCCTCCCTGTCTACTGCATGATCTGTGCAGGCTCCCATGGGGGAAGGGCAACAGGCTAGCAGGAGGCGGAGGAAAACACCGTGCTTTACAAATGCGAGCGTCCGAGTCCTCTAAGGCATAAACCAACAGCAATGGGGCGGGGGCCGGGCGCTGTTTGCAGTACTTTCACACATGAAATTGGAAATCTCTCATGAGGCGTCGTGGGCTAGGGGTGAAGGCTCCCACCTCCCTCGCTGGGAGTCCAGGGTTCGAGAGCTGATGTGCTTTCTTTCTTTTTTTTTTTTTTTTCTGTAATAATGCACTGTATTATTTTATTTACATTGTAAGACAGTCAATGGAAGGATGCACACAGGTTTCACATAAATCAAAGTACATCTGCAGGAGCGATTCTTTACGCTAAATGCACCTAAACAGCGGGAATGAAATGAGTGTATTCTGACGCTACCAACTGAGCAAAACAGTACTGTACAGTAGATCTTCAGCGTTTGTGTATTGCACAGGACCTGAATTTCCTCCCTGTGCAGGCCCCCAGGGGGGAAGGGCGATGGGGGTAGGGGGGAGACGATGGAAAATACTGTGCCTTTGAAATGCAATTACATGAGCGTCCGAGTACACTACGGCATACTGTAAACCAACACCAATGGGAAGGAAGTGCCAACCTTATTTTTAATGTGTTCCCGTGACATTCACTTTAAAAAAAAAAAAATTATCTCCAATACAGTACATCCAATGGAAGGATGCACACAGGTTTCACATAAATCAAAGTACATCTGCAGGAGCGATTCTTTACGCTAAATGCAACCTACAGTACAGTACGGTACTGTAAGTGAGCAAAATAGTACTACAGTGGGCGTTTGTGTATTGCACATGACCTGCATTCCCTCCCTGTCTACTGCATGATCTGTGCAGGCTCCCATGGGGGAAGGGCAACAGGCTAGCAGGAGGCGGAGGAAAACACCGTGCTTTACAAATGCGAGCGTCCGAGTCCTCTAAGGCATAAACCAACAGCAATGGGGCGGGGGCCGGGCGCTGTTTGCAGTACTTTCACACATGAAATTGGAAATCTCTCATGAGGCGTCGTGGGCTAGGGGTGAAGGCTCCCACCTCCCTCGCTGGGAGTCCAGGGTTCGAGAGCTGATGTGCTTTCTTTCTTTTTTTTTTTTTTTTCTGTAATAATGCACTGTATTATTTTATTTACATTGTAAGACAGTCAATGGAAGGATGCACACAGGTTTCACATAAATCAAAGTACATCTGCAGGAGCGATTCTTTACGCTAAATGCACCTAAACAGCGGGAATGAAATGAGTGTATTCTGACGCTACCAACTGAGCAAAACAGTACTGTACAGTAGATCTTCAGCGTTTGTGTATTGCACAGGACCTGAATTTCCTCCCTGTGCAGGCCCCCAGGGGGGAAGGGCGATGGGGGTAGGGGGGAGACGTTGGAAAATACTGTGCCTTTGAAATGCAATTACATGAGCGTCCGAGTACACTACGGCATACTGTAAACCAACACCAATGGGAAGGAAGTGCCAACCTTATTTTTAATGTGTTCCCGTGACATTCACTTTAAAAAAAAAAAAATTATCTCCAATACAGTACATCCAATGGAAGGAAGCACACAGGTTTCAAATAAATCAAAGTACATCTGCAGGAGCGATTCTTTACGCTAAATGCACCTAAACAGCGGGAATGAAATGAGTGTATTCTGACGGACTGTGCATCTTCGGTATTTGTGTATTGCATAAGAACTGTGAAGGCTCCCAGGAGGGAAGGGCGTAGGGCAAACATGTGTTTTCACTCCAGCATGTGTGTGTCAGGCATTTTGTGTGTGTCAGGCATTTTGTGTGTGTCAGGCATTTTGTGTGTGTCAGGCATTTTGTGTGTGTCAGCCATTTTGTGTGTGTCAGCCATTTTGTGTGTGTCAGCCATTGCTGTGTGGTTCCACAAATGTTAGCGTGTCAAAGTGCTGACCACTGACACCACTATTTCACTTTGTACCGCATGCCTTTTGTGGAACCACACAGCCCAGCATGACTTATTGCTGGGCTGTGTGGTTCCACAAATTTTCTTGGAAAACAAATGAACATGAGTGTCTTTACTTTAATACTTTTTTTTTTTTTTTTCCCCACAGATATCTATATACACAAGAAAAGAATGTAACGAAGAACAAACTACTTTTTTGTTTTAATTAACTTTCAAACTTTATTTAAAAAAAAAAACACCTTTTTTTTCTTCAATAAACTTTTAAAAATAGAAGTTTCCTGTGGTTTTTATTAAAATATGAAATGCAAGATGCCTAACCAAGTTGTTTTACATACAGTATACCACTCTTACTTGATTTCCCATCATACAGTAGTACTAATTTATACAGTACAGGAAGTTGGGAATACAAACATTGGAAACCACGTCATGTTTATTTTAAGAAACACTTTATTTACGGACAAAGTCATTTGGAACATGTAACATCACACATACTGTACTGTATTGTAATAAAGCCAACATCACACATACTGTACGGTACTTTAATCAAAAGGTAACAGCACAAATACAGTAACAATATCAACTTTAACATTTTTATAATTTATTTTTTTGTGGTGGTGGTGCGGGGTAATGGTTTTTGTACTTTATTTTTAGGTTTTGCTTTTTTGAATTATTTTTCGTTTTTGTCTTTTGCTTTTTAACACTGTCGCATACGGACACCAGAATAGAGGACTGACAACAGCAGCCCCTGGATGGAAACGCAGCCCAAGGCCCCAGATGGACACAGCACAATGGACTCGGCTGCTACTGGATAGATACAGCAGCGCCGAAAAAATCAACAGGAATAAAAGGGGCAACTTGTAACAGGCCCTTACATTACCAGGAATGTGGTGAGCCAAGTTCATGCACTCCCCTTTGAGTAACCGAGCTGCTCCAAGTGGATTCAGCACAGTGCATGCAGCCCCAGAAAATGTACAGGTAATACAGGTACATTGACACAATTTTTTAACTTCAGCTGTGTGAAGCTGATGTGCAGAAGCTAGGAGTTACTGTAGGTAATGATCTGGTTTCATCATAGTCGAGCTTCCAAGTCATTTTCCTCTTCGTTCTCAGCACAGAGTTTATGGTATCCCTTATCTTCCTCTTTTCTGGATCACCAATCCTCACGCGGCGTTCACACCTAGCCATGATGTCATGTACCAGATTTTTGGGCAGCGGAAGTTTGCCCTTGGAACCATCAAAGTTCACACGATTGGCCCACGTCAAGTATTTGTCGTACCGTACATGGTGCTGGAACAGAGAATATGCATATTTCTGAATATGTCCATTTGAAGCTCTGTACAGATGGTCGTCCAGGGAAGTTGAGATGACAGCCAGGGCAATATTGTTCAGAGAGCCTCCGAATGTATTGCGAAGTGGCCTGTGAGCAGGTGTGCTGGTCATCATTGGTGTTCCTGGCAACAGCACACTTGAATCCAGGCCTCTGCGGTCGTCCAGCCCTCTGCGGTCCTCCAGGCCTCCTCTGCGGTCCTCCAGGCCTCCTCTGCGGTCCTCCAGGTCTCTTCTGCGGTCCTCCAGGTCTCTTCTGCGGTCCTCCAGGTCTCTTCTGCGGTCCTCCAGGCCTCCTCTGCGGTCGTCCAAGTCGCTGACTTCGTCCAGTCCGCTGCTGTGGTCCAGGCCTCTGCGGTCCTCCAGGCCTCCTCTGCGGTCCTCCAGGCCTCCTCTGCGGTCCTCCAGGCCTCCTCTGCGGTCCTCCAGGTCTCTTCTGCGGTCTTCCAGGCCTCCTCTGCGGTCGTCCAAGTCGCTGACTTCGTCCAGTCCGCTGCTGTGGTCCAGGCCTCTGCGGTCCTCCAGGCCTCCTCTGCGGTCCTCCAGGCCTCCTCTGCGGTCCTCCAGGCCTCCTCTGCGGTCCTCCAGGCCTCCTCTGCGGTCCTCCAGGCCTCCTCTGCGGTCCTCCAGGCCTCCTCTGCGGTCCTCCAGGCCTCCTCTGCGGTCCTCCAGGTCTCTTCTGCGGTCCTCCAGGCCTCCTCTGCGGTCCTCCAGGCCTCCTCTGCGGTCCTCCAGGCCTCCTCTGCGGTCCTCCAGGCCTCCTCTGCGGTCCTCCAGGCCTCCTCTGCGGTCCTCCAGGTCTCTTCTGCGGTCCTCCAGGCCTCCTCTGCGGTCCTCCATGTTTCCTCTGCGGTCCTCCAGGTCTCTTCTGCGGTCCTCCAGGCCTCCTCTGCGTTCGCCCAAGTCGCTGACTTCGTCCAGTCCGCTGCTGTGGTCCAGGCCTCTGCGGTCCTCCAGGTCTCTTCTGCGGTCCTCCAGGCCTCCTCTGCGGTCCTCCATGCCGCTGACTTCGTCCAGTCCGCTGCGGTCGTCCAGGCCTCCTCTGCGGTCCTCCATGCCGCTGACTTCGTCCAGTCCGCTGCGGTCGTCCAGGTCTCTTCTGCGGTCCTCCAGGCCTCCTCTGCGGTCGTCCAGCCCTCTGCGGTCCTCCAGGCCTCCTCTGCGGTCCTCCAGGCCTCCTCTGCGGTCCTCCAGGCCTCCTCTGCGGTCCTCCAGGCCTCCTCTGCGGTCCTCCAGGTCTCTTCTGCGGTCCTCCTGGTCTCTTCTGCGGTCCTCCAGGTCTCTTCTGCGGTCCTCCAGGTCTCTTCTGCGGTCCTCCAGGTCTCTTCTGCGGTCCTCCAGGCCTCCTCTGCGGTCGTCCAAGTCGCTGACTTCGTCCAGTCCGCTGCTGTGGTCCAGGCCTCTGCGGTCCTCCAGGCCTCCTCTGCGGTCCTCCAGGCCTCCTCTGCGGTCCTCCAGGCCTCCTCTGCGGTCCTCCAGGCCTCCTCTGCGGTCCTCCAGGTCTCTTCTGCGGTCTTCCAGGCCTCCTCTGCGGTCGTCCAAGTCGCTGACTTCGTCCAGTCCGCTGCTGTGGTCCAGGCCTCTGCGGTCCTCCAGGCCTCCTCTGCGGTCCTCCAGGCCTCCTCTGCGGTCCTCCAGGCCTCCTCTGCGGTCCTCCAGGCCTCCTCTGCGGTCCTCCAGGCCTCCTCTGCGGTCCTCCAGGTCTCTTCTGCGGTCCTCCAGGCCTCCTCTGCGGTCCTCCAGGCCTCCTCTGCGGTCCTCCAGGCCTCCTCTGCGGTCCTCCAGGCCTCCTCTGCGGTCCTCCAGGCCTCCTCTGCGGTCCTCCAGGTCTCTTCTGCGGTCCTCCAGGCCTCCTCTGCGGTCCTCCATGTTTCCTCTGCGGTCCTCCAGGTCTCTTCTGCGGTCCTCCAGGCCTCCTCTGCGTTCGCCCAAGTCGCTGACTTCGTCCAGTCCGCTGCTGTGGTCCAGGCCTCTGCGGTCCTCCAGGTCTCTTCTGCGGTCCTCCAGGCCTCCTCTGCGGTCCTCCATGCCGCTGACTTCGTCCAGTCCGCTGCGGTCGTCCAGGCCTCCTCTGCGGTCCTCCATGCGGCTGACTTCGTCCAGTCCGCTGCGGTCGTCCAGGTCTCTTCTGCGGTCCTCCAGGCCTCCTCTGCGGTCGTCCAGCCCTCTGCGGTCCTCCAGGCCTCCTCTGCGGTCCTCCAGGCCTCCTCTGCGGTCCTCCAGGCCTCCTCTGCGGTCCTCCAGGCCTCCTCTGCGGTCCTCCATGTTTCCTCTGCGGTCCTCCAGGTCTCTTCTGCGGTCCTCCAGGCCTCCTCTGCGTTCGCCCAAGTCGCTGACTTCGTCCAGTCCGCTGCTGTGGTCCAGGCCTCTGCGGTCCTCCAGGTCTCTTCTGCGGTCCTCCAGGCCTCCTCTGCGGTCCTCCATGCCGCTGACTTCGTCCAGTCCGCTGCGGTCGTCCAGGCCTCCTCTGCGGTCCTCCATGCCGCTGACTTCGTCCAGTCCGCTGCGGTCGTCCAGGTCTCTTCTGCGGTCCTCCAGGCCTCCTCTGCGGTCGTCCAGCCCTCTGCGGTCCTCCAGGCCTCCTCTGCGGTCCTCCAGGCCTCCTCTGCGGTCCTCCAGGCCTCCTCTGCGGTCCTCCAGGCCTCCTCTGCGGTCCTCCAGGTCTCTTCTGCGGTCCTCCTGGTCTCTTCTGCGGTCCTCCAGGTCTCTTCTGCGGTCCTCCAGGCCTCCTCTGCGGTCGTCCAAGTCGCTGACTTCGTCCAGTCCGCTGCTGTGGTCCAGGCCTCTGCGGTCCTCCAGGCCTCCTCTGCGGTCCTCCAGGCCTCCTCTGCGGTCCTCCAGGCCTCCTCTGCGGTCCTCCAGGCCGCTGACTTCGTCCAGTCCGCTGCGGTCGTCCAGGCCTCCTCTGCGGTCGTCCAGGCCTCCTCTGCGGTCCTCCAGGCCTCCTCTGCGGTCCTCCAGGCCTCCTCTGCGGTCCTCCAGGCCTCCTCTGCGGTCCTCCAGGCCTCGGTCGTCCAGGCCGCTGACTTGAACCGCTTGGTGGTGTGTTGCAATGATGGTGCGGCAAACTCCAACTTGCCATTCTTCCCTCGTTTGTTCAATGACTTTCTTCATGGCTTCTACCATCTGTTCCTTTATGCCTTCTTTAAGGCCAGCCACATCGGTCTGCAGCTGATTGATCTGTCCACCAACTTCTGACTCCATATTGGTCACCTTACTGAGTAGCTCCTTTAGTAAAACAGGACAGGTACACTGGCAGTCCTGCACTTTGGTGTTCACATCTGTGAAATGCAACCTTCTTCGTGGTGAATGTGTCATGTCTTCTTGTCCAGGGGTGGCTACATGGTCCAAAAAAGAAGCTTCCTGATGCAGCGTGTTTGTCACGTCCTCTAGCACCGGTATTTCCAGATTCATTGGCTGAACACTGTGATCTGCAGGAGATGGAACAATTACATCATTTGCCACACCACATATCATCTCCAACGTATTATTCTTTGCCTTGGCATTTTTTCGTGGTTTCACCACATTTTCTTTCTGAGCCGCCTTGGCAGTTTTCTTCTTCTTTTGTGGGACTACTGCAGCAAGTTTCTGTGCCCCTGATGGGTGGGTTTTGGCACTCCCGTAAAATCTGGTAGTCTGCATTCTTTGTCTTTTGTCTAAAAATATAAAAACCACAATAAGAAAACATGTAAAGCACAGCATGCTAAAAATAGCAAACAACTGTACATTTTCAAATAAAGTGCACAACAGTAAAGTGCAAATACAGTACTGTACAGTATTTGCCTTTTTTCCCTGTGCCTCCCAACAAGAACCTCTGCAGGAGGGACAGAATGCTCTGTTACGGACTTCAGTTTAAATATACAGTATGATTACCATCACCTGTGCGAACAACTATACTGTACAGTAGTTACTGTATTTGATAAGATAGGTGTTTCACCACAAGTGATAGCAATCATTCAGTACTACTGCACATACCTGTAGTACACCGGGATAAGCAAGGTCTATGTACATTACGTTATACCGAGCTGGATCGCTTAGCAACCTGACAAAATGGCCACCGACCGTGAACTCCCAGCACGTGGCAGCGCTTGGATATGGAGTGAGATACAGTATGGTACAGTCCAGGGGCAATGCTGAAGGAGCGTCACAATCCCCTAGCTCAATTACTAGAGCCATCTTAACAGCAGTGTGGGCCCCTGGACACAGCAATGCACTGGGGCCCCTACCCACTCACCAGCGGAAGGGGTGGGGGGAGCTATCAGCGGCAGCTTTGATGCTCCGCGGGGGATAGGGGGGGTTCTATCTTTCGCTCAGTATGTACAGTAGGACCTGGAGAAATAATTTCTGCTAATTATTCCTTTACTGCACAGATGGGGCAGGAAGGAGAACACTAAACTGTAGAAGGGGGCATTGTGCTGAATGAAGGGGCCCTGGTACATGACTTCCAGGGTGGTAGGGGGTGTTTAATACACAGGGGAGGAGTGGATAATGGAGTGGGCTTAATACTGTATTAGTGTTATGGACTGCAATTAGTTTCCTGTATGAAACAGATACAGTACAGTAAATAACCGTCCTTGGAAGTGCATGGGCCCTGTGAGACTTACAGTAGTGTACAGCATAAGGGTCGACTGACATGATGTACAAGCATTACATACAGTACATGTCAGTACTGTATGTAAATTCTTCAATTACTGCCTAACAACAATGCTGCTTACTGTATATTAAATACTGTAGGCCTAGAAATGTGCATCTCAATATAGTAGTTAAAAACACAGGGGCCTATGTGGATAAGCGAGTTCTATGCACACTAAAAATGGCCACCGACCGTGAACTCCCAGCACGTGGCAGCGCTCGGATATGTAGTGAGAGATGGTATACATTTTAAAATACAGTACACCGGGATAAGTTGTACAGGCCATGGAGCAATGCACAGGGACATTCATCATTTACGTACAGTATATAAATAATTGTAAACCGTAAATGAAAGAATTACCGGTCAAATACTGTATGACGAAACTGTGTCAATGAGCTGGAACAGTATGGCCTGTGAAGAAGTTTTCGAAGGCAGAAACGGAGAGCAAATTATCAGGAGATTTCTGAAAGGTCGGAGAAGATCCACACAGCAAGTCTGCCTACGAGGAAACAGATTTGCAAAGTGGGTAGCGTAAAGCCTAACAACAATGCTGCTTACTGTATATTAAATACTGTAGGCCTAGAAATGTGCATCTCAATATAGTAGTTAAAAACACAGGGGCCTATGTGGATAAGCGAGTTCTATGCACACTAAAAATGGCCACCGACCGTGAACTCCCAGCACATGGCAGCGCTCGGATATGTAGTGAGATACAATATGGCATACATTTCACAGTTCAGGGGGCAATGCTGAAGGAGCGTCACAATCCCCTAGCTCAATTACAGTACATTGGGATAAGCGAGGTCTATGCACATTACGGTATACCGAGCTGGATCGCTTAGCAACCTGACAACATGGCCGCCGACCGTGAACTCCCAGCACGTGGCAGCGCTCGGATATGTAGTGAGATACAATATGGCATACATTTCACAGTTCAGGGGGCAATGCTGAAGGAGCGTCACAATCCCCTAGCTCAATTACATTGGGATAAGCGAGGTCTATGCACATTACGGTATACCGAGCTGGATCGCTTAGCAACCTGACAACATGGCCGCCGACCGTGAACTCCCAGCACGTGGCAGCGCTCGGATATGTAGTGAGATACAATATGGCATACATTTCACAGTTCAGGGGGCAATGCTGAAGTAGCGTCACAATCCCCTAGCTCAATTACATTGGGATAAGCGAGGTCTATGCACATTACGGTATACCGAGCTGGATCGCTTAGCAACCTGACAACATGGCCGCCGACCGTGAACTCCCAGCACGTGGCAGCGCTCGGATATGTAGTGAGATACAATATGGCATACATTTCACAGTTCAGGGGGCAATGCTGAAGGAGCGTCACAATCCCCTAGCTCAATTACATTGGGATAAGCGAGGTCTATGCACATTACGGTATACCGAGCTGGATCGCTTAGCAACCTGACAACATGGCCGCCGACCGTGAACTCCCAGCACGTGGCAGCGCTCGGATATGTAGTGAGATACAATATGGCATACATTTCACAGTTCAGGGGGCAATGCTGAAGGAGCGTCACAATCCCCTAGCCAAAATACACAGGGGAGGGATAAGCTACTGTAGGATTGCATACAGTATTACGGTACACCGGACTCAATCGCATAGCACACTGTCAAAACGACCACTACCCATGAACCCCCACCTCCTGAACCCCCACCTCGTGGCAGGCAGCAGTTGGGTATGGAATGAGAAATGGCATAAGCTGTGCAGGCTACGGGGCGATGCTGAAGGAGCGTCACAATCCCCTAGCTCAATTACATTGGGATAAGCGAGGTCTATGCACATTACGGTATACCGAGCTGGATCGCTTAGCAACCTGACAACATGGCCGCCGACCGTGAACTCCCAGCACGTGGCAGCGCTCGGATATGTAGTGAGATACAATATGGCATACTGTACATTTCACAGTTCAGGGGGCAATGCTGAAGGAGCGTCACAATCCCCTAGCTCAATACAGTATCTCACGCTTACAGTATCTTACAGTATACGCTTACAGTATCTGTGTATTTTGGCTAGGGGATTGTGACGCTCCTTCAGCACCGCCCCGTAGCCTGCACAGCTTATGCCATTTCTCATTCCATACCCAACTGCTGCCTGCCACGAGGTGGGGGTGAATAAAAAAAATAATAAAGTGTGAAAAAAACTACAGTAACATGCATTAGTACTTAAGGAATCGAACCCTGGACTCTGAGTATAGGAAGCGAAACACTTCACCACTTCGCCGCAGACAAATGTATAAATCCGTTGGTTTTGATTATGCTGTAATGGCTACGGGATTAAGACGATAACATACTGTAGAAAATTCCTAATCTTGAGAGGCAATAGTGAACTTGTAACACACATCCATTTGCGACAGTGTACACTACTGGTTTTACAGTACTGTGTTTTGTCTGCGGGACTCGGACGCTCACATACAGTATTCATAAAGTATTGTAGATGGATCATATACTGTATGCTGTACTACTGTATTTGCGTCGGTGTCGTACTGTATATACTGTACAGTACTGTATTAAATAATGCAGCGTAATGAGTACAGTATTTGCTGTATGCAGCGTAATGAGACGCCTTAGTAAAGTAGTCCTTATTATGTATGTCAGTATTGTATTTTACGGGAGACCACACGCATGCGCAGTGGTGATTGTAAAAAGCGACATCTGGTGGCTGATCGCAGGTATTACACGTAAAGGTAACGCCAAACGTCAAATGTCTGTCTCCGTGCGATTAGATAGCCTCTCTGTGGCTATGCGCGCCTCGCTACGCCACAGTGCGCTGCGTATGGTCGAACGGGCCAACCGCCGCGGCCACTCAAGATAAAGGTGGCTACATCTGTATATGTATATGTATTGTGGAACTCTTCAATCGTAAACACAGGAACCAGCCACAGTGAAGAGGTGAGTGTGATATTTATTTGAGACAGTCACACAGAATGAACAGATGTTACAGCCAGTAAAATGCACAGGACCAGACACTCAGACCCTAACACTAAATGTACATGGCCCTGACTATGGCCTGGCCCACTGTCCAGCATCAGGACTCCAGAAACAAAGAGTAATCCCTGAGGCATCCATAATGTGCTCCTTGGAAAACCTGGATTCTGGACTATACCCAGGTTATAAGAAACTATGGCTTCTCCTAGGATCCGAGCCATGTTTTAACTGCTCAAACTGTGGCACCTGCTTTGGCATCTCTATAATGGGTGCAATGTGTGCAGTGCATACGGGCCCCTGGGTCATGGGAGTTCCCACACCACACACATTGCACCCATTTTATTACTTACCTTTCCGGAGTCCAGCTCCAGGCGCTGTGATCACAGCAGAAGTCACTGCCAAAATGGGCACTATACACATGCGCGGTAGCCAAAATGGTCTCCAGATCATGGCAGGCACCATGTTTCCGGAGGCCTGCGCATGCGCAGTAGACTCCGGCACAATGTCGGAGTCTATGGCACCATACTGAGGAGGGGGCACACCCGGAGGTGCACACGGGCCCCCACCTCTGTCGAAACGCTCCTGGGCACCTGAGTCTCTCTGCCACAAATCCTCACCCTAAACTTCGTACCATCTGGTGAAGCTTTCTGTAACTCAGGGAAATTCACTAATTTACCTTCTTTTCCCCTAACCTTATCAACCTGTTTTAGAAAAACACTTAATCCAGTATTCTTTTCCCCCTCCAGCTTCACCATACATTTTCTCATTTGTGCCACCCCAACACCTCACCTGGAGAGAGCATCGCATGCATTTTGCCTGGTCGATGCTGAATTGAAAAATAAGGCTGTAAAGCCAGAAACCACCGGGTGACCCTGGCATTTGTTTCTTCATTTCGATGCATCCACTGCAATGGGGCATGATCAGTTACCAGCAGAAATTCTCTACCCAGAAGGCAATATTGCAAGGTTTCCACTGCCCATCTTATCGCCAGACACTCACGCTCTACTGTGACATATCTCCTCTCTCTAGGTAAGAGCTTTTGGCTACAGTAAGATGTAGAACTGGTTTTTCCTCTCCATCTACTTCTTGAGCCAGAACAGCTCCCAGGCTCGTTTCTGAAGCATCTATCTGTAAAATAGATTTTTCCTGGAAGTCTGGCACTTGTAAAACTGGTTGTGAGCACAAGGCTTCTCTTAAGTCTTTCCATGCCGCTTTTACCTCTTGTGTCCAGATAATTTTGTCTGGGCTATTTTACTTCAGGCATTCCATTAAAGCTGCTGCGCTGGTTGCGAAATTGGGAATAAATCTCCTGTAATAGTCTATTAAACTTAAAAAGGTTTTTAGGTGGGTTTTATGAATAGGTTTAGGACAAGTAAGTACGGCCTCTACTTTGTTGGTTTGAGGTTTTACTTATCCCCTTCCAACTACAGTATGTATCACAGATATTTGGCCTTGCACATACCAATAGTGAATTTTTATGGTTTGGCTGTAAACCATGAAGATGGACAGACTCTCGTTGTTATGATTCCTGTACTCCAGACCGGAGGAGATCTTATGACAGGGATCTGAGTACAGGAAAATAAGCTGGTTGTGGCAGCTGGATAGCCTAGTAACCCCTGGCGCCCTAACTCCGTTGTCTCGCCCGTGTTATCAGAAATCCCCTGCGAGACTATGGTTGCTTGAGCCCATGGCAGCCGCGTTCGAAGGGCGGATTATGTCTGCCCAACCCCGATGCCCCCGCAGGTCTTAATGGGAGACAAGGGGAAGTCCGAGACAGGGTGATAACAAGGGGCCCTCTGACTAAACAACCAGGCCAGGGGTTACAAGCTAACTAACTAAATCAAAAGGTATGTGCGGACTTGCCGCCAGGGAAAAGGACAACCAAAGATCCACTGATCCGACACTCCTATCCGGCACCGCTGGACACCAGAGTGGATCTGTGGAAGCGGAATCCTCCGCAAAGCTCCAGAACACAATTAAACAAAATAACAAACAGAAGCGGACAAGCCGCAACACACGGCTGCGCCGCGACTCACGAACACCACCAGATGTCAAAGGTGCTCGGTCAGACTCCAGGAACAGATGGTAACTTCCGAGTACAGGATCTCTGAGAACAGGAACAACCGAATAGACCGGGACTGGGAACTCTCTGCAGCAGACACAGGCAAACAGGAAGCTATCACCGGCGTCTGTAAGCAGTCCTGAGGGTGCCTTTATTCAGGCACCCTCCAATCAAGATCCAGACAGGACAATCAAAATAGAAATGCCGTGCAGCTTGCATGCTGCACGGCCAGCACATAATCAGGGTAATGAGAATAGACCCAGCAACGGGGAACGCGGCTGAACGTGGCGTCCCCGTTGCTAAGGTCAGAACGGCTCCGTGCGCCCGGCGTCTTAGCGTTGCCAGGGAGCCGGCGGCTGAACGCGCCCGGCGTCCCTGGTTGCTAGGCGCCGGGCCGCACGGCCGAGCGGACCCCGGCGCCTAACAGTACCCCCCCCTTGAGGAGGGGTCAAGGAACCCCTAAAGCCAGGTTTCCGAGGAAATTCACGAAAAAATGCCCTTTTGAGCTTTGGGGCATGAAGGTCTTCATCCAGGACCCACGACCTTTCCTCTGGCCCATAACCTCTCCAATGCACCAAAAAATAAAGCCGACCCCGGGACAACTTGGAATCGAGAAACTTCTCAACCAAGAACTCTTGCTGACCCTGTACATTAACTGGTGATCTCCCCTGAGATTTTTTACGAGGAAATCTGCTGGACGAAACATATGGTTTAAGCAATGAGCAATGGAAGGTATTTCCGATCCGTAAAGTTTTTGGTAAACGTAACCGGAAAGCAACTGGATTGACTTTTTTGATAATGAGAAATGGTCCAATAAATCTAGGACCCAATGATGTTGCGAGTCGACAACCACACCCTGTCTCCTACTTTAAAAGTGCACGGCCGCCGGAGCCTGTCAGAAAAATTTTTTTCCCGGAAAGCTGCTTTTTTGAGAGCCAGGTGCACTTTTTTCCAAATAAGTTTAAGATGAGAGGTCAGGGCCAGAGAGGAGACAGAGGAATGTTGAAAAAATGAATTAGCTCTGGGGTGGAAACCAAAAACTGCAAAAAATGGAGACACATTGGTGGAGGAATGACAGGCATTATTATAAGCAAACTCCGCCAATGGAAGAAACTCAGACCAGTCATTTTGGAGTTTGGCCGAGTACAAACGCAAATATTGTTTTAGAGATTGGTTAACTCGCTCAGTCTGTCCATTGGATTGTGGATGATAGCCGGAGGTTAATGATAATTTCATCTTTAACGAAGCACAAAAAGACTTCCAAAATTGTGCAATGAATTGTGGACCCCTGTCAGAAACAATATCGGAGGGTAACCCATGGAGTCTGAAAACATGACGGAGGAACAAGACTGCCAATCCCTGGGCAGATGGCAATCGGGGAAGAGCAATAAAATGGGCCATCTTGCTAAAACGGTCCACTACCACCCATATGACTCGGCATCCGGCCGACAGAGGGAGATCCACCACAAAATCCATGGAGATATGCGACCATGGCCTAAGAGGAACCTTCAATGGCATAAGTTGACCAATAGGCAAAGAACGGGGAACTTTATGCTGTGCACAGACCTGACACGAAAAAACAAACTCTTTAATGTCTTTGGAAAGACCAGGCCACCATACTGAGCGGGATACTAATTCCAAAGTCTTAGCGATTCCCGGATGCCCTGCAACTTTGCTATCATGAAATTCCGCCAAAACAGTTGCTCTCAAAAACTCAGGAACAAAAAGACGACCAGCAGGAGTATTTCCCGGAGCTTGATGTTGAAGCAGCTTTAATTGGGAAAATACATCCTGTGTGAGACCTGCCTGAATGACTGAAGGCGGAAGTATGGGAGTAACAGGACTATTGTCTTGAACCGGAAGGAAACTGCGTGACAGGGCATCTGCCTTGGTATTCTTGGAACCTGGTCTGAAGGTGATAATGAATTTGAAACGAGTAAAAAATAAAGCCCAACGAGCCTGTCGGGCATTCAGTCGCTTAGCCGATTCAATGTATTGAAGATTTTTGTGATCAGTCAAAACTGAAATGGTATGGGTCGCTCCTTCAAGCCAATGTCTCCACTCCTCGAAAGCCCATTTAATAGCCAGCAATTCCCGGTTACCAACATCGTAGTTGGATTCTGCAGATGAGAATTTCCTGGACATAAAGGCACAAGGATGTAACTCAAGGGAATCTGGATCCTTCTGAGAAAGGATAGCCCCTACTCCAACCTCCGAGGCATCCACCTCAACAATGAAAGGTAATTCTGGGTTGGGATGTCTAAGGACAGGGGCTGAGACAAAGGCTTGTTTTAAGGCCTGAAAAGATAACTCAGCTTCACATGACCAATTGGTAGGATCTGCTCCCTTCTTAGTGAGTGCCACAATGGGAGCAACTAGGTCAGAGAAAGAGTGAATAAATCTTCTATAGTAGTTTGCAAACCCTAAAAAGCGCTGAATTGCTTTTAGATTGGTGGGTTGCGCCCAACTAAGTATGGCTTGGAGCTTTTTTGGTTCCATTCGGAATCCCCGAGGGGAAATAATGTACCCTAAAAAGGATACCTCCGTGACATGAAATTCACACTTCTCCAGCTTGGCATATAGGTGATTTTCACGTAATTTCTTTAGCACCTGACGCACCTGGGTAACATGTTGTTCTACGGAGTCAGAATATATCAAAATATCGTCTAAATAGACCACGACGAATCTTCCCAGAAACTCACGGAGCACATCATTAATGAGATCCTGGAAAACTGCCGGAGCGTTAGATAGGCCGAATGGCATGACCAGATACTCATAGTGGCCTGACTGAGTACTAAATGCCGTTTTCCACTCATCCCCTGACCTGATTCTGATGAGGTTATATGCTCCTCTCAGATCAATCTTAGAAAAAATAACGGCCGAACGTAGCTGATCAAAGAGGACAGAGATCAGCGGCAGAGGGTAAGTATTCTTTACTGAGATTTTATTCAAAGCTCTAAAGTCAATACAGGGTCTGAGTGAACCATCCTTCTTCTCTACGAAGAAGAAACCTGCACTTAAAGGGGATTTAGATGGCCTGATAAACCCTTTTCCAAGGCTTTCTTTCACATACTCATTCATGGCCACAGTTTCAGGACCAGACAATGCATATAACCTTCCTTTAGGCAACGTGGCACCAGGAATTAACTCAATGGCACAATCATAAGGCCTATGGGGAGGCAAAATATCCGCATTGCCCTTGGAAAACACATCAACAAAATCTTGGTATTCCCCAGGAATATGTGCGGAACTGGCGGCAGCTACTCGGATAGGAAGCGTAATACATTCTTTATCACAGATGGTACCCCATTGTAGGATCTCCCCAGACTGCCAATCTATGATGGGATTATGAAAGGCCAGCCAAGGGTGACCCAGAACCACAGGAACTGCTGGACAATGGGTAAGGAAAAACTCAATCTTTTCAGAATGTAGAGCTCCCACCGAGAGCAAAACAGGAGGTGTACATAGAGAAATAACCCCATTGGATAAAGGACTCCCATCTAAACCATGCATGGTGATACACCTACCCAAGGTTAGCTGAGGAATACCTAAGGCCTTGGCCCATGTAAAATCCATAAAGTTTCCTGCAGCTCCACTGTCCACAAAAGCAGAGACCGAGGAACAGAGGCTGCCATAGGAAACTTTAGCAGGAACCAACAGTGAATTATTTGAGGAGATGAGCTGCAGACCAAAGTGAACCCCCTCACAACTCACTTGGTCAGGAAGTTTCCCGACTTGTTTGGACAACTACGGGCAAAATGTCCCTTACCTCCGCAATATAAACATAGACCAGAATTTTGCCTCCTGGTTCTTTCTTCCGGAGACAATTTGGAGAGACCAATCTGCATAGGCTCCTCTATGTCTACAGGAATGGAGGGAACCCAGGGAGAGGACCCGACAGATGCCCCTTTTTCAGCCCTCCGCTCTCTGAGCCGACGATCTATTTTAATAGAGAGCTCCATGAGTTTATCGAGGGTCTCAGGAGCGGGATACTGGAGGAGACTGTCCTTAATAGATTCAGATAAGCCGAGGCGAAACTGACTGCGCAGGGCTGGGTCATTCCAGCCACAGTCGTTCGACCAACGGCGAAACTCCGTACAATAATTCTCTGCGGGATTCCTACCCTGTCTAAGAGCACGCAACTGACTTTCTGCGGATGCCTCTCTATCAGGGTCGTCATACAATAGCCCCAAAGATTTTAAAAAGGCGTCTACAGACGATAAGGCCGGATCGTCCGTCTTTAAACCAAAAGCCCAGGTCTGAGGATCCCCCTGAAGCAGAGAAATAATAATCCCAACCCGCTGAGCCTCTGTACCCAAGGTAACTGGTCTTAAACGAAAATACAGTTTGCAAGATTCTTTAAAATTAAAAAACTGTTTTCTATCCCCAGAAAAACGGTCAGGCAGATGCATTTTTGGTTCAGGGATGACCCTCGGGGAAGTCCGTAACAGATCTTCCTGTGACCTCACCCGGAGGGACAGATCCTGAACCATCTGAGTAAGTTCCTGAATCTGACTAACAAGAAGCTGGCCATGATTTGGCCCAACACCGGCGGGATTCATAAGGCCGACAAATTCTCCCAACTAAAAAGTGAAAAAATTTACTGTAAGTTAAATCTTTTCTTTTGTGGCCGGTGATAATGTTATGATTCCTGTACTCCAGACCGGAGGAGATCTTATGACAGGGATCTGAGTACAGGAAAATAAGCTGGTTGTGGGAGCTGGATAGCCTAGTAACCCCTGGCGCCCTAACTCCGTTGTCTCGCCCGTGTTATCAGAAATCCCCTGCGAGACTATGGTTGCTTGAGCCCATGGCAGCCGCGTTCGAAGGGCGGATTATGTCTGCCCAACCCCGATGCCCCCGCAGGTCTTAATGGGAGACAAGGGGAAGTCCGAGACAGGGTGATAACAAGGGGCCCTCTGACTAAACAACCAGGCCAGGGGTTACAAGCTAACTAACTAAATCAAAAGGTATGTGCGGACTTGCCGCCAGGGAAAAGGACAACCAAAGATCCACTGATCCGACACTCCTATCCGGCACCGCTGGACACCAGAGTGGATCTGTGGAAGCGGAATCCTCCGCAAAGCTCCAGAACACAATTAAACAAAATAACAAACAGAAGCGGACAAGCCGCAACACACGGCTGCGCCGCGACTCACGAACACCACCAGATGTCAAAGGTGCTCGGTCAGACTCCAGGAACAGATGGTAACTTCCGAGTACAGGATCTCTGAGAACAGGAACAACCGAATAGACCGGGACTGGGAACTCTCTGCAGCAGACACAGGCAAACAGGAAGCTATCACCGGCGTCTGTAAGCAGTCCTGAGGGTGCCTTTATTCAGGCACCCTCCAATCAAGATCCAGACAGGACAATCAAAATAGAAATGCCGTGCAGCTTGCATGCTGCACGGCCAGCACATAATCAGGGTAATGAGAATAGACCCAGCAACGGGGAACGCGGCTGAACGTGGCGTCCCCGTTGCTAAGGTCAGAACGGCTCCGTGCGCCCGGCGTCTTAGCGTTGCCAGGGAGCCGGCGGCTGAACGCGCCCGGCGTCCCTGGTTGCTAGGCGCCGGGCCGCACGGCCGAGCGGACCCCGGCGCCTAACACTCGTCAGTGCCCGACCGTTGCTAAGCAACGGTCCCGGCGCGTCACATCCGCCGCACTTCCTCCTGTTCCCCGCACAGCGCCTGGCAACGCCAGGACGCTGTGCGCGCTGAGCCGCCAGGTCCATAGCAACGGGGACACCACAGGTGGACCGCATTCCCCGTTGCCATCTAAATAATCAGCACCTGTCAGCGTGTGGTCGTGCAACAGGGCAGCTGCACGACATTTTCTAATTAGGTTCTCTGCAGCCATTGGTACAGAGACCTGTTATATTCTCCCTCAGTGCCTTACACAGATGCCGGTGATAGCTTCTTGTGAGCTGTTCCTGCTCTGGAGAATTCCCTGTCCAGTGTTCTGCAGTCCGGTCTACCTTGTTCCTGTGGTACTCAGTCCTGGTGTTCGGAAGCCAATCGTTGGAGTCCTTACTGCCTTCCTGTTGGTAGAAACCTGTGTCTGAGATCTCGAGGTTCTGCTTCACCTACGGTTGTTTCCCCGGTGTTGTGAGTAGCGGCCTTTTGCTGCGTCTTGCGGCCTTGGCCGTAGAATTTCTGTTATACTTGTTACTGGTGTTTTTGTGGAGGTGCTCTGCCATAGCTGTCCACCCTGGTACACGATGGTGCCGTGTAAGGTGTGGACAGTGTTAACTTTGTTGCCTTTCTCCATTGGCGGCCGTGCCGCACATACGTTTAGGTTTTAGTTCTGAAGTAGCCCCTAGCTCTTTGTTTTGTTTAGTTAGAGGTCCCCTTGTTCTCATCCCATCTCAGTTTACGCCTTGTCTCATATTAAGACCGGGGGGCATCGGAGTTGGGCAGACTTAATCCGCCCTTCAAACGCGGCTGCCGTGGGCCCAAGAACACATAGTCTTGCAGGAGTAGACTGACCACATGGGTGGAACGACGGAGTTAGGGTCCATGGGGTTACTGCTATACTTCATCCTCATTTCAGCGTCACGTTCCTGTGCTCGGGACTTACCCACTCACTATCTTACGTTCTAAGCACAGAGAACGTAACATTATCACCGTCCGAGAGCGGAGGGCTGAAAGAGGGGCTAATGTCAGGTCTAGTCCATGTGTGTATGCTCTCCCTGGCTGTCTCCAGAAGAAAGAGCCAGAAGGCTAAATTCAGGGCTCTGCTTATATTGTGGTGGCAAGGGACATTTTGCACGTAACTGCCCAAATAAACAGGGAAACGCTCTAACCAAGTGAATTGTGAGGGGGTTCCCTTGGGTCTGCAGTTAATCTCCTCAAATGATTCCTTGTTAATTCCTGTAAAAATGTATTTTGGAAGTCTCAGTTCATTTGTGTCAGCCTTCATTGACAGCGGAGCTGACGGGAACTTTATGGATCTTGCTTGGGCTCAGGCTTTGGGAGTTCCGCAGCTTCAATTAGATAGGTCTTATCACTATGCACGGACTAGAAGGTGGTCCACTTTCTAATGGGGTAATTAATCATCGGTTCCCTCCAGTACAACTGACAGTGGGGACCTTACATTCCGAAAAAATTTAGTTTTATCTCACCCATTGTCCGGCTGTGCCCGTCTTTTTAGGTCACCCCTGGCTTACCCTTCATAATCCCACCATAGATTGGCGGTCTGGGGAAATTTCCCGGTGGGGTTCCTTCTGTGTTAAAGGATGTATTTCTCATTCAGTCCAGGTCGTGGCTGTCACTCCGTAACTCTTACCTTCGGTATATCAGGATTTTGCTGATGTTTTCTCTAAGGGTAACACTGATATCCTGCCACCCCACCGGTCATATGACTGCACCATTGACCTAGTCCCTGGTGCCACTCTGCCAAATGGGAGACTTTATGCATTATCTGGCCCCGAGACTAAGGCCATGGATGACTATTTACAGGAGAGCCTGAAGAAGGGGTTTATTAGGCCCTCGAAATCTCCGTTAAGTTCAGGGGGGTTTTTTGTTGAGAAAAAAGACGGATCTCTAAGACCGTGCATAGACTATTGGGCCTTGAATAAGATTTCTATTAAAAACACCTACCCCTTGCCGTTGATTTCGGTGTTGTTTGATCAGCTCCACACTGTGGTTATTTTCTCCAAAATCGATCTCAGAGGAGCCTACAACCTCATCCGAATAAGATCTGGGGATGAGTGGAAGACGCTTTCAGTACACAGTCCAGACATTACGAATATCTTGTGATGCCGTTCGGTCTGTCTAATGCTCCTGCGGTGTTTCAGGATCTTATTAACGATGTCCTCCGCGACTTTCTAGGGAAGTTCGTGGTCGTTTATTTGAACCACATTTTAATTTATTCCGAGTCTCCAGAACAGCATGTTGTCCATGTGCGACAAGTGCTTCAAAGGTTACGGGAGACAAAGTTCAAGAGAAGGAAGAAAGTGTCCTCAATGTGGTGCACAAAGAATATACAGTAGCTAAAATATAACTTTTATTGGTATACTGAATTAAGAATATTCATAAAAAGCGAAAATTGAGTTTAAAAATATTAGAAGTGTGAAAAGAATGAAAATGTGTATTAGGATAAATAGCTATATGTGAAATGACTTATTTCTCTAAACATTTCAAGAAGTAGAAGGAGAAAAAGGCCTATATTAAGATACGGTATTCGATCTCAGGCACAGTATAATCTCCTAAGGATATTAACAATAGATGGATCAGTGGGATCTTATGGGCTCCTTTCGTTCACATATAGTCCTATACCTTATAATACACCCATATGGGCAGAGTCCCCAAAATCCTCATAACGTGTCATATACCCTGATCTTTTGACCTCACAGTTAGAATAACTGGCCACAAGGGGCAGTCCTGTATCTGTGGCAGTTTAATGAGTGCTAGAGCCCACTTGTTAGATTTTATGTGGATAGACACCCAGATGATAATTTATATATATATATATTTATTTGAGCTTTAGTCCACTTATGGAGCTGAGATCCCTCCTATCATATAAATTAAATGGCATAGATTGGGCTTTTCCCATATGTATATTATATCTATTTTTGTACCATTGGAATGGAGGATAATGGGTAGTTCCCAGGTCTCAGGTTAAGCTAGTACACTGAGTAAGAGAAGTGTTGAAAAATGAAATAGGAATAAGTACACTCCTTATGAATGGAGTTAATTGGTATAGAAAAATGGAATATATATTGTGTGAATTCTCTATTTGATAACCAAATTCAATAGTCTAGGAGAATATTGACACCTATATTTCCATTATGACCAAACTACATTAATGCCAAGAATTATGGGAAATGCATATATAATTCCTGTATTTTCAACACTTTCTATTCCTACCACTGTGGGGCAGATATGCACCAGATATGCCTGAAAAGTGGGTCTAGGTATATTTACACATGATCCATGATAATATATTTAGTACAATTACAACATAGAATAAGTCATTTTCACATATGCTATGAAAACCTAACATGGCGTTTCGCTAGTTAGCTTCGTCAAAGGTTACGGGAGAATCATCTGTACGCCAGATTGGAGAAATGTGATTTCCACATCAATGAGGTGTCCTTTTTAGGGTATATTATTTCTCCAAAGGGTTTTTTTATGGAACCTAAGAAACTCCAGGCTATCATAAGATGGACGCAACCCACTAACTTGAAGGCTATCCAGCGCTTTTTGGGTTTTGCGAATTATTGTAGACATTTTGTCACACGCCATAGGTAACGTTCACCACGCTTACCCCTGCGTACCTGCTGGTCTGTGTTACGGCCTTCGCCTTCATTGGTCCACGGGCTCCGGTGCCTGGCTGGTGCGGCCCCCGGCGGTTCCCCGGGGCACCGCCATGACACCCGGCATCACGTGGGCGGGGAGCAGGTGACGTCATCAGACTGTTCCGCCAATCCAGCGGAGGTGGGAGATTCAAAGGCAGACGCCAGGCAGCGCCTCGGCGCCTGAGTATCGTCTTTTCTCCTGAAGTGGATGCCAGTGCTTCTGTCCTCGGCGGATCTCTCTGCAGCATACCCCAGTGTCTCCGGCATTTCCAGGTGTCAGTTGTTGCACAGCTTCCAGCGTTCCCAGCCGCTGCTGGGTTCCACTGCGCTCTAGTCACCAGTGCTTCTTGGAGTCAGCGGGGGCTGCAGGTTAAACGTCGCTCTCAAGTTATACAAGTCCTCAGTGTCTTTAACCCTCGCTCTCAAGTTATACAAGTCCTCAGTGTCTTTAACCTTCGCTCTCAAGTTATACAAGTCCTCAGTGTCTTTAACCCTTGCTCTCTAGTTATACAAATCCTCAGTGTCTTTAACCACCGCTCTCAAGTTCTTCAAATCATCAGTGTCTTTAACCACCGCTCTCAAGTTCTACAAATAATCAGTGTCATTAACCACCGCTCTCAAGTTCTTCAAATCATCAGTGTCTTTAACCACCGCTCACAAGTTCTTCAAGTCATCAGTGTCTTTTAACCACCGCTCTCAAGTTCTTCAGTCACCAGTGTCTTTTGCCATCACTCACAAGTACTTCCTGGACATTTCTCCATACGCTCCTTCTCTGTTATGTGACATTGTGTTGCTCTCTTCCTGCAATAAAGTCCTTTAATATTTTCACCAAGCTTTACTGTCAGAGTCCTGTATGAGGAAGACCTATATCAAGCCATCCCTGTTCCGACCCAACTGTGGTTCCTCTCCCCTACCATCGGGAGAACCCCCGAGTTCACAACACCCCCAACCTAGGTCAGTGACAGTATACTCAGGCCTATGGACCCGGGGGATCGGAGCCCAGAGGCAATTCCAATCCAGGACTTGATTTCTTGAGTACAAAGTCAGGAAGCAGCACAGGGCCAGGTGATGCATTATCTTCAGGAATTATCTGGCCGGCTGGATCAAATTCAGACTTCTCTGGCTTCAGTAGTACCGGCCCCAGCTCCAGTATCCGCTCCAGTGGTTGTCTCTAGTAACATTTTATCCTCCTCTGGAACCAGGTCACGTCTTCTGCTCCCTACTCCTTCTCGCTGTAATGGGAATCCAAAGAATTGCCGCGGTTTTCTCAATCAGTGCGAGGTACATTTTGAACTGCTTTCACATAACTTCCCTACTGATCAGTCCAAGGTGGCATACAGTATTTCTTTGCTCGAGGGTTCAGCGTTGGATTGGGTGTCTCTGTTATGGGAGCGATCTGATCCATTGGTTTCTAGTTACATCAATTTCATTGCGTCATTCCGGAGGATCTTTGATGAGCCCGGCTGGACGACCGCTGCCTCTGCAGACTTGCTTCATGTCCGACAAGGCTCTCGTTCAGTGGGACAGTATGTGATTAATTTTCAGACCATAGCCTCAGAACTGCGCTGGAATAATGATGCCCTTCGGGCTGCCTTTTGGAACGGGCTCTCCGATCGTCTAAAGGACGAGTTGGTCACTAGAGATTTGCCGGATTCTTTGGAACAGTTGATCTCGCTCTGTGTAAAGGTGGATCTTCGCATGCAAGAACGAGGTGGCGAACGTAGTCGGTCAGATCAATCAAGGGTCCGATCTCTTCCATCTAAGCAAACGTTTATTCCAAGTCCTGATGAACCCATGCAGATTAATCGATCCCGGCTGTCCCCAGAAGAACGTCAGCGTCGTCGTGAGGGTAGACTCTGCCTCTACTGTGGAGCCGCAGATCACTTTCTCAAGTTTTGCAAGTCACGCCCGGGAAACGGGCAGTCCTAGCTTGTTCCGGAGGAGTCGAGCTAGGAGTTTCTTCTAAACCTTCTCCACCAGTGGACTGTTTACTCTCCGTGTCTCTGTTCTCAGAGTCAATAGCCAAACCCGTTAAGGCTCTGCTGGACTCAGGGACTGCAGGGAATTTTATTTCCCTTTCCTGTGCCCAGGATCTGGGTTGTCAGCTACGGTCGGTCGAACGATCTATTACGTTGACTGCTATCAATGATACCCAAATTTCTAACGGTCTGATTTCAAGTTGTACAGTACCAATCAAACTGCAAGTGGGAGCTCTGCATCAAGAACACCTACAGTTCCTAGTGATTCGGGAGATGCCCCATGATCTGGTTCTTGGCCTTCCTTGGCTTAAACTTCACAACCCTCACGTCGACTGGAGTTCGACACAAATAATATCTTGGAGTTCTTTTTGTCATTCAAATTGTCTCACCTCAGTCTATCCGCTCCGTGTATCTTCCAGGTCAGATGAAGGGCTCATTCCGGAGGCCTATCGGGAGTTTTCTGATGTGTTCTCGGAGCAAGCTGCCGATCAGCTACCACCGCATACACCCTGGGACTGCCCCATTGAGCTCATTCCGGGGAAAATGCCACCTCGGGGTCGCACTTATCCCTTATCATTGCCCGAGACCCAAGCTATGTCGGATTATATCAAGTCTAATCTACAGAAAGGATTTATCCGCCCCTCTACTTCTCTGGCGGGGGCGGGTTTCTTTTTTGTGAAGAAGAAGGATGGAGGGCTGAGACCATGTATTGACTATCATGGTCTAAATGATGTCACCATTAAGAATAAGTATCCTTTGCCGCTCATTACGGAGCTTTTTGATAGAGTTTGCGGAGCCCGAGTTTTCACCAAGCTTGATTTAAGGGGAGCTTATAATTTGATACGTATCCGACAGGGGGACGAATGGAAGACGGCCTTCAATACCAGGGACGGGCATTACGAGTATCTGGTAATGCCGTTTGGCCTCAGCAACGCCCCTGTCATCTTCCAGGGATTCATTAACGAAGTCTTTCGGGATATGCTATACCTAAGTGTAGTGGTATATTTGGATGACATTCTGATATTTTCTAAAAATCTCACAGAGCACAGAGTACAGGTCAAAGAGGTACTTCTTCGATTGCGAGAGAATCATCTTTATTTCCAAATGTACTTTTGAGGTTCCTTCTGTTCCATTTCTTGGTTACATCATTTCGGGCACGGAGCTTCGTATGGATCCAGAGAAACTCACTGCCATCCGGGACTGGACTCAGCCTCTTTCCTTAAAAGCGGTACAACGATTTCTGGGCTTTGCAAATTACTACCGGAAATTCATAAAGGGATTCTCTACCATCGTGGCACCTATTACTGCCCTAACCAAGAAGGGTTCTGACCCAAGTCATTGGTCCTCCGAAGCTGTAGCAGCGTTCGCTCAGTTAAAGGCAGCCTTTATGTCCGCTCCAGTCCTTCAACAACCACATTTTTCAAAACCATTCTTCTTGGAGGTTGATGCTTCCTCGGAAGGCATAGGTGCCGTGCTTTCGCAGTACGCTCCAGATGGGAAGTTACATCCATGTTGTTTCCATTCTCGCAAATTCTCTCCTGCGGAACAGAATTACACCATTGGAGACAAAGAGCTTTTGGCGATAAAATCTGCCTTGGAGGAATGGAGATATCTTTTGGAAGGTGCTAAACACCTAATTACAATTTTCACTGATCATAAGAATTTGCTGTACCTCAAGATGGCCCAGTGCTTGAATCCCCGTCAAGCTAGATGGGCGCTCTTCTTTACCCGGTTTTCGTTTGTTATTAAGTACCGGGCTGGGACTTTTAACACCAAAGCTGATGCTTTATCCCGTTCCTTAAGAGCTTTGGATGAGGAGAATTCCATTGAGAAGGCTTTGATTCTCAGTCCAGTTTCTATGTCAGCGGCTCCCACCGCTTTGGGTCCTCCTCCTGGGAGAATGTCTGTGCCAGCTAAATGTCGACTAAGGTTATTGCAGTAGGCTCATGTTTCCAAGTTTTCCGGTCATCCTGGAGTTCAAAAGATGTTGGAGTTTCTACGAAGGTCTTACTGGTGGGACACTATGAAGAAGGATATTCAAGATTATGTCAACTCATGTCTTCAGTGTGCTCAGCACAAAATTCCTCGTTTGCCTCCTGCGGGGTTATTGCATCCACTGTCCATTCCTCAGAGGCCTTGGACCCATATCTCTATGGACTTTGTCACCGAAAAGCCTGTCTCCAAGGGTCACAATACTTTCTGGGTAATTATCGACCGTTTCTCTAAGATGGCACATTTTGTACCTTTGACTGGGTTACCATCAGCTCTCAAGTTGGCTTTGTTATTTATCCGAGAACATTTCCGCCTGCACGACTTACCTCAGGAAATTGTCTCTGACCGGGGGGTACAATTCACTGCAAGATTCTGGAGAGCTCTCTGTACGGCCTTACAAATAAAACTCAAGTTTTCATCCGCTTACCATCCACAAACCAATGGGCAAACTGAACGCGTCAATCAAGATTTAGAGACTTTACTCCGTGTTTATCTTTCTCCTTCGCAAGATGATTGGGTGGAACTGTTGCCATGGGCCGAGTTTGCCCATAATCATCTGTACCACTCTTCGACTGGTGAGTCCCCATTTTTCATTAATTATGGGTTCCATCCTCAAGTTCCTGAATTACCCATTTGTCCTCCAGAGGATGTTCCTGCGGCAGCCTCTACTCTTCGGCACTTCAGCCAAATTTGGAGTCGAATTCATGCTAATCTCAAGAGAGTTTCCGGCCGCTATAAGTTCTTTGTGGATAGGAAGCGACGAGCAGCTCCCCAATACAAGGTTGGTGACAGGGTATGGCTTTCCACCCGCAACCTCGGTTAAGGGGGCCCACTATGAAGTTTGCCCCGAAGTTTATTGGTCCTTACCCCGTGTTACAAGTCCTGAACCCGGTTGTCTGCAAATTGGGATTGCCTTCCCACCTCCGGATACCAAACTCCTTTCACATCTCTCTCCTTCGCCCCCTTGTTTTAAACCGGTTCCATTTAAAGTCCCCGAGGCCAACCTCTGCAGAGTCTGAAGATGAAACGGACTTTGAAATCAAAGCTATTCTTGACTCTCGTTATCTTCACAAGAACCTACAGTATTTGGTGGAGTGGAATGGTTTTGGCCCCGAGGAGAGGAGCTGGGTCAAGGCTACTAAAGTTATGGCTCCCCAACTGGTGCAGATTTCCCATTCCAGACATCCAACAAAACCTGGAAAGTGTCCGGGGCCACTCCTGGAGGAGGAGGTACTGTCACACGCTATAGGCGGCGTTCACCACGCTTACCCCTGCATACCTGCTGGTCTGTGTTGCGGCCTCCACCTTCGGTGGTCCAGGGCTCCGGCGCTTGGCTGGCGCAGCCCCCGGCGGTTCCCCGGGGCAGGGGCGCCGCCATGACACCTGGCATCACGTGGGCGGGGAGCAGGTGACGTCATCAGACTGTTCCGCCAATCCAGCGGAGGCTGGAGATTCAAAGGCAGACGCCGGGCAGCGCCTCGGCGCCTGAGTATCGTCTTTTCTCCTGAAGTGGGTGCCAGTGCTTCTGTCCTCGGCGGATCTCTCTGCAGCATACCCCAGTGTCTCCGGCATTTCCAGGTGTCAGTTGTTGCACAGCTTCCATCGTTCCCAGCCGCTGCTGGGTTCCACTGCGCTCTAGTCACCAGTGCTTCTTGGAGTCAGCGTGGGCTGCAGGTTAAATGTCGCTCTCAAGTTATACAAGTCCTCAGTGTCTTTAACCCTCACTCTCAAGTTATACAAGTCCTCAGTGTCTTTAACCCTCGCTCTCAAGTTATACAAGTCCTCAGTGTCTTTAACCCTCGCTCTCAAGTTATACAAGTCCTCAGTGTCTTTAACCTTCGCTCTCAAGTTATAAAAGTCCTCAGTGTCTTTAACCCTCGCTCTCTAGTTATACAAATCCTCAGTGTCTTTAACCACCGCTCTCAAGTTCTTCAAATCATCAGTGTCTTTAACCACCGCTCTCAAGTTCTTCAAATCATCAGTGTCATTACCCACCACTCTCAAGTTCTTCAAATCATCAGTGTCTTTAACCACCGCTCACAAGTTCTTCAAATCATCAGTGTCTTTAACCACCACTCTCAAGTTCTTCAAATCATCAGTGTCTTTAACCACCGCTCTCAAGTTCTTCAGTCACCAGTGTCTTTTGCCATCACTCACAAGTACTTCCTGGACATTTCTCCATACGCTCCTTCTCTGTTATGTGACATTGTGTTGCTCTTTTCCTGCAATAAAGTCCTTTAATATTTTCACCAAGCTTTACTGTCAGAGTCCTGTATGAGGAAGACCTATATCAAGCCATCAAAGAAAAAAGAAGAAAGAAGCATTTTTCTTGGACGCACTCTACCACTAATTATTTGTTTAAAATATCTATTCTTTATTGGATATACGTTAAAATTCTTAAGGAATTGGTGAAATATTAAAATATAGTGTGAATAAGAAAAACAGAATGTGATAATAAAAAACTACTCGTTTCCGAATGGTGATCCCTCAAAGTATTATTTCAATAAAGGCTATATTGCCTATAACATAGTATCCGTGTCTTTTATTGGTGTTGTCCTATAAACAGCTTTTTAGTAAATATAACAGGCTACCAGTATTGTTGCTTGTCCTTTAGCAACAATTTAAAGTATGCTCTCATACAATGTAGCTACTATTGCTGTTCTTATAAATTGTAGCTTATAAACATTGCTGACTCTCATACAATGTAGCTACTAGTGCTGTTTCTTATAAACTGTAGCTTACAAGCATTGTTGGCTCTATTATAAGGATGTATCTATGTTAATCTTTCATGCAGGGGAGATATTTCCTCCACTAATTACCCTTAATAACCACAATTACTTGCAATTATATTCTTATATGCTGCAGTTATTAATTAGCTAGATTTTGTTGTATATTGTCTAGTTGTCTGTGATTAACACGTCATCCTTTCTATATTAATCAAGGGATATCTTTCCCAACTTGTCTGTGTATTGTCTTATAAGCTATTTAATAAATCAATTAGCCTGTATATATCAACCATTACACTTCCATCCCATCTGAGTGATTGTATGTGTTTATAGCAACCGTGCATAACCCTGTTATTTCATTATAATCTCTCTGTGTCAGTAGTATTTTCTATTCGTTTATTATTCTAATAGTACTGATTAATACTGGAGAGTAATTGAATTCAATGTATTATGATCACAGCACTGTATGACCTTGTAGGCTGTGATCATTTGAGATGCAGGTATGCACTGGAAACTGGCCGCCCGTCTTAATGCCGCTGGCCGCACTGGGCTCAGCATGTATGCGGGCTGACGCCGGGACTCTCTGCTCTCTCTCTCCGTCTGACGGCTTCACTCACGAAGCCGCTGCCGGCAGTGGAGATCGTGAGAGGGGGCAATCACGGTCTGTTGCTTATCTCAGAGGAGGACAACACATTTGTATTTACATTTACACTTATAGACACATTATTAGCATTTGTTTAACTTTGAGTTCTAACACCACCCGGAAGCAGCCAACGGCCGTTCCACCTTAGGCTTCCTCAGGGCGCCCCCTCTCACGATCTCCGCTGCCGGCAGCGGCTTCGTGAGTGAAGCCGTCAGATGGAGAGAGAGAGCAGAGAGTCCCGGCGTCAGCCCGCATACATGCTGAGCCCAGTGCGGCCAGCGGCATTAAGACGGGCGGACGGTTTCCAGTGCATACCTGCATCTCATATGATCACAGCCTACAAGGTCATACAGTGCTGTGATCATAATACATTGAATTCAGTTACTCTCCAGTATTAATCAGTACTATTAGAATAATAAACGAATAGAAAATACTACTGACACAGAGAAATTATAATGAAATAACAGGGTTATGCACGGTTGCTATAAACACATACAATCACTCAGATGGGATGGAAGTGTAATGGTTGATATATACAGGCTAATTGATTTATTAAATAGCTTATAAGACAATACACAGACAAGTTGGGAAAGATATCCCTTGATTAATATAGAAAGGATGACGTGTTAATCACAGACAACTAGACAATATACAACAAAATCTAGCTAATTAATAACTGCAGCATATAAGAATATAATTGCAAGTAATTGTGGTTATTAAGGGTAATTAGTGGAGGAAATATCTCCCCTGCATGAAAGATTAACATAGATACATCCTTATAATAGAGTCAGCAATGCTTGTAAGCTACAGTTTATAAGAAACAGCAATAGTAGCTACATTGTATGAGAGTCAGCAATGTTTATAAGCTACAATTTATAAGAACAGCAATAGTAGCTACATTGCATGAGAGCATACTTTAAATTGTTGCTAAAGGACAAGCAACAATACTAGTAGCCTGTTATATTTACTAAAAAGCTGTTTATAGGACAACACCAATAAAAGACACGGATACTATGTTATAGGCAATATAGCCTTTATTGAAATAATACTTTGAGGGATCACCATTCGGAAACGAGTAGTTTTTTTATTATCACATTCTGTTTTTCTTATTCACACTATATTTTAATATTTCACCAATTCCTTAAGAATTTTAACGTATATCCAATAAAGAATAGATATTTTAAACAAATAATTAGTGGTAGAGTGCGTCCAAGAAAAATGCTTCTTTCTTCTTTTTTCTTTGGTAGCTTTATATGAGTCTAGGACTCAAAAGCATTTGGAGGGCACCTGTGTACAGGGTCATATAGGGTCGAGAGAAACTCCAAATATTTTTAGTAACGCAGAGAGTACCATAATACAACTGAACTGTATACACAAAAACTTATAGTTAAAGAACTGGTGCGGGATTACACAAACTACATGTACATCTATATCAAGCCATCCCTGTTCCGACCCAACTGTGGTTCCTCTCCCCTACCATCGGGAGAACCCCCGAGTTCACAACACCCCCAACCTAGGTCAGTGACACATTTTATTCATGCCTTTTCAGATTTAGTTGCTCCTATTGTGGCGTTAACAAGAAAAGGAGCTGATCCTACCAACTGGTCGCCTCAAGCCGAGTCTGCCTTCCAGGCCCTAAAACAGGCCTTTGTCTCAGCTCCAGTTCTCAGACACCCCAACCCTGATCTTCCCTTTATTGTCGAGGTGGATGCCTCAGAGGCTGGAGTGGGAGCCATTCTTTCTCAGGAAGACCCCAAGTCTCTGGTGTTACACCCTTGTGCCTTCATGTCCAGGTAATTCTCCTCTGCTGAATCCAACTATGATGTTGGTAATCGAGAGTTGCTGGCAGTCAAATGGGATTTTGAGGAATGGAGGCACTGGCTTGAATGAGCGAAGCATACCATTACGGTATTCACTGACCACAAGAATCTACAGTATATTGAATCAGCAAAATGGCTAAATGCTCGGCAGGCACGTTGGGCGCCTTTTTTTTTACACGATTGAAGTTCATCACCTACAGGCCCGGTACTAAGAATACCAAGGCCGATGCCCTGTCACGTTGTTTTCTTCCTGCTCACAATAACCACTCTTCCGCAACTCCCATTGTCTCAACATCCGTCATCCGGGCCGGCCTCACACAGGATTTGTTCACACAGCTTGTCCAGGTTCAGCAGCAGGCTCCCAGTGATACTCCTGTTGGTCATCTCTTCATTCCTGAGTTCTTGAGAGGCAGTGTCCTTGCAGAGTTTCATGATAGTAAGGTTGCTGGTCATCCTGGTATTGCTAAAACCTTGGAGTTAATCTCTCGCTCGGTGTGGTGGCCTAATCTTTCTAAGGATGTTAGGGAATTTGTCCTTTCCTGTCAGGATTGTGCTCAGCAGTGCTGTACCAGGTTCCAACATGTTAGATTTAATAAGAAGCATCACGCGAAGCCACAGCGTGTCGAGACGTAATACACTGAACGGTTGGTCTCAATTTATGCTGGTTATGTCTGATTTAAATATTCCCTCAACCATCATTGGCAATGCAGTAAATAGAATGTACCTAGATCGCTTAAAAGCCGAGAAGCAGGACGACTCTGATGGTACTGTAACATCGCCCATGTTGCTACAAACTCTTAACAAAAGTCAAATAAATGTTTTAAGTTCCCCGGGATTAACAACGCCGCACGGCTACTTACTACCTAGGAAGAGATCCGTAAATCTATTTCAGGAACCACTGTGGCTGAAACTATAACATATAATTAATTTATACTATTTTCATACACTGTATTTTGTGTGGGTATTTTGCACCACAATGTTTAACTTGTATTGTGTCAACAATATTGTATGTAATGTTTTAAAAGTGAAGCTTTACCGTGTTATTCAACGCTTATATTTCTGTAACTATAATTTGCATATACCAATAAAATATACCTATGATTTATAAAACAACGTTTTGTTCTTTGTTTCTAATTGACGTACACAGAAGAAACCTCAATCACGCGATATAAAGTTTAATAACAATGCTGTTTTATTAGAAAAGCATCATAGATATGAAGCATTGTACATAAAACGCTTCAAGAACAATGTTGATTACAAGTTACACAAAAACTGCAGCATTGTACATAAAATGCTTCACACACAATGTTGTGTATGAAGCGTTTTATGTACAACGCATCATAGTTATGATGCATTGTACATAAAATGCTTCATACACAACGTTGGTTACAAGTTACACAAGTCTGTAAATATCTATCTGCATAATGACTCAGAAAATGACTTCTTGGGAGACGTCTTACAAAATTTGAAACAAAAAGATCATTACGTTTTGTATCAACACTAAAACGTGCCAGTACATCCGCATATTTGTAATTTTTACACATGAAAAATATAAAGTACTGTAAATGCAATATTGACCGCAAACGGTGCTGTTAAAATTTTGCAACTGTTTATTTTAGTGATAAATACTTTTTGAATTCAAGTTTAAAAATTGTATTTTAGCCTTTGGTAATAGGGTGCTGAATAGGGGCTAGTCTGTAAGAATCAAAAAAGTAACATTAACATAGTTCGTTAAAATAAACGGCCAACTAGTGCTCCCCCAGCTGCCTGCTGCTATGCGTATTGATTAAAACGCACAGGGGTAGTGATTTAATTGTTGGTAACATATCGCACGGAAAGGTACCTTTAAAAATTAGTCGCGTCATTGGGTCTGCATACTGTACGCAGTTTATCTGTAATGTGTTCTTCTTGCTGTTGCGTAATGCTGTTTGTTAAAATATGCAATAAATATGTTAAAATAGGCAATAAATATTAAAATTATTTCATTTGTAGATAATCATACAGCACATCACGCCTTTGATTAATTTCAATTATATTATCAAATAATGCATATATTATCACATTGACTGTCCAGTCTAACGCTTCAGCAAAGCAGAATTCGGCATGTAGATTCCCCATTTTAATTAGTGAGAAGTGCTCAGCGCATTCCTGTTCAGGTGAAAGATCAAAAGCAGACAGCGTATAACCGTTGAGGTACTCTTCACGGTCAATTAGTATACCTGAATCTGATTTCTGCTTATTTGTGATCCGTATGAGTGACATGTACTCACGAACCGCATTATCGTGTTCAAAGTTGGGTTGAAACAGCTTGGCTGGATGCGGGGATCCATTCAGGTAAAAGAATGCAAAGTTTACGTTTTTATGTTCAAAACGTAGAGGGTTCCTGTCATAGGCTCCTAAAAACGCTTCACTGTCTATAAACGCAGCTATAACTGTTTTTGGTACTTGGCCTAAAAACAGATTGTAAAAATAAAATCCCCTACTTCCCGTTGGTACGCTGTATATTTTAATACCAACACAATCAATCGCATATTTTGGGGTTGCCATTTAACAAGGCCAGAGCGTGTCCGATCCGGACGGAGGGTGAAATCTGAACTCTTTTCACAAACAGGAACGCCGCGACGATCTGAATTTAAAAGGCGTCCGCCTCCGCCGACATTAAGCAGAATGAGTCTATGTTTCTGGTGAGTTCATCTTCACATCAACAGCATTTAAGATTAGCTTATGTTGATGGAAAAAGTTGCAGTGTAGTGGTCCTAGTAATTCCACCATTTGACTTTGCACCGTTGCGCTTGCTCTTTTTATAAATCCGGTGTTTAGCCCATCCAGCGTCCTGGTGTTGTGTTCTCCAGCCACATCTTTGTAAAATAATCCTGTTGTGTGTTTTGTGGATAATGCATCTGATCTATAATTCAGTATGGTCTCTATGTAGGCCCTATAACCGTAAAGATTATTGGATTGTGATATGAGTCTATCGCCCAAAGAAACAGCTACCTGTTTAATAAGTTGCTATGGAGTAATTAATAAGGGCGGTCTGTGCCCCTTGCTGTATCGGGTTGTTATCAGGCCATACGATCTTACAGGTTACGTACAGCAGCATTTTGTTCAGATCGTAGTAGTGCTCACCGCTGGCTGCTATATAGAATTCAAGCAGCGCAGTCTCGGATGTCGCCGCTAAAGGTTGAACTTCGACATATATACTTTTCTCTATGCTGGATTGCGTCAGGGGCACGTCAAAAAAAAACAAGCTCAGATTTTGCGCATTCCATGTATTCGTTGTGTAAGAAAGACATGCTTAAAAAATATCACCAACCCTCTGCTTCGGATTCCTTTTTTTATTTAAGTTGCGACTGCCCCTGTTTTAGTTTAAAAGGGGCATGTACCAAGGTGGAAGTTGTGTCAAATGCTTCCATTTTCTTTTAGCTGCCCCTTTCCGCTTATAAATTAATCAGGAACCATCTTGCTTTGCTTGGTTTGCTTCGTGTAATTTATTCACAACGGCCATTGTAGCTTGTCCGATGATGTCTTTTGCTATATTGCGCGCGCTGTTCTTCATGTGGGGTTTTGCTAACTCCAGGCCTCTTCAGAAAAAGTGGCACGACCTTTCTGAACAGACTTCGAAATATATCGTCTTATCCTGAACCGTACATGTATGCACTGCCGTGAAAGCCGGGTAATCCATTACCGGCTTGAGATTTATAATATTGTGCATAGAGAGCAGGATCGCTATAATTTTTTATTGCAACCATTCTGTTTAGTTAATAAAATTCAGTTTTGTGGCGTCTGAAGTGTAGTTTCACGATCGCTTTCCCAAACTTAAATGCTATATTCCCGTTCTGGTCGTTCTTTATCTCTATGGCTTTTGTGTGAAAATGCGTTTTGCACAATGATACGTAATCAGGCTTCTCATATCGTATTGTGATCACCTCATTGTTATAGCCCTTAATTTCAACCGTGTGAAGTAGCGGTACATAACTATCCCTGACCCTCTGGTGTCGATAATGTCTGTGTACACGTACAGTATATATTGGCTGCCTTTGATGTCAGCGCATGGTTTAGAAATCTTAGTTTTAGGTTGTTAACCAAGGATCCTTGTCAGTTTAGCACCAGCTGCAAGTTGATAAATCTGTTTACTGTAGCATGTCACAACGCGTTCAAGCGAATCGTACGTTAGTCTAGATCCACCATCCGGTTTATGCTGCCTAATTTCTGCATTGATTATGTCCAGTAGCGCATCGATTGTTTTATAAAAACCGGGTTTAACGCACACGTTTGTGAATTCCACAGCTGTATTGGAAAGCATGCTGTCCCGTGTTATTTGTAACCTACAATCTTGTATATTCAAAGTATTCCACATGTGCGAGGAAATTGTGTCTCTGTAAGAGCCACTTCCCATGCGCCATTTAAGTCTATCAGTTTAGTCAACTTTGTCATACAGTTAGAAACCTTATTTTGCAGAAATGTGGCTGCTGAGGCATTACTCGGCAGTGTTATGTAGAACCATTTATCATCCATCGTCCTCTTTGTTTATATATCTTTTACATCCGAAGCAACAACCAACTGTCAAATTTTGTGCGGTATACCCGCCACTTGACTAATGTGTATTTCTGACCTCTGACCGACTTATTTTTTTTAAATCTTTTTCACTTTGTAAATCCTGTTATAGTTTTTTGGTATGTTTTGAAGCTCTTCGGGATAAAAACTGCCTGTAATAGTCTCACCGTAGAGATCCTCCAATGTGTAAAGCGTCTTAAGACCTTTCGTGTTCATGCCTCGTACTACAAATATCTACTCAGAAAAACTCTGTTCGTAGCCTTTCTGAAATATTTCCTTATATTTAGAAATACGGACGTGGTCACCGATTCCTAAACAAACTGGGGCTTTCTTACTTCTAAAGTAATCACCGTAGGTCATCTTGAAGACACTCAAAGCATTAGAGTCATTCACATCGTTTGGAGCGCACTTAATCGTTCTATGGTAAGTGTTATTATAGCTGCAAATGAAGTCTTGCAAAACATCTATATATCTGTAGGTATTCTTTGCCGTGAAATAGTGCCACATTCGTGTTTTTAAAGTCCTATTGAAGCGTTCTATAACCACAGCTTTCACATCGTTATTGGTTGTGAAATGATTTATACCATATTGTTCTAATACCTTTTTTAGGATTCTGTTTAGAAACTCTGTACCATTATCGGTTTGTAGCTTCTTTGGCACATCCCCCTGCTGGAATATTTTTTGAAAAGCATTAGCGACTGTTGTGGCGTTCTTAGCGGTCAGACTTTCAGCCCAGGCCCTCTTTCTGAATATATTGATGACGGTTAATATATATTTAATACCGTCATTGTATTTTGACAGATCTATGAGCAAAACCAAATCGCATTGCCACTGTTGATTTATATCCGATACACAAATCATGTTCCTTTTATAGTTTTTTCTTGCCGGTTTGTGCAATGTGTATGCGTCTTGTTCCTTTAACCGCTTTCTTACGTCGGATCTTTTACATTTATTTGAACCGATCCATAATATTTATCAATACCACTAAAACTACCCGGTTTTAATACGGTGTAATATGCTTCTTTCATCCGCTTGATTTGACGCGTGGCATTGCGTGACATTCTGCGACATATGTTACGTGACATTCAAAGCAATTATTTTTTTATACAGCTTGATATCAAGCTCTATAAACTCGATATCAACTTGATAGTGCTTGATATCAAGCTCTATAAACTTGATATCAAAGGCGGTGTGGCAGTCGGCGTTAATCTGTCAAAAGCAATTAAGTTTGATAAAAAGTAGTACTATATCTACTTTTCTCACATCTATTTGGTAGACAAAGTCAGTGCTTAGGGCACCCACATAATATGCCTCCCCAATACATTCACTCATATCCCAATTTCAATCCTGCGCCGTATGAGTATAGTCATACCCAACCACCCCCTACACATAGGCCGGTAGATCCTAATGCACCGGTGTATAAAAAGAGTATTTGTTGACTTGTTGTTGCTGTTGTTATTCTATTTTAGAAAAAACTTTAAACATTTATAAGATGATATATATTAACAAAGTATTGTTATTTGGTATGTACAGTTCTTGTTTTGTATAAAGTAAAAAGGTGTCACACCTGTTTTGTAAACCTACTGAAATGTAATTTTTAAACAAAAAACAAAGTGTAACACACAATCAGTTGAACATGGGCACAGAAGTTGAATGGCCAAAAACATTTTTGGGAAACTATAACAAACTACAAAACATTTAAACCAACAAAGATTAAAAGTTGCCCATTATTGCAGCCCTAATTTGTTCCGCACTTGCTGCATGGTCACCCAAATATGACTCCGTATCAAGTGCAGAAAAAACACATTCAGAGTCCTTTACTGTCCGCTCTGGTAGGAATTCCTCCCTCCTAAACTCGCAGAGATTATGGAGTATACAGCATGCTGCCACAATGTTAGACAATCAAAAGGTCCACATTGTTCCTTTTCAAAAGACAATGCCAATGGCCTTTCAACCTGCCGAATGCATTTTTGACAACAATTCTGGCGGTGCTTAGGGTGTGAGTGTATCTTATCTGGTTTGGGGTCAGCTGACCGTGTTGCATGAACCCCTTCAGCAACCATCTTCTCAAAGGGTAAGCTGCATCCCCAATTATATGGACCGGTACTTCCACCCCATCAACTGTTTTAGAGTTCTACACAAAGAGTAAAAAAAAAACATCAAGAATAGGAGCAGATTCCTCCGTTAGGGGCAGACTGGGGGCCACAGATGGGGTGTTGGCATTTGCAGGTAAGATGAAATAATATTTAGGTGCAATGATGGAATCCCGTTCAATAGGAAACATTACCCCCTATTTTAATGATTAAGGCGTTATTATATATGCATGAACAATAGAGACAGCTATAATAACATAGTAAAAAAATGACAATTTACTTACCAGTCTAGGGAAAAGCCAGCCACTTTGCTTTTCCTCTGCTAGCCAAAACAGGTCAGAATTGGCAAGCACCCGAACATCATGTGCCCGTCCAGGCCAACCGATAAATTCATCTACGAAGCTGGGAAACAAAACAAATTAGTTTGGAAATGTTGAAAGATAAGTGTTATCACAAAAAAAGGACACAACATTTTTACCAAGATTTATGATCCACCACAGCCTGTAAAATTATGGAGTTGCACCCTTTTCGGTTATAATAATCAGCATGGTTATCGTGAGGGGCTATGATAAGTATGTGGGTTCAAATGCAACTGCGCATTGGGGATATCCATGGGTCTTGAAACCATTTATGGTGTCCTGTAAGCACTGTCCATCGGGTAGACAAATAAATTGATGGTATAGACTTTGCACCAGTACCCGTGTGACTTCATAAATGATGTTGCACACTGTTGATATGCCCACACCAAATAGGCACGACAGGGAGAGATATTCACCGGGCGTTGCGTACCACCACAATGCTATCGCTAGCCTCCTACTTGGCTCTATGGGTGTACAGAAGTTTGTGGTCTGCCTAGCAAGTGTTGGGGTCAATAGATCCAAGAGATAATAGAACGTCTGCCGTGACATCCTGAAGTGTATCTTCCACTGGATATTCTCAAAATTAAGGATGGTGTGCATGAACTCTTGCCTATGCTGCCTTTCTCTGGACCACAATCTTCGGTCAGAAGAGAGGTGGAGGTTCAGGATAGTCAACACCGATGCTGTTCTGAGAGATCTCCTTCTACGCAGATATTGTCTCCATGAAATATCCCTTTCAGACAAAAAATGCAACCTCCTCCATCTTGTTAAATATCTGCTGAAGAAGCTACAGACAATGAGAAGCTGCAATTACCTCTCACAACCTGAATCCATCAGCAGTACAGCTGAGACAATCATGAATTCTGGGCTCTGCGCTGGGACATGTGCTCTGTCGGCCATGATTGCTGCACTGTGAGCATTCCCCAGCCCCTTCCCTTTCTTGTTAAAAACTGGGAACCAATCAAGTCCTTTTAAAATGACATCACATTGGTTTTAACATGGGTGACCCGGATTGAGGAAAAAGGCACCAACACGGCAATAACCTGAGAATAACCCAGGTCAATATTGCGATGTGAACATCTATTACCCGGGTCGGAGCCGGGTTGGATCCATGTTCAAATCCCGGATCTGACCCAGTTTTGCGATGTGAAAGGGGTATTACAGGCGGAGGACGTCCATACATCACCACGAACATCCGCCAAGTCCGGAGAGGCTGAGCTGCGTGGTACATTGGAAAGCAAGCACCTGATCCCCCGCTAACCACAGTCAGCAACCGCAAAGGGACAACACCAATTGTTAGTGGTATTCCCCCAATGTTTGATGCCGGCTGGAGGGTAAGAGTACTGCATATGTAGCAGCTGTGTGCTAAATGCTCTCAAATAAACTTTAAACTATCAGCTTAAAATATCTGGATCAACAGCATCATCTGCTGTGTGGAAACACTTTAATAATCATTATTATGCCTAACTGATATGGTGAACCAGAGATAATATTGGAGCTTTTTTGAATTAATCATTTTGTACTCTTTTTTTAACTGGTAGGTGTGCCACTATATTTTATATCAAATTAATTTGTTGGTATCCACTTAATAAATATCTATTTCGTTTTTACCTTATAAATACCTGATTGTAGTGGTTACTTCAGACATATCAGTATATAAGTGCAGTGATAATTTGACTTTATACTGATTCTGAGTTGTATGCCATTTCGTGTTAATCTGAGCTGTACATACTGTAGTTCTGTGTGAGTCTGAGATGTAAGCAATTCCAGGTGATTCTGAGTTTTATGCAGTTCTAGGTGATTTTCAGTTGTAAGCAGTTCCGGGTTATTCTGAGTTACATGCAATTCCGGGTAATTCTAATTTGTATGCACTTTTGTGTGATTCTGAGTTGTATTCATTTCCAGGCGATTCTGAAATGTACGCACTTACGGGTGATTCTGAGTGAGACAGATCTTGGCTTGATCTCTCAGTCCATAAAATAGGTGTTTCTGGGTGGCTTACATTAAAGACGCACACAAGAGAATACTCATGTGGGAATATCATAGGAGTACCATATGCATATAGGCCCTCATTCCGAGTTGTTCGCTCGCAAGCTGCTTTTAGCAGCTTTGCACACGCTAAGCCGCCGCCTACTGGGAGTGAATCTTAGCTTCTTAAAATTGCGAACGAAGGATTCGCAATATTGCGAAAAAATTTCTCTGTGCAGTTTCTGAGTAGCTCGAGACTTACTCTGCCTGTGCGATCAGTTCAGTGCTTGTCGTTCCTGGTTTGACGTCACAAACACACCCAGCGTTCGCCCAGACACTCCTCCGTTTCTCCAGCCACTCCCACGTTTTTCCCAGAAACTGTAGCGTTTTTTCACACACACCCATAAAACGTCCAGTTTCCGCCCAGAAACACCCACTTCCTGTCAATCACACTCCGATCACCAGAACGAAGAAAAAACCTTGCAATGCCGTGTGTAAAATACCAATCTTCATAGCAAATTTACTTGGCACAGTCGCAGTGTGAACATTGCGCATGCGCAATAAGCGGAAAATCGCTGCTATGCGAAGAAAATTACCGAGCGAACAACTCGGAATGAGGGCCATAGCCAGAGTTCTGTGCAATTCTGACACCCATATACAGTGATGGGACACCAATTTCCTTTGGATGTCCTGGATCCAGCATTGGAGGTACTAATATCGATACTAATGATCGTGGCAGTAATGCTCCTTTACACTTGTAGCCATATGGAAACTCACATTAACATAAGTCAGTAAATCTGGGCACCGCAGCCAGCCCCATTTACATCTGCTTTGCACCCAGATTCTACTGTATACTTTAACTCTATTCTAATAATATTTGGAGTAACTGTCATTTTTTTGTGAGGTGTGGGATAGTTTTACCTGCACCAATTTCTGTGTTACCAAAATATATTGTGAAATCTCTTACTCAGATCCACCTAAGGAAATGTTTAGATGATCTACTTCCTTTATTGGGCAGGGATTTGATGTGCATGCAGCTGCTTGCTGCTAGGGACTGCATGATTAGCTGGAGTCAAAGCAACAGACCCTCGCCTCCCCTAACAGCACATGATGCAAAGAAGGAAAAAAGAGGTGCAATGAGGTAGCTGGATGGCCAAGCTAAGCGAAATTAGTGTGCGGGACAAACACCTGGCCCATCTTGGAGTGGCACTGCAGTTACAGACAGGATGGCACAAAAAAACTAGTCCCCAAACAGCACATGATGCAAAGAAGAAAAAGAGGTGCAAGATGGAATTGCCCTTGGGCCCTCCCACCCACCCTTATGTTGTATAAATAGGACATGCACACTTTAACAAACCAATCATTTCAGCGACAGGGTCTGCCACACGACTGTGACTGAAATGACTGGTTGGTTTGGGCCCACACCAAAAAAAGAAGCAATCAATCTCTCCTTGCACAAACTGGCTCTACAGATGCAAGATGTCCACCTCATCATCATCCTCCGATTCCTCACCCCTTTCACTGTGTACATCCTCCTCACAGAGTATTAATTTGTCCCCACTGGAATCCTCCATCACAGGTCCCTGTGTACTTTCTGGATGCAATTGCTTGTAAAGGTCTTCCTGGAGGAATTTATAATTCATATTGATGAACATCATCTTCTCCACATTTAGTGAAAGTAACCTCCTACGCCGATCGCTGACAAGGTTACCGGCTGCACTAAACACTCTTTCGTAGTACACACTGGAGGGGGGCAACTTAGGTAAAATAAAGCCAGTTTGTGCAAGGGCATCCAAATTGCCTCTTTTTCCCTGCCAAAATATGTACGGACTGTCTAACATGCCTACTTGGATGTTGTCACTCATATAATCCTCCACTATTCTTTCAATGGTCACTGAATCATAAACGGTGACAGTAGACATATCAGTAATCGTTGGCAGGTCTTCAGTCCGGACCAGATCTCAAATTTCGCTCCTGACTGCCCATCATCACCGCCAGCGGGTAGGCTATGAAATCTTATCCTTTTCCTTGCAGCCCCAGTGGCAGGAGAAATTGAAGGACAAGCTGTTGACAGGTCACGTTCCGCTTGAGTTGACAATTTACTAACCAGCAGGGCTTTGCACCTCTGCACACTTGTGTCTGTGGGAAAAAGAGATACAATGTAGACTTTAAACCTAGGATCGAGCACGGTGGTCAAAATGTAGTGCTCTGATTTCAACAGATTGACCACCCTTGAATCCAGGCAAAGCGAATGAAGGTCTCCATCCACAAGTCCCACATACTTTGCAAAATTGCTTCATCTTAGCTCCTCCTTCAATTTATCCAGCTGCTTCTGCAAAACCTGATGAGGAGAATGACCTGACTCAAGCTGGCAGTGACTGAACTGACTTCTTGTGTGGCAAGTTCGAAGGGTTGGAGAACCTTGCACAAGACGGAAATCATTCTTCACTTTGCTTGAGTCAGGTGCATTACCCCTCCTTTGCCTATATCGTAGGTGGATGTATAGGCTTGAATGGCCTTTTGCTGCTCCTCCATCCTGAGAAGTATATAGAGTGTTGAATTCCACTTCGTTACCACCTCTTGCTTCAGTTGAAGGCAGGGCAGGTTCAGGAGTGTTTGCTGGTGCTCCAGTCTTCAGCACGCAGTGGCAGAATGCCGAAAGTGGCCAGCAATTTTTAGGGCCACCAACAGCATCTCCTGCACACCCCTGTCATTTTTAAAAAAATTCTGCACAACCAAATTAATTGTATGTGCAAAACATGGGACATGCGGGAATTTGCCCAAATGTAATGCACGCACAATATTGGTGGCGTTGTCCGATATCACAAATCCCCAGGAGAGTCCAATTGGGGTAAGCCATTCTGTGATGATGTTCCTCAGTTTCCGTAAGAGTTTGTCAGCTGTGTGCCTTCTAAGGAAAGCGGTGATACAAAGCGTAGCCTGCCTAGGAACGAGTTGGCGTTTGCGAGATGCTGCTACTGGTGCCGCCGCTGTTGTTGCTGCGGGAGGCCATACATCTACCCAGTGGGCTGTTACAGTCATATAGTCCTTAGTCTGCCCTGTTCCACTTGTCCACATGTCTGTGGTTAAGTGGATACTGGATACAAACGCATTTTGTAGGACACTGGTGACTATTTTTCTGACGTCTGTGTACATTCTTGGTATCGCCTGCCTAGAGAAGTGGAAACTAGATGGGATTTGATACCGGGGACACAGTACCTCAAACAATTCTCTAAGTCCCACTGAACTAATGGTGGATACCGGACGCATGTGTAACACCAACATAGCTGTCAAGGCCTCAGTTATCCGCTTTGCAAAAGGATGACTGCTGTCATATTTCATCTTCCTCTCAAAGGACTGTTGGACAGTCAATTGCTTACTGGTTTAGTACAAGTGGTCTTCCAACTTCCCCTCGACTCCCAGCAGCAAAAACAGCAGCAGCGGCAGCAACAGCAGGTGTAACACTCAAGGATCCTACAGAGGAATCCTGATTAGGAGAGGACTCTTCAGTCTTGACAGTGACATGGCCTGCAGATCTACTGACGTTCCTGACTGAGGAGGAAGTTGACGTTGAGGGAGTTGGTGGTTTGGCTTGCAGGAGCTTGGCTACAGGAGGAAGAAGGGATTTAGGTGTAAGTGGACTGCTTACGCTCTTACCCAAAGTTTCACAACTTGACACTGACTTCTGATGAAAGTGCAGCAGGTGACGTATAAGGGAGGATGTTCCGAGGTGGTTAACATCCTTACCCCTACTTATTACAGATTGACAGAGGCAACAGATGGCTTAACACCTGTTGTCTGAATTTGTGGAGAAATAATTCCACACCGAAGAGGTGGTTTTTTTGGTAGTTTGCACAGGCATCACAATGGGCTTCTTCATCCCAAGGACAACAGGTGTCTCCCCCGGTGCCTGACTTAAACAAACCACATCACCATCAGAATCCTCATCGTCAACATCCTCCTCAGCACCAGCAACACCCATATCCTCATCCTGGTGTACTTCAACAGTGACACCTTCAATTTGAATATCAGGAACTGGACTGTCGGTGCTCCTTCCAACACTTGCAGGGGGCGTGCAAATGATGGAAGGAGCCACCTCTTCCCATCCAGTGTTGGGAAGGTCAGGTATCTCAACTGCCGACACACTTGGACTCTCCTCGGGGATTTGTGATACCATCTCAGAACGCACAGTTCTTTTCTGTGCTCTTTCCAGCTTAACTCTTTTAATTTTTCTAGCTGGAGGATGAGCGCTTCCATCATCATGTGAAGCTGAACCACTAGCCATGAACACAGGCCAGGGCCTCAGCCGTTCCTTGCCACTCTGTGTTGTAAATGGCATATTGGCAAGTTTACGTTTCTCCTCAGACGATTTAAATTTCTATATTTGGTTCTTTTTACTGAACTTTGGCTTTTTGGATTTTACATGCCCTCTACTATCACATTGAGCATCTGCCTTGGCAGACGACGTTGATGGCATTTCACCGTCTATGTCATGGCTAGTGGCAGCAGCTTCAGCACTAGGAGGAAGTGGTTCTTCTTGATCTTTCCCTAGTTTATCCTCAAAATTTTTGATCTCCATTATTTTTTTGGAGTTATATAAGACAATATGCGGCACAGGAATGACTGGAATGACTGATGAGACAGGACACTACCACTGGTCTGATGCAGCACAACAGGTTCTTGTTAGAATTATTATACTGCAGCAGTGGACATATAACAGCAGCGTATATCGTCACTGGAATGACTGATGGACAGGACACTACCACTGGTCTTGTCACAACTGAGGGCCTGAGCTGACGGACGGCAGCCTCAGTTGTAGGGGCTGAGATGTACCGGAACCTGGGAGGTTGTATCAGACCCCTGGACATGTAAGTAACATGAAGAGAAACCGCCCGAAGGCGTGACCACGACAACTTGAGTAAAAGTCAATGATATTTATTTATGACAAACTCCATGCATCACAGTAGCAGTAAAAAGAAACATAAAAATCAGCAGAGAAATAATAATACAGTTCCTGGGTACTACAGGGTGGCAGGGGCCACAGAGCTCTGGTGGTATGAGACAGTTCTTATTATCTGCAAGTTGGAAAGTCCTTACCAGGCTCAACTGTAGCAATGAGGAAAGCCCAGGGTCGTACCAGCTGGTGTTCCAGGGAAAGCTGGACTGCTGTAGATAAAATGCTGCTGTGGGTACTGGTTAGAACCAGACAGGTGTTGGCACGGAGTGGATACTGGCTGGAACCAGTTAAATAATAAATAAAGCTTGAGAGCGATGCAATATAGATGAAATGTAGAATTTGAGAGCGGAGAAATAATAATACCGGTGGAGAGTGGTAAACTGCAGAAAGGACACCGGCCCTTTAAGAGAAGCTGTACACTGCTGGAAGCTGAGCTGGAAGCAGGTGATGTTGTAGCTGGAAACAGGTGAGTCCAGAATGGATCGGAGAGTCAGGCTACACCGCATATGGAATGCTGGTGCGGGTCTCTATAGCTGAAGTCTGGAGACAGGAGCCGGAACCTGGAAGACAATCACAGTAGAGAGACAAACTGGAACTAGGTTTGACAACCAAAGCACTGACGCCTTCCTTGCTCAGGCACAACCTATTTATACCTGCAGCAAGGAAGGCATTGGCTAGGCAATTATGCAAATTAATAATACTGACAACGGATTGGTAGGAAAGATCAGCTGACAGAATCCAAGATGGCTGCGCCCATGCAGACACTTGGAGGGAAGTTTGGATTGTAATCCATGTGGTCTGGAAAACAGTAATGGCGGCGCCGGCCACCGGAGACAGGAGACGCCAGGCTGACAGATGCACATCCGACCACGCGGACACAGCGGAGGCCGCGGCTGACGTAATCGCCACTCTGAATGCAGAAGCTCAGGGACGGCGGCGGAGGCCGCGGTAGACGCCATGCCAGATGTATAAGGCGTTACTGTGACTGCGTCCAGAGAGACAGGAGAGGATGCGGGAATGTGCACATCAGGATAACAGATGGGATCCGGTCCTGGAGCGCTGAGCCAGCCTTAGGAGGCATCTGATAGGTAAGAAATGGCGTCCAGATACCCAGATCGTGACAGCACCCCCCCCTTTAGGAGTGGCCCCAGGACACCTCTTTGGCTTTTGAGGAAACTTGGAATGGAATCTCCGGACCAAGTCAGGAGCATGGACATCAGAAGCATTGATCCATGAACGTTCCTCAGGGCCATAACCCTTCCAGTCAATAAGATACTGAAGTTGACCGTAACGGTGACGTGAGTCCAGGATCTTGGCTACTTCATACTCAACGCCTCGTTGAGTTTGGACTTTCGGAGTTGGAGGAAGTGAGGAATGAAACCGATTCAAGATTAGCGGTTTCAACAGGGAAACATGGAATGTCCTGGGTATTTTTAAGAAGGGAGGCAACTGGAGTCTGTAAGCAACAGGATTGATGACTTGATCAATTTTAAAAGGACCGATGTAGCGAGGTGCAAACTTCATACTGGGAACTCTTAACCTCAAATTCTTCGTGGATAACCATACCCGATCACCCACCTTGAGAGCAGGAACTGCTCGACGCTTCTTATCCGCAAACTTCTTGTACCTGAACGATGCCTTGAGCAGAGCTGATCGTACGCTGTTCCAGATATTGGCAAACTGATGCAAGGTGATATCCACTGCGGGAACTGAAGTTGCTGGAAGCGGTTGGAACTCAGGGAGTTTAGGGTGGAATCCAAAGTTGGTGAAGAATGGTGTTGAAGAAGATGAAGAATGATACTGGTTGTTATGACAGAACTCGGCCCAGGGAAGTAATTGAACCCAGTCATCTTGAGAGGAGGACACATAGATGCGGAGGAAGGACTCCAAGTCCTGATTCACCCTCTCAGTTTGACCATTGGTCTGAGGATGGTAAGCCGTGGAAAACTTTAGCTTGACTTGGAGGACTTGACATAAACTTCGCCAGAATTTGGCTGTGAATTGAACTCCTCGATCTGAGATAATTTCTTCTGGAAGACCGTGGAGTCGAAAGATCTCTTGTATGAATACTTGAGCCAACTTGGAAGCTGACGGAAGACCGGTGAGAGGAATGAAGTGTGCCATCTTGGTGAACCGGTCAACTACCACCCAGATGGTATTAAACTTGTTGCACATGGGCAAATCTGTAATAAAATCCATCGACAAATGGGTCCATGGTCGACGGGGACAGATAGTGGAACCAGTTGCCCCGCAGGCGACTGGCGGGATACTTTATGTTGAGCACACTTTGGGCAAGATGCAATAAACTCCAAAACGTCCTTTTTCAGAGTTGGCCACCAATAGGACCTAGAGATAAACTCCAGGGTTTTTTGGATACCTGTATGTCCGGCAAAGCGGGAAACATGGGCCCAATGCATGAGCTTCTTCCTTAGTGTCGGCTTCACAAAACTTTTCCCTGATGGGGGCGTAGAGTCCATCCCTACCGTGGAGAATGCCAACGGATTTATAATAGGATGCTTGTCTGAAGACTCTGACTCATTTTCTTGCTCCCATGAGCGGGAAAGGGCATCGGCCTTGCGATTCTGAGAGCCCGGACAGAACTGGAGTTTAAAGTCGAACCTGGAAAAGAAAAGTGCCCATCTGGCCTGACGAGGGTTGAGACATTGTGCGCCTTTCAGATATAGAAGGTTCTTGTGGTCTGTAAGGATGGTGATTGAATGAGAAGCTCCCTCCAACAGATATCTCCACTCCTCTAGAGCGAGCTTGATGGCTAGCAACTCCTGGTCGCCAATGGCATAGTTGCGCTCCGCTGGGGAGAACTTCCGTGAGAAGAAACTGCAAGGATGTAAATGGCCATCTTTAGCCCTCTGAGATAACACCGCTCCTACTCCAACGGAGGAGGCATCCACCTCTAAGATGAAAGGAGAGTCGATGTCAGGCTGTTTCAGGACAGGCGCAGAGATGAACCTCTGTTTTAAAAGATGAAAAGCTTGCATGGCTTCTTCAGACCACTTGGACGGGTTAGCACCCTTCTTGGTGAAAGCAGTAATAGGCGCCACAATGGTGGAAAAGTCTCGTATAAACTTTCGGTAATAATTGGCGAACCCTAAGAACCTCTGGACCCCTTTGAGGGTTAAGGGTAACAGCCAATTCTGGATTGCTTGTAGTTTCTCAGGATCCATCTCTAGTCCGGAACCGGACACAATGTACCCTAGAAACGGAATGGACTTGACTTCAAAGACGCATTTCTCTAATTTGCAATAGAGATGATTGACACGGAGACGGGACAGAACCTCCTTTACCCAAAAACAATGTTCCTCTAAATTGTTGGCAAAAATGAGGATATCATCTAGATAGACCACGACATGACGGTATAGAATGTCTCTGAAGATCTCATTGACGAAATGCTGGAAGACAGCTGGAGCATTGCTCAATCCGAAGGGCATGACGAGGTACTCATAATGTCCGTCACGGGTGTTAAATGCGGTCTTCCACTCGTCACCCTCACGGATCCGGATGAGATTGTATGCACCTCTCAAGTCCAGCTTTGTAAAGATGGTAGCTCCGCTAACTCTGTCAAAGAGCTCAGTAATCAGGGGTAAAGGACAGCGGTTCTTGATGGTAATGTCGTTCAAACCTCTGTAGTCGATGCACGGCCGCAGACCACCATCTTTCTTTTTTACAAAAAAGAAGCCTGCGCCGGCTGGAGAAGAAGAAGGTCGAATGAACCCCTTTGCTAGGTTCTCTTTAATGTATTCCTCCATAGAATGCGTCTCGGGCAGAGACAACGGATAAGTTCGGCCTCGAGGTGGAGCCTTCCCTGGAACGAGATCAATCGGGCAGTCCCATTCTCTATGAGGAGGAAGGATATCAGCAGAAGCTTTACTGAACACATCCGTGAAATCTTGATATGGAGGAGGTGGAACATCAGACGACCTGGGGGAGGAAGAACAGACAGGCAACACTTTAAACAAACATGTCTCAGCACAGGAGGGACCCCATGCCAGGATTTGCGTAGTCGTCCAATCAATTGTAGGATTGTGAAGACGGAGCCATGGAAGGCCCAGGACCACAGGATGTGTGGCTCTTGGAATCAGTAAAAGTGAAATAAGTTCGGAATGAAGAACTCCCACTCTCAGACGAACTGGTAGAGTCCTTAGAGCAATAACTGTATCAAATATTTTACTGCCATCCACGGCAGTTAAGGAAAAGGAGGAAGGAAGTCTCTCGGTGGGTAGGGACCACCGTTTAACATAGGCTTCGGTAATAAAGTTCCCAGCTGCTCCGGAATCCAGGAGGGCAATGACGTTCTGATAACGTTGAGCAACTTGAAGCGAGACTGGGAGATTACAATCTTGAGGAGATGGAGAGGAGATCATTACTCCTAGCCGGCCCTCTCCTTGGCGAGCTAGGATTTGGAGTTTCCCGGACGTTTGGGACAGGCATTAATAGTGTGAGACGGAGCTGCACAATACAGACAGAGAGACTCAGAGAGACGTCTTCGGCGCTCAGCAGGAGTTAAACGGGAACGGCCAATTTGCATGGGTTCATCTTTAGTTGGTGACAGTTGGCGAGGAGGAGGAGCAGAAGATTTTGGAGCAGATGATCTTCCACGCTCAGTTGCTCTCTCTCTGAAACGTAAGTCAACTTTCGTACAAAGTGAGATTAGCTCATCTAACTTGGAGGGTAAGTCTCTGGTAGCTAACTCATCTTTAATACGCTCGGATAAACCATGCCAGAATGCAGCATACAGGGCCTCGTCGTTCCATGCCAGTTCAGATGCCAGGATCTGGAACTGTGTAAGATATTGTCCTACAGTACGTGATCCCTGGCGTAAATGGAGAATCTCAGACGAAGCTGAAGTTACCCGGCCTGGCTCGTCGAAGATGCGCCTGAATGTTGACACGAATGCAGTGTAAGAAAATAGCAGGGTGTCGGACCTCTCCCATAACGGTGATGCCCAGTCAAGGGCTGAGCCACTGAGAAGAGAGATGATGTAGGCAATTTTTGTACGGTCACTGGGAAAATTGCCAGGTTGTAGCTCAAACTGAATCTCACACTGGTTGAGAAATCCCCTGCAGAATCTTGGAGATCCGTCAAATTTTGCTGGCGTTGGAAGATGAAGACGTGGAGCAGAAACGGGTAAGGTGGGTGGGGTTATAGTTGGAGTCACTGTGGTTGACGCCCCAGATGCGCCTGATCCACGGAGAGTTGTCTGAATCCCATCCAGCAAAGTAGAGAGATCCTGGAGACAGCGGATGATGTGGCCCTGTGCAGCCTCCTGATGTTCAAGTCGGGCTGCCAGTTCTTGCATCGGCCTGGCCGCTTGATCCTGGTCTCCGGCTGGATTCATTTGGTCAGTGCTTACTGTCACAACTGAGGGCCTGAGCTGACGGAAGGCAGCCTCAGTTGTAGGGGCTGAGATGTACCGGAACCATGGAGGTTGTATCAGACCCCTGGACATGTAAGTAACATGAAGAGAAACCGCCCGAAGGCGTGACCACGACAACTTGAGTAAAAGTCAATGATATTTATTTATGACAAACTCCATGCATCACAGTAGCAGTAAAAAGAAACATAAAAATCAGCAGAGAAATAATAATACAGTTCCTGGGTACTACAGGGTGGCAGGGGCCACAGAGCTCTGGTGGTATGAGACAGTTCTTATTATCTGCAAGTTGGAAAGTCCTTACCAGGCTCAACTGTAGCAATGAGGAAAGCCCAGGGTCGTACCAGCTTGTGTTCCAGGGAAAGCTGGACTGCTGTAGATAAAATGCTGCTGTGGGTACTGGTTAGAACCAGACAGGTGTTGGCACGGAGTGGATACTGGCTGGAACCAGTTAAATAATAAAAAAAGCTTGAGAGCGATGCAATATAGATGAAATGTAGAATTTGAGAGCGGAGAAATAATAATACCGGTGGAGAGTGGTAAACTGCAGAAAGGACACCGGCCCTTTAAGAGAAGCTGTACACTGCTGGAAGCTGAGCTGGAAGCAGGTGATGTTGTAGCTGGAAACAGGTGAGTCCAGAATGGATCGGAGAGTCAGGCTACACCGCAGATGGAATGCTGGTGCGGGTCTCTATAGCTGAAGTCTGGAGACAGGAGCTGGAACCTGGAAGACAATCACAGTAGAGAGACAAACTGGAACTAGGTTTGACAACCAAAGCACTGACGCCTTCCTTGCTCAGGCACAACCTATTTATACCTGCAGCAAGGAAGGCATTGGCTAGGCAATTATGCAAATTAATAATACTGACAACGGATTGGTAGGAAAGATCAGCTGACAGAATCCAAGATGGCTGCGCCCATGCAGACACTTGGAGGGAAGTTTGGATTGTAATCCATGTGGTCTGGAAAACAGTAATGGCGGCGCCGGCCACCGGAGACAGGAGACGCCAGGCTGACAGATGCACATCCGACCACGCGGACACAGCGGAGGCCGCGGCTGACGTAATCGCCACTCTGAATGCAGAAGCTCAGGGACGGCGGCGGAGGCCGCGGGAGACACCATGCCAGATGTATAAGGCGTTACTGTGACTGCGTCCAGTGAGACAGGAGAGGATGCGGGAATGTGCACATCAGGATAACAGATGGGATCCGGTCCTGGAGCGCTGAGCCAGCCTTAGGAGGCATCTGATAGGTAAGAAATGGCGTCCAGATACCCAGATCATGACAGGTCTGATGCAACACAACACAACAACACTGTAAGGGACTTGTGGTTGTTGTTATAATTATTATACAGCAGCAGTGGACATACTGTATAGCAGCAGTGTATATCGTCACTGGAATGATTGATGAGACAGGACACTACCACTGGTCTGATGCAGCACAACACAACAACACTGTAAGGGACTTGTGGTTGTTGTTATAATTATTATACGGCAGCAGTGGACAAATAGCAGCAGCGTATATCGTCACTGTAATGACTGATGAACAGGACACTACCACTGGTCGGATGCAGCACAACACAACAACACTGTAAGGGACTTGTGGTTGTTATTATTATTATACGGCAGCAGTGGATATATAGCAGCAGCATATATCGTCACTGGAATGACTGATGAGATAGGACACTACCACTGGTCTGATGCAGCACAACACAACACTTTATACAGCTACACTGGCTATATGGTAACAGAGGACACCCACACTGTGACTGGGTGGACTGATGCAGCACAATACACTAACTACACTGGACTGGACAGCACAACACAGCACCACTTTATACAGCTACACTGGCTATATGGCAACAGAGGACACCCACACTGTGACTGGGTGGACTGATGCAGCACAATACACTGACTACACTGGACTGGACAGCACAACACAGCACCACTTTATACAGCTACACTGGATATATGGCAGCAGAGGACACCAACACTGTGGCTGATGCAGCACAATACACTGACTACAATGGACTGCACAGCACAACACAGCACCACTTTATACCACTACACTGGATATATTGCAGCAAAGTACACCAACACTATGACTGATTCAGCACAATACACTGACTACACTGGACTGGACAGAACAACACAGCACCACTTTATACAGCTACACTGAATATATGGCAGCAGAGGACACCAACACTGTGACTACACTGGACTGGACTGAGCAGCACAACACAGAACAAGACTCGCCACCCCACTTTCTCGCCCCCACACAGAAACTGAACACTGAGGACACGTCCACTCAATACACTCTCCGAGACTGGAGTGAAAATGGCTGCGAAACGCGGCTCCCTATATGGAATCCAAATCCCGCGAGAATCCGACAGCGGGATGATGACATTTTGCCGCATTCGGGTTTCCGAGTCAGGCGGGAAAACCTGAGCCAGGCTCGAAACCGAACTCGGAAGGCAAAGTTCGGTAGGATTCTGTTCTCTAAGAACCAAACCCGCTTATCTCTACTTACCAGAAGGGTCATTCCGCTTAATACATACCTAATGACCTTATAAACTTAAGCAGTGGTTGTCCGTGTCTTATTTTAATCTGTGTCTTTATTTTAGAGATAAGCTAGTGTATTGGTTATGCAAAGGTTAATCGCAATAAATCAACAGACGCCTTATGGCAAAAATGTCCTGAAATGTTCCAGGCTCAAGACAAAAAAGAGGTTTGTAATTTGTTTTTGTGTGATTAGATGGGCAAAGTAGTACTTAACTGCTGTCAAATTCTTTCTAAGATAATCCTTTATTTCTTTCTTTTACAGGAACTACAGGAATTTCAGGAAATGGAGAATGTTCTCTATTTCAGGGTGGAGAGTGTAGTTGCCTCAGCCAGTTTAAAGAACAGTATGTATCATGTAAAAATATGTATGTGTTTGACCACTATACACAACTAGATTTTATATTAAATATATTTCCTTTCCACTGTATTGCAGACATCCTGGACAAAGGACAAGACTTGCAAGATCCGACGCGTGGATGATGACGTTTGTTTTATTTGGAATCAGAGTCTGGTGGGAAAACCCAAGCCGTCACACACATCTCTACACCCCCCTTCCTCATAAATTTGCTTTGGAATAAAAATAATATTAAAGTTACTATAATCAATCAATCAATCAATCAATCAATCAATCAATCCTTCCTTTACCTGCCTTCCACTACATACTGTACATACTTCAACTCCTATGGGCCTCTAATCTAGTTATTATCTAATGATTAATGAAAGCTTTCTTGGTTATTTTCTATGGGGTCATATAGTTTATTAAATTGCCACCCTGTCTGCCACTGCAGTGCCACTCTGTTTCTTAGATGAGCCAAAATTGGAATTTTAAGTGCCAAATGTCCGGGCCGCCCACTGCTGTCACTTAGCTTAGTCATCCAGCTACCTCGGTGCAACCTTTTGGCCTAAACTGGATAAAAACAATGGGGGTCATTCTGACCCGATCGCTCGCTGCAGTTTCTTGCAGTGCAGCGATTGGGCCGGAACTGCGCATGCACCGGCGCTACAGTGCACCGGCGCATGCCAGCTGAGGCTGAGGCAGAGGCGGTCACTGGACAGGAGGGGGCTGGATGGCGGCGTTAAGCCGCCATTTAGGTGCAGGCATGGCCGGACCGTTGGAAGGGGTGGGCCGCGGCCGCTGCGTGACGTCACACGCAGCCGCTGCGAGCCGGGGAGCGACAAGTAGCTCCCGGCCAGCACGCTAAAGCTCTGTGCGATGCCTTTGCACTTCTGGGGGGGGGGGGTGTGGCACTGACATGAGGGGCAGACTAGCCCTGTGCTGGGCATTCCCCCGCATGTCAGCGTGAATGATCGTAGCTGTGCTAAATTTACGATCAACTCGGAATGACCACCAATATTGTGACCTGTGAGGCTGTCAGAATAGACTGGAAATGAGTGGAACGAATGTTATTGAGGTGAATAATACTGTAGGAACAAAAAGACCCCCAAATTCTGTTATTTTTGCTGTTTTTATGATTTAAAGAAAAAATCCAAAACCCGCATTGGTGGTTTTGTCAAAACCCAATCCAGATCCAGAACATGAAGGAGATCCAAAACCCAGAGAAATGGCCCGGCACACACCCCTAGTGTAATTATGTTGCCAAGTAGAACAGAACAAACACAGAAATACATATACAGGTGGAGCCTCCATTATCTTTGCCTGCCTAGTCACAGGCATGTCGGGAGTGCACGGAGATCCTCACATTCAGAGCATCTCTGTCCGGGCACGTGGACGGAGACACTCTCCACTCAAGTGAATTGGGAATATCTCTGTCCGGGCATGGGCACCCGTCCAGACGGATATGCTCACAGTGACTACATGCGCCCAGGCGGGCGCGCCTAGTCACACATGGAGCAAAGATAACAGAGGCTCCATGTGCATAACACTGAAAAAAAGCCATCTCCTATATAATAGCCCACATCTGTCACTCTGTGACTGTGTGTATAATGCTGGGCGTGGCTAGGAGCTCTCATTGGGTTAGCAGCAGGTCTATCACACCCAGCCCACAGCTGATTGGGCGAGAAACGCCCTCCCACACAGGTTACATCCAATGGGAGGCTCTGCCCTTTGGCTGCTGTATGATCCCAGAGCAAGATTAACAATGGGGCTGATGGAGCTGCAGCTCCAGGTCCACACCCCAAAATAGGCCCACTGCATCTGCAGCATCACACCCTCCAACAATTTACACATAAAAATTGGTACAAATTCGAAAAGGGGGTGTGGACATGGGTGAAAGGATGTAGCCACGCCCCTTTGCCTATACTTTCAATGGAAGTTTGGAGAGCCAGAAATCAGTACAGACCATAAAAAAAGGTCCTGTACCTGCCAAAAAGGTGCAGTCTCTGCGCTGTAAATAGGGACAAAAAAATACTTTTACTGCAGAGTTCAGAGGTGTAGCGTGAAGCCATGGCTCCCGGACAAGGCTCACGCCATGGCTCCCCTCCCCCCGCCCCCCTATGTACGCACACATTTTTGCTATTCAATTGGTGCGGGTATTTTTATGGGTGTGGATCATCAAATCAACAGTATCTAGGTCGACAATGTTTAGGTCGACCACTATTGGTCAACAGTCACTAGGTCGACAGGGATGAAAGGTTGACATGTGGTAGGTTGACAGGTCAAAAGGTCGACATGAGTTTTTTGTGTGTGTCGTTTTCTTCGGAGAGTGACCGGGAACCCCAATTAGTGCACCGTGTACCCTCGGATGGATCGCTTCGCTCGCCATGCTTCGGGCAGGGTGCCTCGCTCCGCTACCAGCTCGCTCGGAACAGATTACCATTCCAGTCATAGTCCACGTGGATCGTTAAGTATGAAAAAGTTTTTTTTAAAATGTGAAAAACTCATGTCAACAGTTTGACCTGCCGACCTAGAACATGTCTACCTAGAAACCCATCGACCTTCTATCCCTGTCGACCTAGTGACTGTCGACCTATAGTGGTCACCCTAAACATTGTAGACCTAGACAGTGTCAACCTTCAGACCGGATCACATTTTTTATTTATTCCTCCCAGCCCCAGATCACGACCAGATTTTCCTAAAATCCATATCTTTTGGAAGATTGGTCAAAATTGCTCTATACTGCTGTGGCACTCTCCCCCCCTTATGACTAATTAAGCAATTGGAATTTTCAAATTAGCTTAATTAGTCTGTAATTACTCACCTTCTGCAACGTTGCATCTCCTCCAGTTCTCTTTTTCTCCTCCAGTGTCACAGAGAGATCTTCAAGGGACGTCCAGACACAGGACAGGTACATACTACCCCCTCCTCTCTTCCACATATAATACACTGCAGCTTCTGCCCTGAACTACATTCCCCACACACTACATCACCGCTACCCTGCATACCCCATCCTGCACACACGACACTAACACTGCTACCCAGCACCCCACACACTACATCACCGCTACCCTGCATTCCCCACCCTGCACACACGACACTAACACTGCTACCCTGCACCCCACACACTACATCACCGCTACCCTGCATACCCCATCCTGCACACACGACACTAACACTGCTACCCAGCACCCCACACACTGCATCACCGCCACACTGCATTCCCCACCCCGCACACACAACACTAACACTGTTACCCAGCACCCCACACACTACATCACCATTACCCTGCATTCCCCACCCCGCACACACGACACTAACACTGCTACCCAGCACCCCACACACTACATCACCATTACCCTGCATTCCCCACCCCGAACACACGACACTAACACTGTTACCCAGCACCCCACACACTACATCACCATTACCCTGCATTCCCCACCCCGCACATAGGACACTAACACTGTTACCCAGCACCCCACACACTACATCACCATTACCCTGCATTCCCCACCCCGCACACACGACACTAAGACTGCTACCCAGAACCCCACACACTACATCACCGCTACCCTGCATTCCTCCTCCCTCACACACGACACTAACACTGCTACCCAGCACTCCACACACTACATCACCATTACCCTGCATTCCCCACCCCGCACACACGACACTAACACTGCTACCCAGCACCCCACACACTACATCATCGCCATTACCCTGCATCCCCCACCCTGCACACACGACACTACCACTTCTACCCAGCACCCCACACACTACATCACCGCTACCCTGCATTCCCCCTCCCGCACACATGACACTAACACTGTTACCCAGCACCCCACACACTACATCACCATTACCCTGCATTCCTCCTCCCTCACACACGACACTAACACTGCTACCCAGCACCCCACACACTACATCACCGCTACCCTGCATTCCCCACCCCGCACACACAACACTAACACTGTTACCCAGCACCCCACACACTACATCACCATTACCCTGCATTCCCCACCCCGCACACACAACACTAACACTGTTACCCAGCACCCCACACACTACATCACCATTACCCTGCATTCCCCACCCCGCACACACGACACTAACACTGCTACCCAGCACCCCACACACTACATCATCGCCATTACCCTGCATCCCCCACACTGCACACACGACACTACCACTTCTACCCTGCACCCCACACACTACATCACCGCTACCCTGCATTCCCCACCCGGCACACACAACACTACCACTGCTACCCTGCACCCCACACACTACATCACCATTACCCTGCATTCCCCCTCCCTCACACATGACACTACCACTGCTACCCTGCACCCCACACACTACATCACCGCTACCCTGCATTCCCAACCCCACACACATGACACTAACACTGCTACCCAGAACCCCACACACTACATCACCGCTACCCTGCATTCCCCACCCAGCACACACGACACTACCACTGCTACCCTGCACCCCACACACTACACTGCTGCTACCCTGCATCCCCCACCCCGCACACACGACACTACCACTGCTGCACTGCATCCCACATAGTACACTGCTGCTACCCTGCATCCCCCACCCCGAACACACGACACTACCACTGCTACCCAGCACCCCACACACTACATCGCCATTAACTGGCATCCCCCTGCCCTCACACAAAAATTTGAACTCCCTCCCCCCGCACACACTAATAGGACATTCCTCTTCCACAGCACACATTAATAGGACACCCCTTCCCCCCAGCACATATTAATAGGACACTCCTTCCCCAGCACATATTAATAGGACACCCCTCCCCCCAGCACATATTAATAGGACACCCCTCCCCCCTGCACATATTAATAGGACACCCCTCCCCCAGCACATATTAATAAGACACCACTCCCCAGCACATATTAATAGGACACCCCTCCCCCAGCACATATTAATAAGACACCACTCCCCAGCACATATTAATAGGACACCTCTCCCCCCAGCACATATTAATAGGACACCCCTCCCCCAGCACATATTAATAAGACACCACTCCCCAGCACATATTAATAGGACACCCCTCCCCCCAGCACATATTAATAGGACACCCCTCCCCCAGCACATATTAATAGGACACCCCTCCCCCAGCACATATTAATAGGACACCCCTCCCCCAGCACATATTAATAGGACACCCCTCCCCCCAGCACATATTAATAGGACACCCCTCCCCCAGCACATATTAATAAGACACCACTCCCCAGCACATATTAATAGGACACCTCTCCCCCCAGCACATGTTAATAGGACACCCCTCCCCCAGCACATATTAATAGGACACCCCTCCCGCCAGCACATATTAATAGGACACCCCTCCTCCAGCACATATTAATAAGACACCACTCCCCAGCACATATTGATAGTACACCCCTCCTCCCAGCACATATTAATAGGACACCCCTCCCCCCAGCACATATTAATAGGACACCCCACACCCCAGCACATATTAATAGGACACCCCTCCCCCCAGCACATATTAATAGGACACCCCTCCCCCAGCACATATTAATAGGACACCCCTCCCCCAGCACATATTAATAGGACACCCCTCCCCCAGCACATATTAATAGGACACCCCTCCCCCAGCACATATTAATAGGACACCCCTCCCCCGAGCACATATTAATCTACACTCTTTCCCAAGCACATATTAATAGGACACCCCTCCCCCAGCACATATTAATAGGACACCCCTCCCCCAGCACATATTAATAGGACACTCCTCCCCCAGCACATATTAATAAGACACCACTCCCCAGCACATATTAATAGGACACCCCTCCCCCCAGCACATATTAATAGGACACCCCTCCCCCAGCACATATTAATAGGACACCCCTCCCCCAGCACATATTAATAGGACACCCCTCCCCCAGCACATATTAATAAGACACCACTCCCCAGCACATATTGATAGTACACCCCTCCTCCCAGCACATATTAATAGGACACCCCTCCCCCCAGCACATATTAATAGGACACCCCACCACCCAGCACATATTAATAGGACACCCCTCCCCCCAGCACATATTAATAGGACACCCCTCCCCCAGCACATATTAATAGGACACCCCTCCCCCAGCACATATTAATAGGACACCCCTCCCCCAGCACATATTAATAGGACAACCCTCCCCCAGCACATATTAATAGGACACCCCTCCCCCAGCACATATTAATAGGACACCCCTCCCCCGAGCACATATTAATCTACACTCCTTCCCCAGCACATATTAATAGGACACCCCTCCCCCAGCACATATTAATAGGACACCCCTCCCCCAGCACATATTAATAGGACACTCCTCCCCCAGCACATATTAATAGGGCACCCCTCCCCCAGCACATATTAATAGGACACCCCTCCCCCAGCACATATTAATAGGACACCCCTCCCCCCAGCACATATTAATAGGACACCCCTCCCCCAGCACATATTAATAGGACACCCCTCCCCCCAGCACGTATTCATAGGACACCCCTCCCCCAGCACATATTAATAAGACACCACTCCCCAGCACATATTAATAGGACACCCCTCCCCCAGCACATATTAATAGGACACCCCTCCCCCAGCACATATTAATAGGACACCCCTCCCCCAGCACATATTAATAGGACAACCCTCCCCCAGCACATAATAATAGGACACCCCTCCCCCAGCACATATTAATAGGACACCCCTCCCCCGAGCACATATTAATCTACACTCCTTCCCCAGCACATATTAATAGGACACCCCTCCCCCAGCACATATTAATAGGACACCCCTCCCCCCAGCACATATTCATAGGACACCCCTCCCCCAGCACATATTAATAAGACACCACTCCCCAGCACATATTAATAGGACACCCCTCCCCCAGCACATATTAATAGGACACCCCTCCCCCAGCACATATTAATAGGACACCCCTCCCCCAGCACATATTAATAGGACAGCCCTCCCCGAGCACATATTAATAGGACACCCCTCCACCAGCACATATTAATAGGACACCCCTCCCCCAGCACATATTAATAGGACACCCCTCCCCCGAGCACATATTAATAGGACACTCCTTCCCCAGCACATATTAATAGGACACCCCTCCCCCAGCACATATTAATAGGACACCCCTCCCCCCAGCACATATTAATAGGACACTCCTCCCCCAGCACATATTAATAGGACACCCCTCCCCCCAGCACATATTAATAAGACACCTCTACCCCAGCACATATTAATAGGACACCCCTCCCCCAGCACATATTAATAGGACACCCCTCCCCCCAGCACATATTAATAGGACACCCCTTCCCCAGCACATATTAATAGGACACCCCTCCCGAGCACATATTAATAGGACAGTCCTTCCCCAGCACATATTAATAGGACACCCCTCCCCCAAGCACATATTAAGAGGACACCCCTCCCCCAGCACATATTAATAAGACACCACTCCCCAGCACATATTAATAGGACACCCCTCCCCCCAGGACATATTAATAGGACACCCCTCCCCCAGCACATATTAATAAGACACCACTCCCCAGCACATATTAATAGGACACCCCTCCCCCCAGCACATATTAATAGGACACCCCTCCCCCAGCACATATTAATAGGACACCCCTCCCCCAGCACATATTAATAGGACACCCCTCCCCCCAGCACATATTTATAGGACACCCCTCCCCCAGCACATATTAATAGGACACCCCTCCACCTGCACATATTAATAGGACACCCCTCCCCCAGCACATATTAATAGGACACCCCTCCCCCGAGCACATATTAATAGGACACTCCTTCCCCAGCACATATTAATAGGACACCCCTCCCCCAGCACATATTTATAGGACACCCCTCCCCCAGCACATATTATTAGGATACCCCTCCCCCAGCACATATTAATAGGACATCCCTCCCCCCAGCACATATTAATAGGACACCCCTCCACCAGCACAGATTAATAGGACACCCCTCCCCCAGCACATATTAATAAGACACCACTCCCCAGCACATAATAATAGGACACCCCTCCCCCCAGGACATATTAATAGGACACCCCTCCCCCAGCACATATTAATAAGACACCACTCCCCAGCACATATTAATAGGACACCCCTCCCCCCAGCACATATTAATAGGACACCCCTCCCCCAGCACATATTAATAGGACACCCCTCCCCCAGCACATATTAATAGGACACCCCTCCCCCAGCACATATTTATAGGACACCCCTCCCCCAGCACATATTATTAGGATACCCCTCCCCCAGCACATATTAATAGGACATCCCTCCCCCCAGCATATAATAATAGGACACCCCTCCACCAGCACATATTAATAGGACACCCCTCCCCCAGCACATATTAATAAGACACCTCTCCCCAGCAGATATTAATAGGACACCCCTCCCCCCAGGACATATTAATAGGACACCCGTCCCCCAGCACATATTAATAAGACACCACTCCCCAGCACATATTAATAGGACACCCCTCCCCCAGCACATATTAATAGGACACCCCTCCCCAGCACATATTAATAGGACACCCCTCCCCCCAGTACATATTTATAGGACACCCCTCCCCCAGCACATATTATTAGGATACCCCTCCCCCAGCACATATTAATAGGACATCCCTCCCTGTTATGCACACCAGTGCCTGCAGGAAAGTACTGGTGTCAGAACTGTTATGCACTCCAGTGTCTGCAGGAATGTACTGGTGTTTGAACTGTTATGCAAAACAAATGGACTCACAGACAAACTGGGGAATATGACATAACGTACACAGAAGGTGATAGGGTAACAAAATACACACAAAGTGAACAGAGAAGCCCAGAGGCTAAGGAACTGGGTATCTCCCTTGTATTAGAACTGCTCAGATGGAAAAAGCAAGATGTTGTGTTTTAATACGTAGAGAACCCGAAATGCTGTTGCTAAGGGCAACAGCAAAACCCTAAAGGGTTACCAACGGGTGTGGCAGTAAACTCCTTGGTCAGAGATGGAATGATAGACACAAGGAGAGTCTCCACAATCCTAATTCTCACTTGCAGTGCACAGGTTTTAGCTTACTGCCACTAAACTGACCCCTGACACCTAGCACAGTGAGACAGGATTAGACAGGCAAGTCTTAGAATACAGCCGCAAACTTGCTAAGTTCACAGAGTAGTAACAGAACCCCAGCAAGCTAAACGACTGACTCCAGTCTTACTGCTAGGTCTGGATTGGCAGAGTGTAATACCAAATCCCCAGGCCTATTTGCAGTAAGCAACAAACAAATACAAAGCTACACAGTACTGGCTAACTTTCATGAACTGACTAACCAACAAAGATTCAGCAGCATCTGCTTACCCTGAAAAGAGGCCTTATAAAGCAGGTGCTGTCCACGCCACACTCAGACCTCACAGACTGTGAGCACAAAAACCAGCACCGGATCCCCTGCCGTGCACAGAGCCTATAACCACTGCACAGCAAAAGACCCGAACCGGAGTATCAGCTGCGCTCAGGTTACTCCACTAGCACTTGTCTCCCGGTTGCCATGACGACGTGGCAGCACAGGGCAGGAGACCCTAACACTCCCCCCAGCACATATTAATAGGACACCCCTCAACCAGCACATATTAAGAGGACACCCCTCCCCCAGCACATATTAATAAGACACCACTCCCCAGCACATATTAATAGGACACCCCTCCCCCCAGGACATATTAATAGGACACCCCTCCCCCAGCACATATTAATAGGACACCCCTCCCCCCAGCACATATTAATAAGACACCTCTACCCCAGCACATATTAATAGGACACCCCTCCCCCAGCACATATTAATAGGACACCCCTCCCCAGCACATATTAATAGGACACCCCTTCCCCAGCACATATTAATAGGACACCCCTCCCCAGCACATATTAATAGGACACCCCTCCCCCCAGCACATATTAAGAGGACACCCCTCCCCCAGCACATATTTATAGGACACCCCTCCCCCAGCACATATTAATAGGACACCCCTCCCCCCAGCACATATTAATAGGACACCCCTCCCCCAGCACATATTAATAAGACACCACTCCCCAGCACATATTAATAGGACACCCCTCCCCCCAGCACATATTAATAGGACACACCTCCCCAGCACATATTAACCACTTGCCTGGCATGGTCGCATCAGATGCAACCTTGCCTGCAAGTGCTCTATCTGACCTGGTCGCACGGGATGTGACCAGTCAGATAGCGAGTGTTAGTAGCAGCAGGGAAGGTCCCTCTGCTTCCCTGCACTTTCCCCGTGTCTGCCGTGCTGCCGATCACTGCTGATCGGTCAGCACGACAGGATCTGTCCCCTCCAGCGGCTGCAGACAATGGCAGCCGCTGTGGAGTGTAAATAAACCCTCCCTAGCTGCCCCCAGACCCCCTCTGCATACCTCGAGGCTGTCTCGGCTTTCAAAATGAAAGCCGCGATGGTCGTGATGTTCCAGATGTTCCTATGGTCGCGATGTTCCCGATCGATGTTTCGGTGCTTGGGGGGTGGGGGGAATTGGGGAAAAAAAACTTATTTTTTTTTTCCTTTTTTTTAACTAAAATCTGGTCCCCCTCTCTCACCTGCGGCACACACGTACCCGTCCCTTCCCCACCCTTGGCACCACTGCACCAGCTCCTTCCTCACCTGCAGCACCCCTGGAACCCCTCCTCCATCTGCGTCTCCCACGCACCCGCCACTCCCCCATCCACAGCACCTAGTAGGTTATTCATCAGGCCCTGCGTGCGCTGTTCACGCCATTGCAAGGGTTTACGACCCCTTAACCATTCCACGCCCTTTGTTCGTGCAATATTTAACCACTCACACTATTATGATTGGAGATACTACTCCATATAATAAAAATATTGCACGCCACAAGGACATGCAAGGGTTAAGGGTGCGTAGACCCTTACGACGGTGTGAAGAGCGCCCATAGGGCGCGATGAATCACCTAGTTGATATATAATAGGATTTTGGTTACCTACCAGTAAATCCTTTTCTAGTAGTCCATAGAGGATGCTGGGGTCTACATTAGTACCATGGGGTATAGACGGGTCCACCAGGAGCCATTGGCACTTCAAGAGTTTGCGAGTGTGGGCTGGCTCCTCCCTCTATACCCCTCCTACCAGACTCAGTCTAGAAAATGTGCCCGAGGAGACGGACATCTTCTAGAGAAGGATTTAACACAGATAGTGACGAGATTCACAACAGCTCACATATACAAGGCACATCATGCTAACTTTCCTTGAAAACACAGCTACCGCTAAAACATTACTTACAAAGTAACAATGCAGTACTCAACTAAATCTAAGTTGTACTGAACCAAACAATGATAGCAGGAAAACAAAGCACTGGGTGGGGGCCCAGCATCCTCTACGGACTACGAGAAAAGGATTTACTGGTAGGTAACCAAAATCCTATTTTCTCTTACGTCCTAGAGGATGCTGGGGTCCATATTAGTACCATGGGGATGTACCAAAGCTCCCAGAATGGAAGGGAAAGCACGGAGGCTCCTTCAGAACTGATTGACTGAACTTCAGATCATCAGAGACCAAAGTATCGAACTTGTAGAACTTTGCAAAGGTGTTCAACCAAGACCAAGTGGCCGCTCGGCAAAGTTGTAAAGCCGAGACACCCCGGGCAGCCACCCAGGAAGACCCCACCTTACGAGTAGAGTGGGCCTTAAGAGACGTAGGACATGGCAATCTTGCCATAGAATATGCATGCTGGATAGTGAATCTGATCCAGTGAGAGATCGTCTGCTTAGAAGCAGTACACCCAATTTTCTTGGGATCATATAAGACAGATAGTCCGATTTTCTGTGATGAGCAGTCCTCTTCACATAGATTTTCCGAGCCCTTACAACATCCAAGGACTTTGAAGAAATTGAGGAGTCAGTAGCCACTGGCACCACAATAGGTTGGTTGATATGAAATGCCGACATAACCTTCACAAGAAACTGCTGATGTGTCCGGAGCTCAGCTTTATCTTCGTAGAAGATCAAGCATGGGCTTTTACAGGACAATGCCCCCAACTCCGATAAACGTCTAGCAGAAGCTAAAACCAACAACGTGACAGCCTTCCACGAAAGAAATTTGACACCAACCCACTGTAGAGGCTCGAACCAGTCCGATTGGAGTAACTGCAACACCACGTTAAGGTCCCAAGGTGCCGTAGGTGGAACAAAGGGATGTTGGATATGCCGAACTCCCTTCAAAAAGGTCTGAACCTCAGGGAGGGCAGCCAATTGTTTCTGGAAGAAAATGGATAGAGACGAAATCTGGACCATCACAGATCATAACTTCATGCCCATATCTACACACGTTTGAAGGAAGAGGAGAAACCATCCCAGTTGAAACTCCACCGCAGGAAATGTCTTGGACTCACACCAAGATACATATTTTTTCCAAATTCGATGGTATTGTTTAGACGTTACTCCTTTCCTAGCCTGTATCAGGATAGGAATAACCTTGCTCGGAATGCCCTTCCGAGCTAGTATCAAGCGTTCAACCTCCATGCCGTCAAAAGTAGCCACGGAAAGTTCTGATAGGTGAACGGCCCTTGCCGCAGCAGGTCCTCCCGAAGAGGAAGATGCCTCGGCTCTTCTTGCAGCAGATCCAGAGGATCCACGTACCAAGCCCTTCTTGGCCAGTCTGGAGCAATGAGGATCGCTTGAACCCTTGTTCTCCTTATAAGCTTTAGAACTCTTGGAATGAGAGGAAGTGGAGGAAACACGTACACCGACTGGAACACCCTCGGAGTCACTAGTGCATCCACCACCACTGCTTGCGGGTCCCTCGACCTGGAACAATACCGCCGAAGCTTCTTGTTCAGACAAGAAGCCATCATGTCAATCTGGGGTACGCCCCAAAGATTTGTTACCTCCTTGAACACCTCCTGATGGAGACCCCACTCCCCTGGATGAAGATCGTTTCTGCTGAGGAAGTCTGCTTCCCAGTTGTCTACTCCCGGAATGAAGATTGCTGACAGCACCAACGCGTGCTTTTCTGCCCAGAGTATTATTCTTGTTACCTCTGCCATTGCCGCTCTGCTCTTTTTTCCGCCCTGTCGGTTTATGTAAGCCACTGTTGTCACATTGTCCGACTGCACTTGAATGACTTGATTTCTCAGAAGATGGGCCGCTTGCAGAATACCATTGTAAACGGCTCTTAGTTCCAGAATGTTTATCAGCAGGCCAGCTTCCAGACTTGACCACCTTCCTTGGAATGTTACCCCTTGAGTGACTGCGTCCCAGCCCTGGAGACTTGCATCCGTGGTTAGAAGGATCCAGTCCTGAATCCCGAACCTGCAGCCATCCAGAAGGTGAGGTAATGGCAGCCACCAGAGGAGTGAAATCCTGGCCTTTGGCGACAGACGTATTCTCTGGTGAATGTGAAGATTGGATACCGACCACTTGTCCAGGAGATCCAGTTGAAAGGACCGAGCGTGAAACTTCCCATACTGCAGAGCCTCGTAAGCCATCTTCCCCAGTAGGTGAATACACTGATGAACTGACACCCGAGCTCGCTTCAGGACATCCCGGACCATCGTTTGAATCATCAATGCCTTTTCCTCTGCGAGAAACACCCTCTGCACCTCCACGTCGAGGATCATTCCTAGAAAGGACAACCTCCTGGTTGGTTCCAACTGTGATTTTGGAAGATTCAGGATCCAACCATGTTCCCTGAGAAGCTGGGTCGTGAGTGTTATGGACCGTAACAGCTTCTCCTTGGACGATGCCTTTATCAGCAGATCATGCAGTTACGGAATTATGTTCACCCCCTTTCTGCAGAGGAGAATCATAATTTCAGCCATCACCTTGGTGAATACACTCGATGCTGTGGAGAGCCCGAATGGTAGGGCCTGAACTGAAAGTGACAGTCCAACAAAGTAAATCGTAGATAAGCTTGATGCGGCAGCCAAACTGGAATGTGGAGGTACGCATCCTTGATATCCAGGGATACTAGGTATTCCACATCCTCCAGACCTGATATCACTGCCCTTAGAGACTCCATTTTGAACTTGAAAGCCCTCAGAAAGGGGTTTAGTGATTTTAAGTTCACAATGGTGGTACCCATTGTGAACTTAAAATCACTAAACCCCTTTCTGAGGGTTCGAATAGTAACCTTTGTTTTGCATATAAGGTGGTACTGGTACAATAACTTGTGCCTCCATCAACTTCTGGACAGCTTCTTGCAGGACAGTCCTGTCTACCAGCAGAGCTGGCAAGCCTGATCTGAAAAATCGGTGAGGAGGAAGATTTTGAAATGTCAGCCTGTACTCCTGGGACACAATATCTTGCACCCAGGGGTTCAGGCTGGAGGACACCGAGACATGACTGAAATGTCTGAGTCTCGCTCCCACCGGCCCCACCTCTGAGGCGTGCAGTCCACCATCATGCGGAGGACTTTGGTGTACCTGAAGCAGGTTTCTGTTCCAGGGAACCTGCAGCTGCAGGTTTCTTGGACTTGGGCTGACCTCCCCGAAAAAAGGTGTTGGACGGCTTGGCCTTTCTGGGCTTGTTAGACCAAAAGGGCTGTGATGAAACTGAAGAAAAGAGTTTCTTCAGAGCAGGTGTAGCTGAGCGAAGAAAGGGTGACTTACCAGCCGTAGCCGTGGAGATCCACACATCGAACGCTTCCCAAAGACTGCCTGACCTGTGTAGGGTAGAGTCTCCACACTTCTCCTGAATTCTGCGTTGGCAGACCACTGGCGCAACCACGGTCCTTGATGAGCTGATACTGACATGGAAGAAATCCCCGCAGCCATGGAACCAAGGTCTTTCATGGATTCTACCCGAAATCCTGCCGAATCCTGAATGTTACGTAACAACAATTCAACATCACATTTCTCCATAATATCCAAGTCCTCAAGTAACGTGCCTGACCACTTTACTATAACTTTGGCAATCCAAGCACTGGCAATCGTGAGACGTAGTATTGCCCTAGAAGCCGTGTACATAGATTTCAGCGTATTATCAATTTTACGATCAGCCGGCACTTTCAAGGTGGTAGATCCTGGAACAGGTAAAACCACATTTTTTAAGAGTCTGGATGCTGATGCATCAACAATAGGCGGGTTTTCCCATTTTTTCCTATCGTCTACCGGGAAAGGAAACGCTACCAGAACCCTTTTAGGTATCTGGAATTTTTTATCCGGGTTTTCCCAAACCCATTCAAATATAGCATTTAATTCCTTTGACAGAGAAGGTAAGCAGAGCTTTCTTATTTTCAGTGAAGTAAGCCTCCTCAAACTGCTCGGGTGTTGCAATATTCAACACATCCCTAATACCCTCTATCATCAACTGCACGACTTTTGCAAGAGATGCTGCCCCCCTGCAACACATCCCCGTCACCGTCTGTAGTATCAGAATAGGTATCGGTATGATCCTACATGATCTGCGCAAGAGCACGTTTATGTGAATATACAGCGGGGATCCCTGATGTACCAGAACTGGGCCAGACTGCCATAGAGTTCTGTAAAGCCTGAGTTGCAGATTCATTTTGTGCAGCCCTATTTGAAATCTGAGAAATCATAGATTTGATAGAGGATAATCACTCAAGCTCCCTTGCTGGTATCTGAGCTAAACCAGTGCAATCCTGATTACATGGAATGGGATCATCCTAGGAGGACATATCCTCTGCAGCATATGACACAGAGTCCCAGGACATTGCTTAATGAAGACCACAGACACTCCACACACACACACACACACACACACACACACACACACACACACACACACACACACACACACACACACACACAGTTTAACCCCCAAGAATGGCAAGAGAGACACAAAGATTGGAGCCAACCCACACATAGCGCTTTTAATATAAAGGGAGACTCCCTATCAGCACTGACTGTGCACCTTAATAGGTTACGCAGCCTTCCCTCCCCCCCTACTACAACCCCCTGGTACCGTGATAGATAGCTGGAGTTGCTGTGGAGTGACTTGCTCTTCACTGATAGCGCATACTTGCCTACTCTCCCGGAATGGCCGGGAGGATCCCGAAAATCGGGTGACCCTCCCGGCCCCCCGGAAGAGCAGGCAAGTCTCCCGATTCGTGGGGTCCCCCCCTGCCCGTCCGCCCGCTTAGTGTTTAAAGTGGGCGGTCCGGGCAGTTGATGACGCGATTCTTGATGAATCGCGTCATCATAGCCACGCCCCCTGCAGTGTAATGCCGCGATCGCGGCATTACAGATCGGGGGTGTGGCTTAGAAGAGGCCTTGTCATGACCACGCCCTAGCTCCGCCCCCACCCACCCTTTCTCCGCCCCCATCCCGCCTCCGGTCCACCCCCTCCACGATGTCACAGCCTCCCCTGCTCGCCCTCTGAGACGACCTGGCTGCTCTCTCCCGCAGAGAGCAGCCAGAAAGTAGGCAAGTATGCTGATAGCGTTGTTCAGGCAGGAAAATGGCGCTGAACACTGCTGGGTCCTCTCTGAGGAGAAGTTCTGCTCCCAAAATGGCGCTGTTTTCCCGCTCTTCATAGGATTATACTGGCCTGAGGATTTATGCTGGCTGAGATCTGGGGACCTCGACGGGCTGTGTGACCAGTGTAGGGTGTAGGCTATGGCTCAGGGCGGCCCTCACAGCGCCTCACTATGTACCGCTGAATCTCTGGAGTGCAGTTGATACTGCGCTCCTACCCTGATGCCGCCATCTTCACACCAGCACCCCGCATGCTAGGGCGGTCGGTGACTCACTCGCCACTGATCTTCAGCTCTGTAAGGAGGTGGTGGCATGCTGCTGGGGTGAGCGATCCCCTGTGGCGGGGAACAATCTATCCCCTCAGGAGCTCAGTGTCCTGTCAGCAGAGTAAGTGACTCAGACTCCGCAGGGCAGACACTACTCCCCACCCCATAGTCCCACGAAGCAGGGAGTCTGTTGCCAGCAGCCTTCCTGTAAAATAATAAACTCTAAAATAAACTTTACTAGGAAAACTCCTCAGGCACATTTTCTAAACTGAGTCTGGTAGGAGGGGCACAGAGGGAGGAGCCAGCCCACACTCTCAAACTCTTAAAGTGCCAATGGCACCTGGTGGACCCGTCTATACCCCATGGTACTAAAGTGGACCCCAGCATCCTCTAGGACATAAGAGAAATTAAGTCTTTGAAAAATGTGTTTGCTATGGACCATGGGGGTCATTCCGACCCATTCGCACGCAGCGGTTTATCGCTGCGTGCAAACGGGTGCAGAATGCGCATGCACGGCAGCCGCAGTGCGCATGCGTGACGTTGCCCGGCGAGTTACGTTTCGGCTTACAAAGGAAGCGGTCGCAGAGCCGACCGCAAAGAAGATTGACAGGATGAAGGCGTTCCAGGGCGGATTCGGACCGTTTGGAGCGGTTTTCGGGGAGTGGTGAGTAAAACACAGGTGTGTCCAGGAGAACAGAGGGCGGATTTCTGACGTCAAAGACGGCTCCAGCATCGCAGGGATCGTCGCACACGGTAAGTAGGTATCGTCCTAGTATTCTTTTGCTTGAAATTTTTTAGGCTTAGCAGGGCTGCACAAGCGATCACAGCCCTGCTAAGCTAAAATACACTCCCCCATCGGTGTGGACTAGTTGATCGCAGCAGCAGCAAAAAGTTGCAAGCTGCGATCAACTTGGAATGACCACAATGGTTTTGCCCAATTGCTATCAAAAATCCTGTTGCGATCAACTTGGAATTACCCCCAATGTGGGTAATTCAGAGCTGATCGCAGCAGCAAATTTGTGAGCAGTTGGGCAAAACCAGGGGGATAATTCCGAGTTGATCGTAGCTGTATTTCCCTGATATGCGAGGGGACGCCCATCACAGGGCTAGTCTGCCCCGCGTGTCAGGCCAGCCCCCCCCCCCCCCACGCAGAAGTACAAAAGCATCGCACAGCACAATGCTTTTGTACTTTTAGAGTAATTGTCACTGCCAGGGTCACAGCGGCTGCGTGTGATGTCACGTATCCGCTGCAGCCTGCTTCCCCCCGCACGGTCCGGCACGCCTGCGTTGGCCGGACCGTGCCCCTAAAATGGCAGCCATTATCCTCTCAGTCAGATTGCAACCAATAATCTAGTATTCAGTGTGACATTTATTTTATGACTGTGCAGCTGACATAATCGTTGTTTTGTTTCTGATGGTATTTCTAGTGTGGAGAATTCATTATAAGTTCCCATGTCTGGGATTATTGTTCCCCTTTATTTGGTTCCAATATCTTTTAAAAAATCAGTTTGTGCCGTTTCTGCGCAGCCCAGGACTAACTCAATCGCTGCGATTAAATCCTCTTGATTGGGGCCGGACCTGACGTCAGACACCCTCCCTCAAAATGCCTGCGTTTTTTCGAAAACTCTCGGAAAATGGTCAGTTACCACCAACAAACAGCCTCTTCCTGTAAATCTTCTTGTGAATGCCCGTGCGTCTGGATCCTCCGCACCATCCCGTAGCAGGGCACCGATCCCCATAGCAGCAGTCCATTGCTCCGAAGCAGTGCAGCTCAGATGTATGTGCAGTTCGTATCTGATCGCACGCTGTGCAAAAACGCATAGCAACGATCAGATCTAAATTAACCCACAGTGCAGGTAAAAATGTGGGTTGGATACAGTGTGGGCTAATATATAGTGTAGGCTACAGTGCTGGTTGGATACAGTGTGTGTCACATACAGAGAGGGTTGGCTACAGTGCAGGTCAGATACAGTACAGTGTGCATCGGATACAGTGTGAGATACAGTGCAGGTCAGATACAGTACAGTGTGCATCGGATACAGTGTGAGATACAGTGCAGGTCAGATACAGTACAGTGTGCATCGGATACAGTGTGAGATACAGTGCAGGTCAGATACAGTACAGTGTGCATCGGATACAGTGTGAGATACAGTGCAGGTCAGATACAGTACAGTGTGCATCGGATACAGTGTGAGATACAGTGCAGGTCAGATACAGTACAGTGTGCATCGGATACAGTGTGAGATACAGTGCAGGTCAGATACAGTACAGTGTGCATCGGATACAGTGTGAGATACAGTGCAGGTCAGATACAGTACAGTGTGCATCGGATACAGTGTGAGATACAGTGCAGGTCAGATACAGTACAGTGTGCATCGGATACAGTGTGAGATACAGTGCAGGTCAGATACAGTACAGTGTGCATCGGATACAGTGTGAGATACAGTGCAGGTCAGATACAGTATGGGTCGCATACACTGTGAGTTGTATGTATTGTGGGTCAGATACAGCATGGGCCAGATAAAGTGCAGGTTACAGTGCGGGTCAAATACAGTGTTGGTTGGATACAGTGCAGGTCGGATACAGTGTGGGTTGGATACAGTGCAGGTCGGATACAGTGTGGATTGGATACAGTGTGGGTTGGATACAGGCAGCACAGGTCAAATACAGTGTGGGTTGGATAAAGCGCAAGTCAAATACAGTGTGGGTTGGATACAGTGCAGGTCGGATACAGTGTGGGTTGGATACAGTGTGGGTTGGATACAGCACAGGTCAAATACAGTGCGGGTTGGATACAGTGCGTGTCAAATACACTGCAAGTCATATACAGTGTGGGTTGGATACAGTGCAGGTCGGATACAGTGTGGGTTGGGTACAGTATGGGTTGGATACAGTACAGGTCAAATACAGTGTGGGTTGGATACAGTGCAGGTCGGATACAGTGTGGGTTGGATACAGTGTGGGTTGGATACAGCACAGGTCAAATACAGTGCGGGTTGGATACAGTGCATGTCAAATACACTGCAAGTCATATACAGTGTGGGTTGGATACAGTGCCGGTCAGATACAGTGTGGGTTGGGTACAGTATGGGTTGGATACAGTACAGGTCAAATACAGTGCGGATGGGATACAGTGCGGGTCAAATACACTGCGAGTCATATACAGTGTGGGTCGGATACAGCGCGGGATTCAGTGCAGGTTAAATACAATGTGGGTCGGATACAGTGCAGGTCAGATACAGCATGGGTTACAGTGCAGGTCGGATACAGTGCAGGTTAGATACACCAATAGTGCACTTACTGTGACAGAGGGTCCTCAGTGCAGGGCTGTCAGCAGTGTCTTCAATGTGGATGTGCCAGCAGTGTTGGCAGTGCAGGGGTGCCAGCGGTGTCCTTAGAGCGGTAGTGTCAGCAGTGCAGAAGTGTCAGCAGAATCCTCAGTGTGGTAGTACCGGCACTACAGGGGTGCCAGCGATGTCCTCAGTGCAGTGGTGTCTGCAGTGCAGGGATGCCAGTGGTATCCTCAGTGTAGTGGTACTGGCAGTGTCGGCAGTGCAGGGGTGTCAGTGGTGTCCTCAGTGCAGTGGTACCGACAATGCTGTCAATGCAAGGGTGCCAGCGGTTTCTTCAGTGTGGTGGTGCAGGGGTGCGAACGGTGTCCTCGGTGTGGTGGTGCCAGCAGTGTCGGCAGTGCAGTGGTGTCAGCGGTGTCTTCAGTGTGGTGGTGCCGGTATTATCTGCAGTGCAGGGGTGCCAGCAGTATCCTCAGTGGGGTAGTGTCAGCAGTGTATGGGTGTTAGCTGTGAACTCAGTGCAGTGGTGCCAACAATGTCGACAATGCAAGGGTGCCAGCTGTGTCCTAAGTGTGGTGGTGCAGGGGTACGAACGGTGTCCTCAATGTGGTGGTGCCAGCAGTGTCGGCAGTGCAGGGGTGCCATTGGTGTCCTCAGTGTGGTGGTGGCAGCAGTGTCAGCAGTGTATAGGTGTCAACAGTGTCTTCAATGCAGTGGTGCCAGCAGTGTCGGTAGTGCCAACAGTGCAGGGGTGTCAACAGTGTCTTCAGTGCAGTGGTGCCAGCATTGTTGGTAGTGCATGGGTGCCAGTAATGTCCTCAGTGCGGTGGTGCAAACAGTGTCGGCAGTGCAAGGGTGCCAGCGGTGTCCTCCATGTAGTGTTAGCAGTGTCGGCAGTGCAGGGGTGCCAGAGGTATCCTCAGTGTGGTGGAGCCAGCAGTGTTGGCAGTGCAGAGGTGCCGGAATTGCGGGAGTGCCGGATGTGTCCTCAGTGCAGGAGTGCCAGCAGTGTCCTCAGTGTAGGGGTGCCAGCAGTGTAGGGGTTGCGGGCTGCAGTGTTGGCAGTGTGGGGTGTGGGCGGCGGTGTCGGCAGTGAGGGCTGCGATGCACATAGTGGGGGCATAGATCTTGCCCCATTACACTTAATGGGGACATGCTGATTGGCTGAAAGCCATGACAGATGCCTCTATCAGCCAATCAGCGGTTAGCCCATTGAATACAATGGGACTGACGCCCGAGGCAAAACCTCAGGCTCTGGCAGCAGGATCCTGAGGTTTTGCCTCGATTGGGGATATCCGAGATCCAAAAGACAACCCCATAAAGGTGGTTTTGGCAAAACCAAATACAGATCCAAAACATGAAGGAGATACAGATCCAAATCCCATGATGAGGGCCAGCGCCAGTGTTGGACTGGGCCATGAAAGGCCCACTGAGGGAGGAGGCGGTAGGGGCCCATGTTTAAGGGGTGAGGCCAGATACCATGGGGTGAAACCAGCCTGCACAGAGGCTTGGTCAGCAATTAGAAACCATGTATCTGATAGAGTAACAATGTATAATTTGAGTGCACTGTCTGAAACCTGACATTAGAAGAAGCAATGAGAGAGGGGTAGGGGCCCTCAGGCAGTGAGGCCCACGGGGGATTTTTCTCCTCTCCCTTATGCCTCTATGGGCCAGTCTAACCCTGGCCGGCGCACATCCCAACTTTAAACAGGAAAGTCCTTACGTCTCTGTTGATCTCTTTTTGGTGCAGCATTATTAGGGTTATCTTTATGGCCTAGTGTACAGGTGTGATAGACCTAACCTTATATCACTAATTTAAAAAAAATGTTTTTCATATATTCAAAAGAAAGCCTTATTAGAAAGGTAAACTAGGATTGCAGAACTGAGATATAACAAAACTAGGTTTGGCAGCGCTGCCCTGGAGATTCCCTCCAAGTCCAGTATTGGGCACAGCCATGACAGTCCAGGTCAGCTGACAGGTCTGAATCCAATCCAGAGCCATTCTGTTATCAGTTGATTGCCATGGCCAATCGCCATCCAGCCAGGGGTATAAAGCCAGTCTCCCAGCAGTGTGGAATCACCAGTGCTTTGTTGTTCATACCATGTATGCAGTCTGCAAACCTGCTCCTTGTTATCCTGGACTCCAGTGTTAGGTTCCATCCATAGCACCGCCTGGCTCCAACAGCTATCCTCTGTAGCTGCTGCTCGGCTTATCGGTCAATCCCGATGTCCTGCTCTGCTCATTGGTCAATCGCGGCATCCTGTTCTGCTCATCAGTCAATCCTGGTGTCTTGCTCAATAGCTGGCCTGGATTCTCCCAGCACACTAAGTTCCTGCAGGTTGGCCTGCATTCCTTCAGAAGAGTTCCTGCATAGCTGGCATGAATTCTCCCAGCACCCTGAGTTCCTGCAAAGCTGGCCTGCATTCTCCCAGCTCATCACTGTTGCTCCACGCAAAATACTTCCATGTAACAGAGTAGCTGGTCTGCATTTTACCAGCTACCCACTGTTACTTGTGATCTTTCACCTGCTGACAATAATACGTTTTATAACTGCTGAACCTTCCATTATGCCTGAATAAATCTTATATCAAGCTTGCTACATTCGTGCGCTGGTTATTCAAGTCAGGGCCCGTGCTTCAGCTCAGTCCAGGTCCACAACTACACCAACCGTGACATGAGAGGCTCAACATATTTGGATAGACTTTACACAGTGTAATACTAAATAATATTCATCTCACTAGCATCCATAGAAAATATATATTATATGAATTCTAAGGGGGTAATTCAGACTGGCCCGCTGCAGCGATCTCAGTCTGAAGCTCTTTGAGGAGTGTGCCCACGCACCCCGGGAGGCCCAGTAAGATGCTAAAAGCATTTCAGGGATCCGATCGCCTCTGCCTGATTGACAGGCAGAGGCAGTTGCAGGGCGGGAGGAGGCGTGCCAATGGGGTTAGAACCAACCCGCGACAGTAACCACTGTCTCAATGGATCCGATCGGCAGTGCTGGGCTCTGTACTGATCTGCTGCCATACAATGTAGCCAGGCTGGAGGGACTCGAGGTTACACAATGACAAGTTTGTAAAGGTTTGCAAGATCTTTCAGCACACCAAGATGGATTCCAGGCGACCTTTGCCTCGCCACCATTCATTATGGTTGGCAACACCCCAGACCTCTCTCACGGCTGCCTTAAGCCTATTTATCTTCCCACACATGAAAAGTATGATGGGAACCCAAAATCATGCAGAGGATTTTTGAATATATTTGACATTCATTTCAGGCTCCAACCAGGGAACTTTCCTTCTGCCAAGTCCAAATTTACATTCATTGTGTCACTATTAACTGGTAAAGTCATAGAATGGGTATCTGCTCAATGGGAGAAGTCTGATCCTATCCTTCAGGACTACGGAAATTTTTAGAAGCTTTCCGCTGTTTCTTCGATGAGGCTGGTTGAACCACTTCTGCTTCTATCAATATCATGCGAGTCTGACAAGGTATCAGAACAGTAGGACAGTATATTATTGAATTTTAGACCTTGGCAGCAGAACTTCGTTGGAATGAAGAAGCCTTAATTAAAGCAGTTTTGCAAGGGATGTCTGACAAGCTCAAGAATGAGCTTATTTCTCGGGACATTCCTTCTACTCTCAATGGGATCATGTCTCACTGTAATAAGAATGATCTATGCATCAGGGAGAGATCTTTTGAGAAATCCCATGGGGATCATCCTAAGCCAATCCTCCACTTCAACCTAGGTCGTCCTCTCCTAATGTGGAGCCCATGTAAATAAATCATTCCAAGATCACCATCAAGGAGCAACAATGCCGTCGACTGTTTAATCTCTGCATGTATTGTGGGGATGGTGACCACGTACTCACAAGCATCCGGGAAATGGGTGTTCCTAACTCTGGGAGGAGAGTCGAAGTTAGGTGTCCTTAGCATCTTCAGAAAATGTAGAGACTCTGTTATTCCAGTGTTCCTGGTTCCGTCATTGCCATGTCTGCTCTCCTTGATTCAGGAGCTGCAGCAAACTTCATCTCCACAGACCTGGTAGCCCAAAAAGCCAAAAATGATATCCCTACCAGGAGGGTGTCTCAAGCTATTTTGCTTACCGCAGTGTATATTAGTACCAAACTTCATAGATCCATCACTCATAAGACTTTTTTGATGACACTCCGCGTGGGAGTCTTACATTCTGAAGCCATCTCCTTTCTCGTTATAACCAAGGAATCTCATCCTGTGGTTCTCGGACTTCCTTGGCTTCAGCAGCATAGTCCACATCTAGCTTGGTCTACCATGCAGATGTCTTCATAAAGTTGTACCAGTCTGTATGTATTCTTCAGAGATTCCAGTTCCTCTACCCGAGTCTGACCACTCATTTGCAGACGTCTTCAGTAAAGGTGGAGCTTGCAAATTTCTGCCACATTATGAGTGGGACTGTCTAATTTACTTAATACCAGGCAAATCTCCACCTAGGGGTAGAACATATCCACTTTCCATTCCTGAAACTGCTGCAATCTCTGAGTACATAAAGGAGAATTTAGAAAAAGGCATCATCTGCTCCTCTTCCTCACCTACTAGCGCAGGATTTTTCTTTGTGAAAAAGAAATATTGAGGATTACACCCCTGCATAGATTACCGTGGTCTAAACGACATTACCATCAAGAATCGGTACCCACTTCCTCTTATTACTGAATTGTTTGATCTTGTAAAAGGGGCCATGATCTTTACCAAGTTTGATCTCAGAGGTGCATACAATTTGATTCGCATAAAGGCTGGCAATGAGTGGAAAACCACCTTCAACATCCGCGATGGCCACTATGATTATTTGGTGATGTCCTTCAGCCTTTAGCAATGCTCCAGCTGCATTCCAACAAATCACCAATGAGATTTTCAGAGACTTGTTGTATTAGTCTGTAATCGTTTACCTCTATGATCCTCACTTTTTCTTGAGATCTACAGAGTCATCGACAGCAAGTCAAAGTGTTAAAGCCTCTGCAAGCCAATCACCTTTTGTGTAAAATTGAAAATTGTGTATTTGAAGTGCCATCAATTTTCTACCTGCGGTACATTATATCTGGGTACAATCTCAGCATGGATACTGAAATATATCAAGTCCATTCAGTCCTGGTGTGTACCCACTTCCTTAAGAGCAACTCAATGCTTTCTGGGGTTCGCTAACTACTATAGAGAATTAATTTGAGGATTTTCAACGCTTGTGGCTCCTTTAACAGCCCTTACCTGCAAAGGAGCCAATCTGAGATCTTGGTCACCGGATATTAAACAAGCATTGTGTTACTTAAAGAGGCTTTTACAACTGCTCCCCTATTACAGCAGTCTGACATCTATAGACCATTCTTTGTGGAAGTCGACGCATCATCTGAGGGAGTTGGGGCAATTCACTCCCAGCATTTTGCTGATGACAAGACCCATCCTTGTGCCTACTTCTCAAGGAAGTTCTTGGCTACTGAGAAAAATTATCCTATAGGGTAGACAAAACTCTTAACTATTAAACTCACCTTTGAGGAGTGGTGATATCTGCTGGAGGGGACTCAGTTCCTGATCACCATTTACACAGATCACCGGAAACTTCTGTTTTTGAAGAGTCTTCAGTGCTGCGCTCCTCGCCAAGCCTGGTTGTACCAGTTCTTCTCCAGATTAACTTCAAATTAACATACTGTCTGGGTCCTCAAAACAGAAAGGTGGATGCTCTCTCTCCATCTCTGTCCAATAAAGATCCACAATTGGAAGAATCTGGTCCAAAACTGAATCCTGCAGTATTTGCATCAACCAGAACCAATACTGTTCTTCCAGTAGAGAAAACTTTTTTGGCACCTAAACTACGCGAACAACTTTTTCATTGGGCTCATGCATATTTCTTTTCTGGGCATTCTCGAGTTCAAAAAACCCTGCAGTTCCTAAGAAGATCGTATTGGTGGCCTACTATGCAACAGGATACCCAGGCCTTTATCGATTCCTGTTTCAAGTGTGCTCAGCACAAGTCTCCTTGTCAGACTACAGTGGGACAACGTCAGCCATTGTCCATTCCTGTCAGTCCCTGGACACATATATTTATGGACTTTATCACTGATCTTCCCGAGTCACAGGGTAAAAATACCATCTTGGTCATAGTGGACTGCTTTTCTAAAATGGCCCACTTTGTACTCTTATCTTGCCTTCCTTCTGCACCACAGTTGGCTCATCTCTTCATTGCCAAAATCTTCTCCATGTTCTTCCCATGGAAATCATTTCGGACCGAGGCGTGCAGTTTGTGGCCAAATGCTGGAGGGTCATATGCTCTTCTCTTCAAATTCAGCTTATATTTTCTACAATTTATCATCCTCAGTGCAACTGTCAAACTGAACGTGTAAATCAGAACTTAGAGACTTTCCTTTGCCTGTTTATGTCTTCTTCCCAAGATGATTGTGTAATTTTTTTACCCTGGGCCGAATCCTCTCACAATAATTCATATAAATCATCTTCAGGATCTTTTCAGTTTTTTACAGTATATGGTCAGCATCCAAGAGTACCAGAGCTATAGTCCGTACCATCTTTGAATGTCCCTGCTGCCCAGGATACTCTATGGGAATTTGCTGCTATTTGGTAGAATACTCACTCAATGTTGAATAAATCATCTGTTTGGCATAAGATCTTCGCTGATCGAAGGCGTAAAGCGGCACATCGTCTACAGGTTGGTGACAAGGTATAGCTCTCCACATGAAATCTTTGTCGTAAAGTGCCATCTATGAAGGTTGCACCTTATTGCATTGGTCCATTTGCCATCACTAAGGTGATCAAGCCTGTTTCCGTCCAATTTAAATGGACTTCTTATCTTCGGGTACCAAATTCTGTCCACGTATCCTTGCTAAAGCCACTAATCCTGAATCACTTCCAGCCATTATTGCCTTCCAGTCCAAAAGTTCATACTCAATGTGATATCGAATTTGAGATTGACACTATTCTAGACTCCTATATCCACTATAGTAGTCTCCTGTACCTCAAAGATTGGAGAGGGTACGGAAGAGAGATCCTGGGTCTTCGCTGAAGATTTTCACACTCCATTTCTCATCAAAAGATTCCATACCAGGTTTCCACGTAAGCCGTATAGGCATCCAGAGGCATCTTTTAAAGAGGGGGGGGGGGGGGGGTACTGTCACTAAAGGAATTTGGCGGTGTTGCCATGCCAGGCTTTCTCATACCTGAACCAGGCACAGAGGTGCATGTCATCTCCCTCAGCTCCATGTGTCAGTCCCTACCGGCTCCTTAGGTGTGCTGAGTCCTGTTCAAAACCTCCGCTGACTCTGTGATGCACACGCAATGGTGCATGCTGGGAGGGATCTAATTGCGATAGAAGCCCATAGGTTTCTGTTTGGCAACGCCATCTGACCATGGTTTTGCCCACCACACCCAAGCTCTGGAATCTATAGCACTCTGGGGCTTGGTGCATACGAGGTAAGTGGCCAAACCTCCGGAGACTTTAATTTTGGAGGTTCGGCCGCATTTTTAGGTTTGCTGCATCCTGCCCTTTGCATTACACTTTCTCACTACTTGCTCTTCTATAATCTCTCTGGATTAGCTCAGGCTGGGATAAATGTAATGAAGCTTCTAAAACAGACAATTGGCCATTACTGCATCCATGTGGTCCCGCAACACTGGAGTTTCCCTCCAAGTCCAGTATTGGGCGCAGCCATGACAGTCCAGGTCAGCTGACAGATATGGATCCAATCCAGAGCCATTCTGCCATCAGCTGATTGCCATGGCCAATCGCCATCCAGCCAGGGGTATAAAGCCAGTCTCCCAGCACTGTGGAATTGCCAGTGCTTTATTGTTCATACCCTGTATGCAGTCTGCAAACCTTGTTATCCTGGACACCAGTGTTACATACTCTCCAACTGTACCTTTTTAATAGGTACAGTAACTTTTTTTCATGGTCTGTACCGATTTTTGCCTCTCCAAACTTCCATTGAAAGTATAGGAAAAGGGGAGTGGCCACTCCCCCTTTACATGCGGCCACGCCCCTTTTTCGGATTTGTACCGATTTTTCTGTGTAAAATGTTGGAGGGTATGGTGTTAACTTCCATCCATAGCACCGCCTGGCTCCAACAGCTATCCTGTGTTCACTAGAAAGATAAGGAACCCACAGAACAAACTGCTGTTTGCTGCTCTCCAAAGATGGGGTATTAGCAAGCCCCCACATACTGTATAGGGAATACAAATAGAGAGAAAATAGAGAGCGCAAACAGACTCTGATATATCCTAAATATTTAATTAATCTCAAGCAGATAGAATAATCTCTTTAAAACATAAACAGACATTAATAATCACATTTGTTTCTAAAAATCTACAACATGTTCACAATATATCACCAAAAATACAATGCCACAGTGTTTCCAATAGGAATATGACCACAAGAAGTCTTTGATACAGTTGGTTTTAGTTAATGTGCAGTGTAAATGTACATCTGACAATGCAAATGAAACAAAGAGCGTGATCTCAATAATAGCTCTCTTTGTTCCAAATTAGCTTCAGACTTATATGGTCATTTATTTCAAAAATGTCTCTCTCCAGTTGTATTGAACTCCAGTATTAAAAAATAGAACCACACATTCTGGTGATAGGCAAGAATACTTCCAGCTATCATCCAGAGCCTTTGTACATAAATTGTAGAATAGAATTAATCATCTAGATCCGAAATATACACATGATGTATATAGCTATATTTGGGAGATCTGTAATTATTACAAGCTATTAGGGCAAGTTTGAATAATACAGTCTAGGTTTGAATAAGCTGAATAATCATCGACAGTATTCTGAATGGCCGCCACTCCCGAATTAGGTAAACCAAGACAAGTGGCTGCAAATGCGGCAGAGTGGGAGGCTCCCTATATCAGTAGGTCCATACAATGGAATGATTTTCTGGCCCATAATTATTAGTGGCTATTAGCCAAATGTGTGCAGTACAGTCTGGATTGTTAACCTGGGTCAAAATTAGCTGTGTTCTAAAGCCGCAGCTCCCATTTGGAAGGAAGCCGCGACAGATAGCTCCAAGTGCGGTAAATATCAGGGTACCATGTCAGACGGCTCCATGTTGTAGTTTAAATGGCTGGATCAGCATTCAACCGAATTACAGGTGTCGTGGCTTCCATTTAGCAGAGAGCGGGCGGCTCCAGGTGGGATCACAGCAGGCGGCTCTGGGCGGATTAGAGCAGGCAGCTCTATGATGACTGGATAGTCTGTATAATGCTAGAGATGGTCGGGATAGCAGTCGCCTAGGCCCCGACGCGTTTCTCTACCTCTTAAGAAACGACCAGTTGTGTGCAGTAATATTACTGTATGTTTTATACCTACTGAAGCTTCCATTGTGCATTAATAAATCTTACAGTATGTAACCCTCTTTTCACACTAATCTATTGATTGATTACTATAAATGTGCCTCCACCCAAGCTATGAGATTATTTTGGTTGGGCTTGCTTGGGTAAACCCTATCCCCTAATAAGGTGATTCTTCAATATATATTCATGTGCATGTAAATACAACTTCCCTTTGACTTTAATATACCTGTTCTCTTTTCCAGCTCTCTCCGTATGACTTCCAGCAACACCAGGAAGAATGGTAAGTATAGTAGTTTTAATGTCACAGTAATAAATATTTAATAACATTACATAGCCATATATGAATATATAAATATATTTCTTAATATACTCCTTTTTCCCTTTCTAAACTATTTGCCTTAGTGTGCCTATACAATTATAAATGCATGCAACACAAAAAAAAACTCTCCGCCTTCTCTTAGGCAACAAATAACCCGGGTACCCTTGTCCTGTTAGTGCACTCGTTGGGGCCCTGGGGTTCCTGAGTTAGAGTTATAGTAGTATCTGGAAGGCTAGCTTTTCATTAAAATGTTGCAATCCTGCTATAAATAGCAAATCAGGTAGTCTCTACTGAATAATAATGGGGTCCATGGGCCGGTATTCCCATCTGTTGCTCTAACTGTGGACTGAAAACTGTGGACTGGATACTTCCCCTTAATAATTTCTGGCACTGTCTTTGAAGTATAAGTTCTCCCTGGTACAGAAAGGATAATACGAGCCTTTGTTTACTGTTGTAGCATTTTGTGTCCAATAAATGATGACTTGCAGCTATGTAGAATTCAGTGTCTGCTAGACTGCGACTGCTACTTATGTTTCCTTTCTAGCTGTCCAAAGGGAAGTTTTTTATAGGTAACAAAGTCTTCTGTCTAACTAGTAACCAAATTGTTTCTCACAGACTGGTGACTGCAGCAGATGTCCTTTTCTGTACTATGCAGCCTCCAACAGATGATATAAATAACATATGCAGTAGTATCTATATGGGAAGCTGTAACCTTTAATATGTCTTACAATTGTCCAGTATGTCACGTATAGCAAAGGTTTCAGCAGTCCCTTGTATGGTATCTCAACCAATATTCTATATAACGGTTACTATTAATGTATTCAATCCTTTCACTAAATATCAGCATCATTTTATAATACTGTATAATTGAATTCAGCAGCTATATAACTGATTCTGCTCTCAGCAATGCCTGTAGCGAAGGTTATATGTCCAACTCCTGTAGCTACATTGATAAGTGTCATGCAGCTGGGGATGTATAGTGTATAGTGGAAGTTTACGTAACCCCACTTCTCAGCTGCTGTGCTCCCTCTGTGACTAGGCCACTCCCCCAACTCTATGCTGAATGGCTGCTCCAGAGGGATGGTCACTCACCCAGTCATACCACACCGAATTTGGGTCTATGGGTCTGTGCTGTAGCCTAGCCCCTTCGATTCTTCAGGGAGGCTGTCCCTACTTCTACCAGCCGCTGACTTTGGAGGATCGACTTGCCTGACCAATGCTCCAGCCCTCCACACTTTCCCTCTCCTGGCCTCCTATGCAATCAGCGCTGGCAGAGAGAGTTAAGGCGCTGTCCATCCTGGACTGTAGTCTCTCCTCACTCACGCGTCTACCACCGCGGCAGCTCCCGGTGTCAGCGATTCCCACACTTCATCGAACTGATTTCGACGGGGGTCACCTCCTTTTCTGGTAAGAGATCCCCCTGTCCTCCATCACTGCTCCTCCCTGTTTCACAGGCTACCGGCTCTTTTTCAACTGCCGCACCAGCAGCCCCTTTTATAACCTCCTCTCTAACTGCTCGTGACTCCTGCTCCCCCGGCTATGGCATGCGGGTGATGCTGCCGTGGGGACAGTCTAGCAGCTTCTTCCCCTCCATTGTTTTATAGCATACAAATTAACATTATTAACATTACACATACACATATACTAATATAGCTTTCTAATAGTAACCATGGATTACAAGTATATCAACAAGCCGTCCATTTTTTTATTCTATTACAGCCAGCGCTGATATATTTATCTTTGTAAATCTTATATCAAACCTGCTACATTCTGCGTTGGTAATTCAAGCCAGGGCCCCGTACTTCAGCTCATTCCGGGTCCATGACTAAACCAACTGCGACAAGAGAGGCTCAACATATAGAGGTAGACTTTACACAGTGTAATACTAAATAATAGTAATTTCATTAGCATCCATAGAAAACATATATTATATGAATTCTAAGGGGGCAATTCAGACTGGATCACTGCAGCGACAGCAATCACAGTTTCAAGCCCTTTAGGGAGTGTTCCCACGCACCCCGGAAGGCCCAGTGAGATGCTAAAAGCATTTCAGGGCTGTGATCAACTCTGTCTGATTGACAGGCAGAGGTGGTCACAGGGCGGGAGGAGCGTGCCAATGGCAATAGAACGCCATTGGTGGGGTGTGGTCCGGGCAACGCAGGTGTGTCTGGACCATTTCAGGGAAGGCCACAGCGGCTGCGTGATGTCACACGCACCCACTGCGATCCGGGATGCGGCGGGTAGCATATTTAGTACCCAGAGTCCTATCTGCGCATGTGTTGAGTGATGCACACGCAATGGTGCATGCTGGGAGGGATCTATTTGCGACAGAAGCACATAGGTTTCTGTTGGGCAACGCCATCTGACCATGGTTTTGCCCACCACACCCAAGCTCTGGAATCTATAGCACTCTGGGGCTTGGTGCATACGAGGTAAGTGGCCAAACCTCCGGAGACTTTAATTTTGGAGGTTCGGCCGCATTTTTAGGTTTGCTGCATCCTGCCCTTTGCATTACACTTTCTCACTACTTGCTCTTCTATAATCTCTCTGGATTAGCTCAGGCTGGGATAAATGTAATGAAGCTTCTAAAACAGACAATTGGCCATTACTGCATCCATGTGGTCCCGCAACACTGGAGTTTCCCTCCAAGTCCAGTATTGGGCGCAGCCATGACAGTCCAGGTCAGCTGACAGATATGGATCCAATCCAGAGCCATTCTGCCATCAGCTGATTGCCATGGCCAATCGCCATCCAGCCAGGGGTATAAAGCCAGTCTCCCAGCACTGTGGAATTGCCAGTGCTTTATTGTTCATACCCTGTATGCAGTCTGCAAACCTTGTTATCCTGGACACCAGTGTTACATACTCTCCAACTGTACCTTTTTAATAGGTACAGTAACTTTTTTTCATGGTCTGTACCGATTTTTGCCTCTCCAAACTTCCATTGAAAGTATAGGAAAAGGGGAGTGGCCACTCCCCCTTTACATGCGGCCACGCCCCTTTTTCGGATTTGTACCGATTTTTCTGTGTAAAATGTTGGAGGGTATGGTGTTAACTTCCATCCATAGCACCGCCTGGCTCCAACAGCTATCCTGTGTTCACTAGAAAGATAAGGAACCCACAGAACAAACTGCTGTTTGCTGCTCTCCAAAGATGGGGTATTAGCAAGCCCCCACATACTGTATAGGGAATACAAATAGAGAGAAAATAGAGAGCGCAAACAGACTCTGATATATCCTAAATATTTAATTAATCTCAAGCAGATAGAATAATCTCTTTAAAACATAAACAGACATTAATAATCACATTTGTTTCTAAAAATCTACAACATGTTCACAATATATCACCAAAAATACAATGCCACAGTGTTTCCAATAGGAATATGACCACAAGAAGTCTTTGATACAGTTGGTTTTAGTTAATGTGCAGTGTAAATGTACATCTGACAATGCAAATGAAACAAAGAGCGTGATCTCAATAATAGCTCTCTTTGTTCCAAATTAGCTTCAGACTTATATGGTCATTTATTTCAAAAATGTCTCTCTCCAGTTGTATTGAACTCCAGTATTAAAAAATAGAACCACACATTCTGGTGATAGGCAAGAATACTTCCAGCTATCATCCAGAGCCTTTGTACATAAATTGTAGAATAGAATTAATCATCTAGATCCGAAATATACACATGATGTATATAGCTATATTTGGGAGATCTGTAATTATTACAAGCTATTAGGGCAAGTTTGAATAATACAGTCTAGGTTTGAATAAGCTGAATAATCATCGACAGTATTCTGAATGGCCGCCACTCCCGAATTAGGTAAACCAAGACAAGTGGCTGCAAATGCGGCAGAGTGGGAGGCTCCCTATATCAGTAGGTCCATACAATGGAATGATTTTCTGGCCCATAATTATTAGTGGCTATTAGCCAAATGTGTGCAGTACAGTCTGGATTGTTAACCTGGGTCAAAATTAGCTGTGTTCTAAAGCCGCAGCTCCCATTTGGAAGGAAGCCGCGACAGATAGCTCCAAGTGCGGTAAATATCAGGGTACCATGTCAGACGGCTCCATGTTGTAGTTTAAATGGCTGGATCAGCATTCAACCGAATTACAGGTGTCGTGGCTTCCATTTAGCAGAGAGCGGGCGGCTCCAGGTGGGATCACAGCAGGCGGCTCTGGGCGGATTAGAGCAGGCAGCTCTATGATGACTGGATAGTCTGTATAATGCTAGAGATGGTCGGGATTGCAGTCGCCTAGGCCCCGACGCGTTTCTCTACCTCTTAAGAAACGACCAGTTGTGTGCAGTAATATTACTGTATGTTTTATACCTACTGAAGCTTCCATTGTGCATTAATAAATCTTACAGTATGTAACCCTCTTTTCACACTAATCTATTGATTGATTACTATAAATGTGCCTCCACCCAAGCTATGAGATTATTTTGGTTGGGCTTGCTTGGGTAAACCCTATCCCCTAATAAGGTGATTCTTCAATATATATTCATGTGCATGTAAATACAACTTCCCTTTGACTTTAATATACCTGTTCTCTTTTCCAGCTCTCTCCGTATGACTTCCAGCAACACCAGGAAGAATGGTAAGTATAGTAGTTTTAATGTCACAGTAATAAATATTTAATAACATTACATAGCCATATATGAATATATAAATATATTTCTTAATATACTCCTTTTTCCCTTTCTAAACTATTTGCCTTAGTGTGCCTATACAATTATAAATGCATGCAACACAAAAAAAAACTCTCCGCCTTCTCTTAGGCAACAAATAACCCGGGTACCCTTGTCCTGTTAGTGCACTCGTTGGGGCCCTGGGGTTCCTGAGTTAGAGTTATAGTAGTATCTGGAAGGCTAGCTTTTCATTAAAATGTTGCAATCCTGCTATAAATAGCAAATCAGGTAGTCTCTACTGAATAATAATGGGGTCCATGGGCCGGTATTCCCATCTGTTGCTCTAACTGTGGACTGAAAACTGTGGACTGGATACTTCCCCTTAATAATTTCTGGCACTGTCTTTGAAGTATAAGTTCTCCCTGGTACAGAAAGGATAATACGAGCCTTTGTTTACTGTTGTAGCATTTTGTGTCCAATAAATGATGACTTGCAGCTATGTAGAATTCAGTGTCTGCTAGACTGCGACTGCTACTTATGTTTCCTTTCTAGCTGTCCAAAGGGAAGTTTTTTATAGGTAACAAAGTCTTCTGTCTAACTAGTAACCAAATTGTTTCTCACAGACTGGTGACTGCAGCAGATGTCCTTTTCTGTACTATGCAGCCTCCAACAGATGATATAAATAACATATGCAGTAGTATCTATATGGGAAGCTGTAACCTTTAATATGTCTTACAATTGTCCAGTATGTCACGTATAGCAAAGGTTTCAGCAGTCCCTTGTATGGTATCTCAACCAATATTCTATATAACGGTTACTATTAATGTATTCAATCCTTTCACTAAATATCAGCATCATTTTATAATACTGTATAATTGAATTCAGCAGCTATATAACTGATTCTGCTCTCAGCAATGCCTGTAGCGAAGGTTATATGTCCAACTCCTGTAGCTACATTGATAAGTGTCATGCAGCTGGGGATGTATAGTGTATAGTGGAAGTTTACGTAACCCCACTTCTCAGCTGCTGTGCTCCCTCTGTGACTAGGCCACTCCCCCAACTCTATGCTGAATGGCTGCTCCAGAGGGATGGTCACTCACCCAGTCATACCACACCGAATTTGGGTCTATGGGTCTGTGCTGTAGCCTAGCCCCTTCGATTCTTCAGGGAGGCTGTCCCTACTTCTACCAGCCGCTGACTTTGGAGGATCGACTTGCCTGACCAATGCTCCAGCCCTCCACACTTTCCCTCTCCTGGCCTCCTATGCAATCAGCGCTGGCAGAGAGAGTTAAGGCGCTGTCCATCCTGGACTGTAGTCTCTCCTCACTCACGCGTCTACCACCGCGGCAGCTCCCGGTGTCAGCGATTCCCACACTTCATCGAACTGATTTCGACGGGGGTCACCTCCTTTTCTGGTAAGAGATCCCCCTGTCCTCCATCACTGCTCCTCCCTGTTTCACAGGCTACCGGCTCTTTTTCAACTGCCGCACCAGCAGCCCCTTTTATAACCTCCTCTCTAACTGCTCGTGACTCCTGCTCCCCCGGCTATGGCATGCGGGTGATGCTGCCGTGGGGACAGTCTAGCAGCTTCTTCCCCTCCATTGTTTTATAGCATACAAATTAACATTATTAACATTACACATACACATATACTAATATAGCTTTCTAATAGTAACCATGGATTACAAGTATATCAACAAGCCGTCCATTTTTTTATTCTATTACAGCCAGCGCTGATATATTTATCTTTGTAAATCTTATATCAAACCTGCTACATTCTGCGTTGGTAATTCAAGCCAGGGCCCCGTACTTCAGCTCATTCCGGGTCCATGACTAAACCAACTGCGACAAGAGAGGCTCAACATATAGAGGTAGACTTTACACAGTGTAATACTAAATAATAGTAATTTCATTAGCATCCATAGAAAACATATATTATATGAATTCTAAGGGGGCAATTCAGACTGGATCACTGCAGCGACAGCAATCACAGTTTCAAGCCCTTTAGGGAGTGTTCCCACGCACCCCGGAAGGCCCAGTGAGATGCTAAAAGCATTTCAGGGCTGTGATCAACTCTGTCTGATTGACAGGCAGAGGTGGTCACAGGGCGGGAGGAGCGTGCCAATGGCAATAGAACGCCATTGGTGGGGTGTGGTCCGGGCAACGCAGGTGTGTCTGGACCATTTCAGGGAAGGCCACAGCGGCTGCGTGATGTCACACGCACCCACTGCGATCCGGGATGCGGCGGGTAGCATATTTAGTACCCAGAGTCCTATCTGCGCATGTGTTGAGTGATGCACACGCAATGGTGCATGCTGGGAGGGATCTATTTGCGACAGAAGCACATAGGTTTCTGTTGGGCAACGCCATCTGACCATGGTTTTGCCCACCACACCCAAGCTCTGGAATCTATAGCACTCTGGGGCTTGGTGCATACGAGGTAAGTGGCCAAACCTCCGGAGACTTTAATTTTGGAGGTTCGGCCGCATTTTTAGGTTTGCTGCATCCTGCCCTTTGCATTACACTTTCTCACTACTTGCTCTTCTATAATCTCTCTGGATTAGCTCAGGCTGGGATAAATGTAATGAAGCTTCTAAAACAGACAATTGGCCATTACTGCATCCATGTGGTCCCGCAACACTGGAGTTTCCCTCCAAGTCCAGTATTGGGCGCAGCCATGACAGTCCAGGTCAGCTGACAGATATGGATCCAATCCAGAGCCATTCTGCCATCAGCTGATTGCCATGGCCAATCGCCATCCAGCCAGGGGTATAAAGCCAGTCTCCCAGCACTGTGGAATTGCCAGTGCTTTATTGTTCATACCCTGTATGCAGTCTGCAAACCTTGTTATCCTGGACACCAGTGTTACATACTCTCCAACTGTACCTTTTTAATAGGTACAGTAACTTTTTTTCATGGTCTGTACCGATTTTTGCCTCTCCAAACTTCCATTGAAAGTATAGGAAAAGGGGAGTGGCCACTCCCCCTTTACATGCGGCCACGCCCCTTTTTCGGATTTGTACCGATTTTTCTGTGTAAAATGTTGGAGGGTATGGTGTTAACTTCCATCCATAGCACCGCCTGGCTCCAACAGCTATCCTGTGTTCACTAGAAAGATAAGGAACCCACAGAACAAACTGCTGTTTGCTGCTCTCCAAAGATGGGGTATTAGCAAGCCCCCACATACTGTATAGGGAATACAAATAGAGAGAAAATAGAGAGCGCAAACAGACTCTGATATATCCTAAATATTTAATTAATCTCAAGCAGATAGAATAATCTCTTTAAAACATAAACAGACATTAATAATCACATTTGTTTCTAAAAATCTACAACATGTTCACAATATATCACCAAAAATACAATGCCACAGTGTTTCCAATAGGAATATGACCACAAGAAGTCTTTGATACAGTTGGTTTTAGTTAATGTGCAGTGTAAATGTACATCTGACAATGCAAATGAAACAAAGAGCGTGATCTCAATAATAGCTCTCTTTGTTCCAAATTAGCTTCAGACTTATATGGTCATTTATTTCAAAAATGTCTCTCTCCAGTTGTATTGAACTCCAGTATTAAAAAATAGAACCACACATTCTGGTGATAGGCAAGAATACTTCCAGCTATCATCCAGAGCCTTTGTACATAAATTGTAGAATAGAATTAATCATCTAGATCCGAAATATACACATGATGTATATAGCTATATTTGGGAGATCTGTAATTATTACAAGCTATTAGGGCAAGTTTGAATAATACAGTCTAGGTTTGAATAAGCTGAATAATCATCGACAGTATTCTGAATGGCCGCCACTCCCGAATTAGGTAAACCAAGACAAGTGGCTGCAAATGCGGCAGAGTGGGAGGCTCCCTATATCAGTAGGTCCATACAATGGAATGATTTTCTGGCCCATAATTATTAGTGGCTATTAGCCAAATGTGTGCAGTACAGTCTGGATTGTTAACCTGGGTCAAAATTAGCTGTGTTCTAAAGCCGCAGCTCCCATTTGGAAGGAAGCCGCGACAGATAGCTCCAAGTGCGGTAAATATCAGGGTACCATGTCAGACGGCTCCATGTTGTAGTTTAAATGGCTGGATCAGCATTCAACCGAATTACAGGTGTCGTGGCTTCCATTTAGCAGAGAGCGGGCGGCTCCAGGTGGGATCACAGCAGGCGGCTCTGGGCGGATTAGAGCAGGCAGCTCTATGATGACTGGATAGTCTGTATAATGCTAGAGATGGTCGGGATTGCAGTCGCCTAGGCCCCGACGCGTTTCTCTACCTCTTAAGAAACGACCAGTTGTGTGCAGTAATATTACTGTATGTTTTATACCTACTGAAGCTTCCATTGTGCATTAATAAATCTTACAGTATGTAACCCTCTTTTCACACTAATCTATTGATTGATTACTATAAATGTGCCTCCACCCAAGCTATGAGATTATTTTGGTTGGGCTTGCTTGGGTAAACCCTATCCCCTAATAAGGTGATTCTTCAATATATATTCATGTGCATGTAAATACAACTTCCCTTTGACTTTAATATACCTGTTCTCTTTTCCAGCTCTCTCCGTATGACTTCCAGCAACACCAGGAAGAATGGTAAGTATAGTAGTTTTAATGTCACAGTAATAAATATTTAATAACATTACATAGCCATATATGAATATATAAATATATTTCTTAATATACTCCTTTTTCCCTTTCTAAACTATTTGCCTTAGTGTGCCTATACAATTATAAATGCATGCAACACAAAAAAAAACTCTCCGCCTTCTCTTAGGCAACAAATAACCCGGGTACCCTTGTCCTGTTAGTGCACTCGTTGGGGCCCTGGGGTTCCTGAGTTAGAGTTATAGTAGTATCTGGAAGGCTAGCTTTTCATTAAAATGTTGCAATCCTGCTATAAATAGCAAATCAGGTAGTCTCTACTGAATAATAATGGGGTCCATGGGCCGGTATTCCCATCTGTTGCTCTAACTGTGGACTGAAAACTGTGGACTGGATACTTCCCCTTAATAATTTCTGGCACTGTCTTTGAAGTATAAGTTCTCCCTGGTACAGAAAGGATAATACGAGCCTTTGTTTACTGTTGTAGCATTTTGTGTCCAATAAATGATGACTTGCAGCTATGTAGAATTCAGTGTCTGCTAGACTGCGACTGCTACTTATGTTTCCTTTCTAGCTGTCCAAAGGGAAGTTTTTCATAGGTAACAAAGTCTTCTGTCTAACTAGTAACCAAATTGTTTCTCACAGACTGGTGACTGCAGCAGATGTCCTTTTCTGTACTATGCAGCCTCCAACAGATGATATAAATAACATATGCAGTAGTATCTATATGGGAAGCTGTAACCTTTAATATGTCTTACAATTGTCCAGTATGTCACGTATAGCAAAGGTTTCAGCAGTCCCTTGTATGGTATCTCAACCAATATTCTATATAACGGTTACTATTAATGTATTCAATCCTTTCACTAAATATCAGCATCATTTTATAATACTGTATAATTGAATTCAGCAGCTATATAACTGATTCTGCTATCAGCAATGCCTGTAGCGAAGGTTATATGTCCAACTCCTGTAGCTACATTGATAAGTGTCATGCAGCTGGGGATGTATAGTGTATAGTGGAAGTTTACGTAACCCCACTTCTCAGCTGCTGTGCTCCCTCTGTGACTAGGCCACTCCCCCAACTCTATGCTGAATGGCTGCTCCAGAGGGATGGTCACTCACCCAGTCATACCACACCGAATTTGGGTCTATGGGTCTGTGCTGTAGCCTAGCCCCTTCGATTCTTCAGGGAGGCTGTCCCTACTTCTACCAGCCGCTGACTTTGGAGGATCGACTTGCCTG